>NC_090655.1:187488263-187793888 GCF_040937935.1 Hyperolius riggenbachi | reverse complement strand
TAGAAAAGGCTGCTAGTGGGTTTGAGCCCTAACTGATGTGACAAAATTGTGGTAATATGTAGCTGCAGTTTAATGGTTAGTGAAGCAACCACAAGTCAGAAGAGGTTCCAGGGCATTAGAGAGGATGCAGATGTAGATTGCCACCATTTCTGTGCAAGATTGTGCGTATCTGTACTGGGGTGGAAGAGAGAGGGATTTTTAATAAATTGTCATCAGAAAGAGTGAACGGAGAGTGTAAATAAACTGAGTTTAGTTTTTGTTGTGAAGTCAGTAATGTACGTGAGGCATATTTAGTGGATTCAGATAAATGTGGCCT
Source organism: Hyperolius riggenbachi (assembly GCF_040937935.1). Lineage (NCBI taxonomy): Eukaryota > Metazoa > Chordata > Amphibia > Anura > Hyperoliidae > Hyperolius > Hyperolius riggenbachi. The sequence continues at coordinate 187,793,572 of NC_090655.1, read as the reverse complement.
TACCGAAAAAGCTGATGTACGTTGCCTAATGCTCATAACCTTGATGGTTTCTTGTGTTCCCAGGCTCATCTACTCAACATCCCTAGCTGGAACTGGAAAGAAGGAGATGATGCCATTTGTCTGGCTGAGCTGAAGCTGGGCTTCATTGCACAGAGTTGCCTGGCACAGGGCCTATCCACCATGCTTGCAAACCTCTTCTCTATGCGTTCTTTCATAAAGGTAAGAACCCTTTTTCTGTTGGGTTTTAACTGCTCTGTGTTCTTTGTACTAGAGGGACATCATGTGCATTGTAATATAAATTACATCACTTACTTTACATTGGTTTCTACTTTTTTATTAAGAGTCAATTGGTGACCTAAGATAGCCACCATCCAGAGAGACTACAAAGATATTGGTATAAGTCCTGGGTATATATAATAGTATGGCCATTTAGTAGTGTCGTAGTTCAGCAGGACTGACGTGCAAAGCAGCTGGTTAATATTCAAAGGCAGGGGAACAGCTCAAGCCCCTTCTAGGACAATATGCAAAGCACAAGATGAATTGGAGAAATAAGCAGATATATTTGCAATCCTGGCCTGATCGCAGCTGTGCCTAATGGGCTGCAAGGTGCATTTATGAGTCAATAGATGTTGATCAAGAAATCCACAACCAAGATTTCTAGAACATATGCCATGCACAAGGCATAGTACAAGAGTATTAGCTTGAAAAGCAGCTGGTTAATATACAGAGGCAGGTGGGAGGCTTGAGTCATAAAATAAGTGACATTTATTTTAGAAAAATAGAATTAAAGTGAAAATAAACTTATGAGATAATGAATTGTATGTGTAGTACAGCTAAGAAATAGAACATTAATAGCAAATAAACAAGTCATATATTGTGTCATAAGAGTTAAGGAACTTCAGTTATTAACTATGCAAAAGAGATTCTCTGAGCTCCACGGCCAAATTGGTCTCTGAACTCTGGAGCACTACACATCAAAGAAACAGTGACAGACAGCTTCAGATAAGATTCAATTAGAAGATCAAAGGGTCATTAGCTCTGCAAACCACACTCTGTATTTTAAACTATAAAACAGAGCAAACTGCAAATATGACAATATGATGCAATGCTATAAAAAATGCTATATAGCTGAAAATAAAAATATGAGACTGATTTCTTTGCTACTAATGTTCTATTCCTTATCCGTACTACACATACAATGCATTATATCATACGTTTTGCTTCAGTGTGAATTTAAGTCCAACCCAAATATTGATGCCAACATATTTAAAAGGTATAAAGGACTTTATTTAATGTTACCTATGAAATATACAAAATGGTGCCTTTGATTCTCTAAATGCACCCCAAGGTTTGCGCGCATAAAGGATTACCTCGCATGATAAACGAAGGTTTGCATGATTGCACGCTTGAAACACGCGCGCGATCACACGCAAAGTTTATCACGCAACGTAGTCCTTAATGCGCACAAACCTTCGCGCGTGGCAGATTGCTTTAGTGAATCAAGCCAATTGTGTGAATGTAGCCTAAATTACTCCTCAAAGAAGCTGCACTTCAAATGAAAAAGTTCAGTTGCATGGTGAGTAATACCACAGCCTTGAAGGACGTGGAAGTGCATTCACTCCATTGTATAACAATTTGTTTAGTAAGTGGATCCCATTTGTAGGAAACCTGAAGTGAGAAGAGATATATGGAGGCTGCATTTTTATTTCCTTTTAAACAGTTGCTAGGCTGTCCTGCTGATCCTCTACTTTTACCTCTACTAATACTTTTAGCCATAGACCCTGTACAAGCATGCACTAAAGATATCATATTTTACATGAGTCCTTATTACAATTATTACAATTATTGGCTGATTCCTTAAAGAGAACCTGAACTGAAAATAAAAAGTCAAAATAACCATACACGGGTCATACTTACCTCCTTTTCTAGTCTACTCTCTCAATACCTTTCTCCTCTCCTACGTCCCATTAATTCACTGTGTTCAATGGAATTCTCCGTCCTCCATTTTGAAAATGGCCATTACCCCATAACAGCTTCCTGGTCAGCACACTGTTAAACTGTAATATCACCCACTTGAGCCATAGGGAAACATGGACATTACTTTGCACATTCAGTTGTAACTGACAGCTGCTGATATATAACTGACAGCAACTGGTATATTTCAGTTCTGACAAAATATTGCCAGAACTGGAAGGGATCACTGTAAGAAGAAAATGGTGAGCTTCTTAAAGGGGAACTGACGGTGAGGTTAGTATGTAATATTAATTTGCAGGTACATCATGTGTTTATTTTAAATAATTTTACTTGCTTCAGGTTCCCTTTAAAGTGTACCGAGGTGTTTTTAAATATAAAAAAGGGACACAGAGGCATGTTCGCATCCAAAGGATATACCTCTGTGTGCCCTCCAAGCCACTGACAGACCCCCCCGTGGTGCGATAGCCCCCTGCATCTGGCAACATTGAGATTGTAGACAAAGCAATGGGGAATGGGCGTCCATAGCAGGGGAAGAACTGATGCATGACACCCCTTCCCTCATCATTAACCACCCTGGCGTTCTGATTAAATCGCCAGGGTGGCTGCGGGAGGGTTTTTTTTAAATTAAAAAAAAACTATTTCATGCAGCCAACTGAAAGTTGGCTGCATGAAAGCCCACTAGAGGGCGCTCCGGAGGCGTTCTTCCGATCGCCTCCGGCGCCCAGAATAAACAAGGAAGGCCGCAATGAGCGGCCTTCCTTGTTTTGCTTACATCGTCGCCATAGCGACGAGCGGAGTGACGTCATCGACGTCAGCCGACATCCTGACGTCAGCCGCCTCCGATCCAGCCCTTAGCGCTGGCCGGAACTTTTTGTTCCGGCTACGCTGGGCTCAGGCGGCTGGGGGTACCCTCTTTCGCCGCTGCTCGCGGCGGATCGCCGCAGAGCGGCGGCGATCAGGCAGCACACGCGGCTGGCAAAGTGCCGGCTGCGTGTGCTGCTTTTTATTTGACGAAAATCGGCCCAGCAGGGCCTGAGCGGCAGCCTCTGGCGGTGTTGGACGAGCTGAGCTCGTCCAGACCGCTCAGCAGGTTAAGAGCCTCTCACTGGCTCTCCTCTGCCTGCATCTCTTCCCCAGCCCCTGCATACCACTCAGTGCTCTGTATTCAGGGAGGAGAGCACAGAGCTACTTCTCCAGCATTGTGACCCCAAAGGTCACAAAAACAAAACTTAAAGCGGACTATAACCCTGCATTTCAACTTTGCTCTAAAACATTATTTACAGCATATTATATGCAAAAGGCATTTTTTTTTTACTAGACCAGCATTGGAAGGGTTAAACACACAGGTTTAAAGTTCCGTGGAGAGATATGCAGAAGTTCAAATTGTTACATTCTATTTAGTTACAGTATATGTATCTATTGAGAAATGTTACACACTCTTTGGCTGTCCTCCAACTCCTTCTCAGTCAGAGAGATGAGTCACATTCAACACGTAGATACAGTTATGTAAACAAAATGTATCTATGTCAGCTTCGGATGCGTCTGCAGAAATCTCCAGGAACTTTAAAGCACTGTGTAACCCTTCCAATGCTGGTCTAGTAAAAAAAAATTGCTGGTTGCATATAATATACTGTAAATAATGTTTTAGAGCAAAGTTAAAATGCAGGGTTATATTCCGCTTTAAGCATTGCGGGAGGTAGCAGCAATGGGAAGAGGCAGCAATGGGCACTACCTGATCCGGCCACCCTCCTGGATCAGGTAGTATGCTTTTTTTATGTTATGTCCTGCTCGGGTTGTCTTTAACCACATTGGGAAAATTTCTGCCCCCTCCCAAAAAATGAAAATCTGATGTGTCCACGGATATTGAGGGATGTCACATTGCTTCAGCCCTGTTTATTTGAACATGGATGTTTAGTATTCTGTTCAGTAAGGGTATGTATGTATTTTCTATAGATTGAAGAGGATACGTGGCAAAAGTATTATCTGGAAGGTGTGGCTAATGAGATGTACACTGAATATTTATCTACAGCATTTATTGGGCTTTCTTTCCCTGCGGTGTGTGAGTAAGTACAAAACTTCTTCCTCAGGTCTATGGAGGATAGCACGTATATCCAGTGAGATTGGAAATAACTACACTACATAAGAAATATTAAAGAGGAGCTGTCAACCATACTATCTCAGAAAAAAAAACACATATAAAAGTAGATAAATACTTGCTCTACTTACATAACATACAGTATGTATTGCACTGTCCACGTTTTGATTTTAGTGATTTTTCTACAGTAAAAAAAGATAAAATCCTTCTTAGCATTTCCCATTTAACTGTCTCTATTTTGAAGCCAATCCTGATGTCATTTCCTCCCTTACTCCCCTCTGCCTGATTTGCCCGCCCTTCACTATAAAAAAAGTGCATTGTCTTAGCATGAGAAATATTGGCCAATCAGAGAGGAACAGAGGGGAGGGAGGGGAAAACAGGAGGGAAAGAGGCTTCAGCCAATCAGGCAGCCTTATAAAGTCTGAGGGGAAGTAGAGAAGCAAAAAAAAGGACAACCCGCATGCTCTGCAACTTCCTTTTAGTGTACCAAATTTTGTGTGTACCAAATAAGAGTCAGGTAAACCGGGGAATGATCATTTATCAACAAGATAAGTAATAGAGATTTTAACTTTTGGATTGCCTGGTTAGCATCCTTATTACTTGTTTTCCAGATAAAAATAAAGAATTGATTTTTATACACTTTCAGGAGATGTACACCTGCAATATTATGGATATTGACTGCTATATTGCCCAGACTTGCTGTAAGTTTGTAGACTGCAAGTCTAGCATTTTACCGTTTGTCCCAAATATTGTTCCAGTATATCTGAACAAGGTCAAAGTAAGGAATATACTCAGGGTCTGGTTTAAATTTGAGTTTCTCTGTCACTTTACCATCCTGATACCTCCTTGGTCATTTTAGGTTGTGCTTCGTGAAGCTGAAGTTGCTGATGATAGCCATAGAATACAAATCTGAGAAAGGGGAGAGCAGGTAAGTAATGACTTGTAAGTAGTGACAAAGATAATCTCTCTACATTACCCTTCTCTTCTTTCAGTTACATACTTGTATGATCACCTGCAGAACTTCTCAGTTGTCTGCTACATTAATTTAAAATATGCAGCCCTTAACAAGAAGGCTGCCTGTTTGCCCAGATTGCTCCCTAAGACCTAAATTAATTTACCCTGAAGATAATAATCAGTATAGTAAAATCCAATGCAAAGGAGAAAGTGAGGTTTTTTTTTTTTTTTTTACCTCTTATGAGCACTTACAAGTTGTTGTTTTTTTATTTCATAAATATCGACAAACCACCTATATATGACTGCATACTGAACTGAGCTGCAGATGTATGTTGGATTATTTGTATTATTAAATGAGCCTAGGGACACTTGTTTGTAAGTGGAGCCCTCCAAGCCCCATACTAAGAGGCTGCTTTGTGAATGCATGGAGGAAAGGACTTGAGACCAGATGAAAAGCTGTCACAGCAATCAATCAGGAACCAATCAGGTTCCAGAATTCATTTTTTATTTTAAATGAAACGTCTGATTGGTTTTAATGCTTTGTTCTCATATTGTCTTTTCACATTTATAAAACAGCCTCAATGTATGGCTATCCCTAAAAGTTCAATTACATTGTAACCAGGATATACAGTTAGTTGGGTTGAAAAACGATATTCGTCCATTGAGCTCGACCAGGCAGTATGGTACTTGCATAACACTAACACTAGCCAGCACCCTTACAAACCCCAGTTTATCCAGGGGAAGGCGATAAACCCTCACAATGGCTTCTCCAATTAGTCCTAAAAGGGAAAAAAAATATTTCCAGACTCCAGATGGCAATCAGATAAAATCCCTGGATCAGCACTGCTGAGAATTACCTAGTAATTAAAGCCATGGATGTCCTTCAATTCAAGGAAAACATTCAAGCCCCCTTTAAATGCAGATATAGAATTTCCCATAACTAATTCCTGTGGTAATATATGGATTAGTAAAACATAGAACTTAAAAATATGATCACAAAGATAGTCTGCAAATTATAATTTGCCACATGTTACATGATTTTAGTCATGTGACGATGCTTTCCCAGTTACATCTTAAGCCCTCACACTCCTCACCACCTCACTCCACATTTCCTGTGAACCATATTCAGCTTAAGAATCAATCAGCAGTCCCTTGCTAATAATTGATTTGCTGTTATGTTATAACTAACTTTTCCCCACCCTTATGTTTTGACCCTTTGTTAATTTCCAACCTCACTTTTATGTTTATTACTATTTATTTAATTATTTGTCTTAACCTAACACAGAGCTGTTTTTCTGCTTTTTCAAGAACCATGTGCAATCATACCTCTCCAAATCTTATCCCTGAGCAAGTTACAATAAACTAGCCTTGGAATATGATATGTAATTGGGTGCATCCATTTTTTAGGGGTGTATTTCCTGACATTTATTACACATAATCAGATCACTGTGTAAATATACTCACTGAGCACTTTATTAGGAACACTAGTAATACAGGACATTTATCCTCAAAACACATTCAATTTTTTAAGGCATGGATTTAGTAAGGAGCATTACTATGCTATTCTGGTCTATGCTGACATGATTGCATCATGAAACTCTTGCCATTTTCTGCAGCAAAGTCATTCTCCTATTCTCCCACTCTCAAACCATCAGCAGCCAGGCATGTTAGATCCAATGATTCATGCTGTGACACAAAATTCTAACCTTGTATTCAGCATCAGCAGAAACGAAGATCCATCAGACCAGGCTTTATCATTTTCTGGTCTTCAGCTTAGTTTTGGTGAGATTATGCCCATTATAGCCTCGGCATGCTGCTCTTTGCTGACAGGAGTGCAATTTGACATGGTTCGAGATGCTGTGCATTCTGAGATGTTTTTCTGCTCACCACATCTGTAAAGAGTAGCTTTCTAAGTTACTCTATCTTTTAGGGTTAGTTCACACTATGGGCCCTATGCAATTCCAGAACTTGCCAGCGAGAAGTACTGGCGACTTCTAAAATTAGGTTACAGCACAGTCATCTACTTCATTTCTAAGCATCACCCAGCTGGCCGAAAGAAGGAACTCACTTGGACAATCTAATTGCCCAGTGAGTTGTTTTCCCCCTATGCAATTCAGGTTTACATGCACCGGGAAGCATTGCTTCCCATCAAACATGGAAAAGAACTTTTCACCAGAGCCATTGAAAAGTCTCTATCACTCTGTCCCACCGGCTTCTTTGAGCATCTGGGAGGCTCCTTTACTTAGACTCCATGCCCGATATGCAATTAACGTTTTCTTCTGAGTTTTCTCCTAGGTCATGCTTTCACACCTTGCCAAGATAATACCTTCAATATACGCATTGCATTTATTAAAATGCAATGCTTTTATCTAGTTTAAATTTATCCTTGGCTGCAGTGGTCAGCTTGCGCTAGCCTAGTCATTCTCCTCTGACCTCTCTTATCCACAAGGTGTCTGTGTACACAGGACTGCTGCTTATTGTATTTTTGTTTATCACACCATTTTTAACTAACGCTACGGATGGTTATTTATTTTAATCCCAGGAATTCAGCAGTTTAAGAAATACTCATGCCATCCTATATGACTTAAATAATCATACCATGGTCCGTAGTAGTGCCATGAGATTTTTGTCCCATTCTGGTGTTTGGTGTAGTCATTAAGTCAAGCTTTTGATCTGTTTCTACACCATTTTATGCACTGCACTTGTAACATGATTTGCAGTTAAAAAAATTGCATGATTAAGCAGGTGCGCCTAATGAAGTGCTCTGTGAATGTATATAGCCAAGCTATAAGTATAAGTAAGACTGTACTTAAAACTAAGTGAACTTAAAACAACACGAATTGAGGCCCTGATCAATTTATTTTACACATATTTTAGAATACAAAGATGTCAGCCCCTGTACGTGTATTCAATATGTTACACTGTGCCTAAATTATAGAAAAGTAAACAAGCTACAGTCTGTGCTAATCTGAGTAACCAGTCTCATATTTTCACCACTGCTTTTACAAGGTTAAACTAACTCTATACGCTCATAATTATCTCTTCGATTAAGTGCTGATGACAGAATGGACTGCTGCTTAAGCTTCATACACAAATGCAAGGACTGTCCCCGAAAGGGATAAGGGTTCAATCCCTTGGGTGAAGGGTAGCAGAGTGTTATGTTGCCATGGAGGAGGGGCAGAGGGTGAACACACAGCCACATCTGAGGGGGAGGGGTAAGAAGGACAACAATGGCCTCGGCTTGTGCTTGCATAAGATGATATGGCAGGCTGAATCTTTTGTCAACGTATCAGAGCCACCGTACACATACTGGATATCTAATGCTGGGCATACACAGCACTTTCTTTCCTTATCAACCGAGCCGCTGATGGGCTTGATTGATAATATCCGACAGGTCCGATGACCTGCCTGATTGATTCCCCGCTCAATCCCCGCCAGCGAACAATAGCGGGGAATCGAGCGGCTGATAAGGAGCGCCGGCAGGGACGAGCGGGAATCGATCCGCGCGGACGAGCGGGGATGCACCAGCATCGAGCCAGCGGCTCGATCCGGCGCATAATTGCATCCAGAAATGTGTATGCCCGGCATAAGAGAGGTGGTCTTTAGCAACCACCTTGGCTGTTTTTAATAAAGTGAATGTACAAAACCCTAGTCTTTTTTGCAATGACAATCAAAGCAGTAGATGATATGCATGCTGAATAACACTGAATTGGAGCAGGAATATCAGTAATAAAAGTATCCTGCATAATTGATTAAAGCCTCATCTTATGTTAGTTTGAGCACCTATGGTAGTATGTACAATGCCACCTAAAATTAGAGCTCGTTTTTTTTTCTTCTTATTCTTCTTATTTTTAGAAGCATGTGGCATTTGTTTTAGTGAAGATTAAATCTATTTTTAAAACTATGAAAATTATAAGAATTAAAGTTTCTGAAACCCAGTAATCAATGCAGTTGATGCAAATTGGTGCCAGTATTCGGATGAGCGGACAAAGTGTCAAGCAATAATTATTTGCTACAAAAGTTTTGGGTCATGAAGCTTAATCTAGCAGATTGGGAAGTTTTAGCGACTTAATGAAAAAACGGGGCCTCAGCTGTCTGCGTGAGGGAAATTTGCCCAGCATGTGCCGGTTGCAGTGTGACCGAGGGTCTGATGCTTCGTAGAGAAATGTCACTTGAGAGATTAGGGCTGCCTCACAGATCACAGTACTACAGATCACACAACTGCCATGATATGTGAGCCTTAGGATGTGACTTTCTATAAAAAGAATTACTGAGTTGGAGAGGTATGACCCAATTATTTTCTGCACACAAATTTTGTTTATAATATTTGTGTTATTTGTTTTCATATTTTTATGTATTATTTATGGGGGGGCTGGTGATGTCTTGGTGCCCATGAATTTCTCATCAAGGTATTTGATTGGAAATCTATATTTTTTTTCTTGTTGTTTGCAGAAGCAGAAAGCGGTATGGCTTTCCACATTAACTGTGCCTAACCCTCCTTCACCAAACTTCACCCTAACCTCTCCTCCTCACCTCTGGACTCATAATCAGAAGCTCCCTCCGAAGATTAACACACACAAAAAACTCTGGCTGTCTCCTATTTCCTCATCCGTATACATATGCATACATACATGATACATATGTACATATATAAAAAAAACTATATTTATATATATGACTATACATATGTATATATGTGTATACCTGGATATATATTTATATACACCAATGGATGTGAAAGCTGCAGAATATAGTCCGTATATGTACTGGACATTTAGTATTCTTACAAGATAGTTTGTTAGGAAAGTCTGTTGGCACTCACAGTCCTTTTATCATAGTCCTATATTCTAACAAAATTTAAAATCAATACGCAAGTTACTTATTCTGCTCTTTGATCTCTCAGATACACTTGTGTATATAGATATATACCAGTATAAGTGCATGAATACCGTACATATAGTCCTCTAAATATGTATGCAGAAGCGTATACATGCACCTATATGTGTATGTGTTTGTATATAAATCTCTGCATCTATATATGTATCGTGCACTGTTGCTGTACAAGAATACATAACCTCATTCATCAAGATGAAATTCAAAAGACTCAACTAAGTGTATTTTTCTCTGTCAGCTCTCAGTTTATTCCTACCCTCCCGCTGTCGCTCTAACTTCTTTGCAGGAATCTGGTTAATCCCTTCACTGCCAGCTAACTAGAACTCTACTGTTCACTGGCATCTAGGGAATTAAGGCAGACACATGTTTCTGTTGTCAGTAAATAATGGAAATTGTCATTTTCAGGTCTTTGTTTCCCCAGGTGGCTCTGTCTGTCTGTGACAATGTTTTGTGTCTGTCTGTGTTCTGGTTTATGTTTTTCACTCTGCTCCCCATGTCTCCCCAGTGTTTCAGTCTTCAGCCAAAGCTGCCATTAATAACTCAGTCTGTACGTTGTCACCCCATGTCCCATATGACCTTAGCTAACACACCTGACTAAACCCTTTCCTAACATCAAAATCCCCCACCTCTCAGGTAAACAATGCAAACGTGTTAGTTATGAATGCAGCATATCAAGATATTAAACATGTTTTGTTCATGGAAACAATAACATGTCTTATGTGCCAATAATACAAATATAGGCATATTACTCTGTGCTTCCTCTAAACATAGAGATAGCTTACCCTTTTTACCTTTTTTTCCTACATATTTAACCAGTTTATGATAAAGAATGCTACAATGACCTTATGAAGCAGTAATGTAAAAGTGTTATTTTGTACTGATTGGAAGAAATGTGCATTTTTGATGGTGAAGTAATGCACTTAGCTTATAGATGTGAGCTAAGATTGCTGTGAAAAACCTTTTTGGGGCACATGTATTGAGATAAATGGGGATTGAAGATGTTTGGGCATGTTCCAGTTAAAGCAAAAAACATACAGAAACAAAACTATAAATTGCATACAATATGCAACATTTACTTTCCCAGAGCTTCTGTTTTTCATCCATGTGTTTCTGCAATGTCATAGACCACCCTTGCTGGTGAAAAATGCCTAGCTGCTGGTATTACAGTCATCTGGGAATGTCATGCTTTATTGAGTTCCAGTTTCTTGGTATCCATCATCCTGCTTCATGAAGCTTGGGGCACTTCATCACGCTGATGATGTCATCCCACAGCATCCTCCAGTGTCTTTTCGCCCTCATTACTCTAGATTTCAGTCTTCTCCCTACCACACAGTTTCCAGTACAAGCTTATCTTTGCTTGGTTACCTCTGCTGATGTCTGCTGTAATTCCACTATCAGGAAAGTGGGTTAGATAACAGGTCCCAATCCAGCATACTTTCTGAGAACACTAAAAGCAAAACACCCGAATAACACTATCATTACCCTGGCTGACTTTCTATAGTGCCTGGACTTGCAGAACATTCCAGATCAGAAAATACTTTTATCAGTCAGTGTGTGAGGAATCAGATGTTTAACCAGAACCAGCATTAACGGACTCTGGCAGTGACAAAATAATATTTTCCTATATAACAACCAACTATTTAAGATAATTTTCAAATACAATGGCATATCATTTTGGACATTAATATGTAGGTTTGCCTCAGTGCAAATAAAATACATTTAGAAGAAACCAATTATTTCAGACAATGCAAGAGAGTAAACTTGTCATCAGATGAGATGTATAGAGCTACAGATAATTCAGAGACAGACGTTTTCTTACTAGTCTTTCAAATGTTCAACCTATGAAATATGTAAAGTAGGTATCAAGTATTCTGCTATAACCCTCCAGTTACCTGCTGTTAGAAAGACCACACATCATAATGGGAGTCAAATAAATAGGTGGCTTATCTTAGGTTCAAAAATGTTAGTTGAGTAATGTGCTGCCATTGAAGTACACAAAAACATTTCAGATTAAAAGATTGTGACGGTCACATTCTTTTTCTCACTCAATACTAACACGGTTTTGGAGGTACCCATTGCCCTTTTCATCTTTCAGAAACTTTTGCAGTATGACCATAAAATAATCAGATAGGTAAACACTCTCTTAAACATGCTCTATGTAGGTGGTTCTTTGTTCAAAGCTTCCTGTCCATTGTCTTTCCACTTTCACTCTAAATTAGCCTTCTCCTCTATAAAAACCTGCCATGAGCTTGATGTGGTAACTTGACGGGAGAGGGTGTTTTCCTCTTTTCCCTCTCTCTTGTTTGTTGTCTGTGTGAAGTGTTTTTATGAACAGCGTTCATCTGACATTTTTGTTTCCTCCCATCCTCACGGGTGTAGTTTGGGTGTTTCAAAATTAACTTCCTGCAAGTTGGGAAACTGCAGAGAAGTTACTGCAACATAGGGAGTTGCATTGTGGCTTGTCTTGCTGTCCTTTTGAAGCTTTGTTTCTTGTGTTTGATTGCATGATTTGTTTATTTGGGTTGATGACAAATGTAATATTTGCTGCTCTTCGAAAAGCAGTTTGAAGTGAGGGCTCTGAATATGATATGGCATGGGCTCCCAAATTCCTTGTAACTTTTTACAGTAATACAGTTGCTAATTTCTGGTTTCTAAACCTTGTACTGTTAAATGGTGAAATCTGTTGCATTCTGAAAGTAAGTGTATTAAAATGAATTATCTGATAACTGTAAAGTTTATGCTGTTTCACTTAAAAACACCTTGTCCGGCAGGAAAACCGTATTCATTTTTATGGTAAAAAGAAAACAAAAAAAGTTGCATTAAATTCTAAAAGGTCTGCCTGTATCAGAATTGTGAAATCTTCATATAACATATAAAAAGTTAGTTTAACTGTCCAGAACATATCAGCTTTTTTGAATAATCCGGTGCTAGCTTTAGCACTACAGTGGCAACAGCCAGGAGCCTTGGTGACAGATGTCGGATCTTGTTTCCTTTGAGCTCTACAGGTCTCTGTTTGGAGATGGGAGACAGATGACTTATAACACAAAACCCCCTTCTATTAACACTGGACTGAGAAAGCAGCAGCTGACTTTTGAGAATTGTCTTAGAAAAAATACCCAGTCCCGTTAATACTTCAAAAGCTGTCCCTCTTCTTCTTTTTAAAAATCTGGAATGTATTGATTGTGTAGTTTTTCTTAAATTGAAAACTATACAGGCACATATTATTTTTCTCAGACTATCTAATTACATTAAGTACTCCTTGCTAAAATTAGTATTTAGTGCCACCACCCAGGTACCAGTTGTCTTAAAGATGTTCTCCAGCAAATGCAATTCATTAGAGTGGGTGGAGGACTGTGCATGGCAAAAAAGGGCATCAGAGAAAATTGGGTGCAGGGTGAAGCTGCTATTAGAATATCGGCAACACTGCTGTAATTCTACAATTGGGCACTGGATAATTGCGACAATAGAATATCAGTAGTCTTACTGATTTTCTATTATCAATTTATCCAACCATCCTCTCACACTAGGCTTTATTCCATCTTCTAACGCTAATTTATCCCTACCTACTCCCAGCACTTACCCAGTAACTAACCCCCGCCAATGGTCCCTCCATTTGCTAATGGTCCCTCTATTGACCTGGCACTTCGGCTACACTTGTCGCCTTCTGCACCCAAATTGGCCACTGGGCATCACTATAGCCACAACTAGTAGGTGGCTAGACAGTGTAATGGTTAAGGGCTCCACCTCTGACATGGGAGACCTGGCTTTGAATCTCCACTCTTCCTGTTCAGCAAGCCAGAAACTATTCAGTAGGAAACTTTGGGCAAGACTCCCTAACACTGCTACTGCCCATAGAGCGCATCCTAGTGGCTGCAGCTCTGGAGCTTTGAGTCCGCCATGCAAAAAGAGCAATATAAATGTTATTTGTCTTGTCTAGTATTACCTTGCGCCCAAATTTCCTGTATCACTGTGCAGTTACACTTGCTGGTATTATCTGCCTGGGGGCTGTAGATAGATCTACCTGATAGAAGAGATGGCCCCCACAGATGCAGTGTATTTCAAATGCAATTAATGGATTATTATACAGAATACATGGGATTGTGGTGATGTTTCAGTTATTGCCTTTGAATAACAACACATTTGTAAGTGTGATGCACATTTGTTCCACCAGAGTAACAGGCTGGGAGCACGCGTGTCTGTAAGTTTTCTGTATGAGTTTTTTTGCATGTGTTTTCTGCACACCATGTGTATTTGTGTAGAGAAGGACGTGCAGATTTTTTAAATTTATAGCAAAAACACCCACAGTGCTGCACTGCTGTCGGTTTTTTTTCCTGTGTAAACTTTTTTTTAAGTGTAAACTATAGAAAAGCTGTGTCTCCACCTGGATTTTGCAATATTAGTTACATTTATTAGTGGCACTATAGCCACAGAAAGCACAATGTTTCGGCACATGAATTAAATGAATTTGACAAAGAGCTGTGTACGGAAACGATGTGCTTTCTGTGACTATGGTACCACCTATAAATTAAGCTAATATTGCAAAATCCAGGTGGAGACACAGCTTTTTCTATTCTTTGCATCTGATTACACCCCGCCCTTCCCCCCGTGGCATCCGAGTGTATGCTGGTTGACTCCCTGGTGCTGTGACTGTTGGAGCTCTGAGGCAATCCTTTTTTTGTGGTTTAAGTGTAAACTAGCCTATTGATTAACATTGGTTCTCAGTTTTCCTATGCAGAAATTGCACATGGAAACAGACAAGTGTGCTCCCAGCCTTAGATTACTTATAGCTACTGAACAAACATACCTGCGTAGCAAACATACCTGCGCTTACCTTCACTCATACCGGCATTCACATCTGTGCTCGCCTTCCCCTTCGCTGCTGAATGACAGTGGGTGGGGATATCCTTTAAGCCAGGCACTCTCTTTCCCTCAAATCAAAGCTTGCACTTTTAAATTAATAAATGTTTTACCTGGAATTATGTTATAGAAACTTTTTTTTCTTGACTCTCAAGACATTACGGTAAATTTACTGAAACATAATAATAATATTAATAACTAGTAGACCTAAGTTCGTTTAAAAACGGGCTCTAGGTCCGAGTTTCTGCTCGCGCGCGTGCGCGCCACCTGCTGCGCGCACGCCCGCCTCCCGCCATCTGGGCCATCTGATTAGGCAGTAGAGTTAAGGTCACTGTGCTAAGAAAATTAAATTCTTCAAGTGAAATCTACTTGACATTCTTTATAAACATTATTCATTTATATATTAGTGAGGATCAATTATATACGGTACTTGTTTGATCTTAGTTCTTTGGTTCTTATTCAACGGACGATGTTAAAAACTGGATGCTAATTAGCCAAGGTGGAATCTTTTGAGATATTTATTAGTAACCACCAACCACTGAAGTGACACCTTAACACTTCTTTTTTCCAATTCCACACATCAATACAACCTTTATTAGTTTTTACATTTTATAACTTATTTTCTGCCATATTGGTTATCAAAGGGTTTTTCAAAGGGGCAGTAGAGATTCCAAAAGTTTAGTTTTCACAGTAGATGGAGTGCAGGCTGTTGTTTTAAAACACCTAAAACATTCTTCAATCTGCATTACTGTTAGGTTGATGGGTTTACAAAACTTTCCTAATATTTTACTCCTATTTGAAAGTGATACATATTTAGAAAGGCAATGATGTAACTTACGTGTACAAAATGAAAGCTCTGGCTTTTCATAACTGAGTTTTAAAGATAAATATGTCTCTTGTTTTCAGAATGCAACACTGGTCTGCAGGGGCATGTCATGACTGTGCATGTCAGTTGTCCATACTAGGCTTGTATTGGCTATTTGCAATGGATTGTAAAATTTATATAATGGGTTGTTTTAATAACACATATTAGGCAGCATGGATTCGGGGAAACCCAGCGCATTCCATTACTACTGTTTGCCTTTTTTGTTGTTGGGAGGGCTAGGGCTTGAAAGCACATAATGCATAATGTTACGCTGTTGGTTGGATATGACGTAATGCACCTGCCTGTACTACTGCATGGGGCTAATGGTACAGAATAGCTAGATCATAACATCAACATTTTATTTTGGTTTTAAAGAAGAAAAAATCTGTTTGCATGAAATTTTAAACAGCACTTTCCATTCCCCCTTTTCCCACACATGGAAATGCATTAAATGAATATCTTACCACCAGAAGCAAGTATTAGTTTTATGAGAATAGAAACATGTTGGAATAAAAAGTGATTGCTGTAATTTAGGAAGGAGTACCAGCTTGTTCCATTTTTGTGGTTTAGTGGAACTGAAGTTTACAAGCCATGTCGTAATTATACATATTGGCTCATATTCAATGAACTGATATTTTTACATCTTCTCAATAAAATTCCTTTAAAGACCCCAGCAAGCAAGTATATACTATGGCACTGGCTGGATAGTGTAATGGTTAAGGGCTCTCCCTCTGATGTAGGAGACCAGGGTTCGAATCTCGGCTCTGCCTGTTCAGTAAGCCAGCACCTATTCAGTAGGGAGTTCTTTGGGTGAGACTCCCTAACACTGCTGCTGCCTACTGAGTGCACTCTAGTGGCTGCCTCACAAGCGCTTTGAGTCCAACAGGAGAAAAGCGCTATACAAAAAAAGGAATTATTATTACTCAAAATAAATAGTATTTAATATTATCTTTTTACCTATTTAGTACTTTTTCAGTTGCTAAGTGCTGAAAAGTTATTCTTAGAAGATGAACATTTTTCCCCTCTGATAAAACTCAGGAAATAAAGTTAATTGAATAGAGGGCTGTTGTGTATCCTTTACTTACAATATTCATCATATTTTGGTTTGTATATTTTATTATAAAGTATATAATTTTTCATAAATGGTATACAATGTAACTTAATGACTGTAGTGTGCATCAGAGATGTAAAAAGAAAGAAAAAAACAGCCCGAAACATCTAATAAAAAGTGTAAAAAAAAACCAGACAACTCACGATAATGTAAAAGATCTAATAATTGCATTTATAGTTAACCTTGGCCCTTTTCAGGGGCAAATTCAGGATTTCCAAGGGGGGGGGGGGGGGTTCCTGAAAGTGGCGTGTGGGCGTGGCCAAATATGGTGTGGGTGGAGCCAAATACTAGCAGTTTCTAGGCTAAATTGCACCCAGGGTGAGGGCGTAAAATGCGCCCCCAACGTGGAGACAGGTATAGGTGCCCGCAGTATAGGTAGCAGTATAGGTATCCAGCTATAGGTCCCCCCCCAGTATAGGTAGCCCATATAA
This sequence comes from Hyperolius riggenbachi, assembly GCF_040937935.1. Classification (NCBI taxonomy): domain Eukaryota; kingdom Metazoa; phylum Chordata; class Amphibia; order Anura; family Hyperoliidae; genus Hyperolius; species Hyperolius riggenbachi. The sequence continues at coordinate 187,776,392 of NC_090655.1, read as the reverse complement.
TTGCCCCCAGTATAGGTTAGATAGGTATATGCCCCACAGTATAGGTTAGATAGGTATATGCCCCCCAGTATAGGTTAGATAGGTATATGCCCCCCAGTATAGGTTAGATAGGTATATGCCCCCCAGGATAGATTAGATAGGTATATGCCCCCCAGTATAGGTTAGATAGGTATATGCCCCCCAGGATAGATTAGATAGGTATATGTCCCCCAGTATAGGTTGGATAGATATATGCCCCCCAGTATAGGTTAGATAGGTATATGCCCCCCCCCAGTATAGATTAGATAGGTATATGCCCCCCAGTATAGATTAGATAGGTATATGCCCCCCAGTATAGGTTAGATAGGTATATGCCCCCAGTATAGGTTAGATAGGTATATGCCCCCCAGTATAGGTTAGATAGGTATATGCCCCCCAGTATAGGTTAGATAGGTATATGCCCCCCAGGATAGATTAGATAGGTATATGTCCCCCAGTATAAGTTAGATAGGTATATGCCCCCCAGTATAGATTAGATAGGTATATGCCCCCCAGTATAGGTTAGATAGGTATATGCCCCCAGTATAGGTTAGATAGGTATATGCCCCCCAGTATAGGTTAGATAGGTATATGCCCCCCAGTATAGGTTAGATAGGTATATGCCCCCCAGGATAGATTAGATAGATATATGTCCCCCAGTATAAGTTAGATAGGTATATTCCCCCCAGGATAGATTAGATAGGTATATGTCCCCCAGTATAAGTTAGATAGGTATATGTCCCCCAGTATAAGTTAGATAGGTGAAGGAAGGTGCCCCTGTGTGGGGAGAAGATTGCCCGGGGGAGAAAAGACAGAATAAAATGATGGAGGCGCCAGCCGCGCCAATAAGGGATGCGGGAGCCGGCTTTATTCCTCGCTCCCTCCCTCCCTCCCTCTGAATGCCCCCACCTGCGGTGAATGTGTGCCCGGCTCCCCCATGAGTGTGTGCGCAGCGGAGCGGTAGGTCCTCTTACCGCAGATCAGGTGCACCAGCAAGTCTCTCTGCTTCCTGTGACGTCATGGTAAACAGGAAGCATGAGACTCCAGTTGCTGGTGCGCCTGATCTGCGGTAAGAGGACCTACTGCTCCGCTGCGCACACACTCATGGGGGAGCCGGGCACACATTCACCGCAGGTGGAGGCATTCAGAGGGAGGGAGGGAGCGAGGAATAAAGCCGGCTCCCGCATCCCTTATTGGCGCGGCTGGCGCCTCCATCATTTTATTCTGTCTTCTCTCCCCAGCCGGCCGGGCCATGCGGCAGCCCCACTTCCGGTCTCGGTGCAGGGGGGTGTTCTAGACACCCAGAACAACCCCTTCCATGCGCCACTGCTTTTGTTTATGTAAGTTCCTGCTAAGAACAGTGTTCCCCAACCCTGTCCTCGAGGCCCACCAACAGTGCATGTTTTGTGGAAATCCACACAGGTAGTTAATCAGCTCTGCCGAGACACTAATTACCTCACCTGTGTATGTTTGTAGTTTCCTGCAAAACATGTACTGTTGGTGGGCCCTGAGGACAGGGTTGGGGAATTCTGAACTAGAACATTCAGTTGTTAGCAGATTTGGCGGTAAAAAGCAAGGTTGGCTGAAATTACACAATTTTCTTAGACTTAATTGATGACTTTCAATCACGTCCATGTAGCTGTGCAATCAGTTATTACAGTGGAAAAGGTAGATGAATTAGGCCGTTGGGTGAGTGAGAACTATGTGGCTACATGCTCACAGCCTGCTCAAAACTTTTAAACTTTTCAAACTGTCCAGTTGGAATTTTTTTTTTTGATTTCTGCTAACAGCTAAATTGAATCAAAGGCTAAAAAAGTTTTTTACGAAGGGAGTTTTGATCAGTTGTGTGATTGGGCTGTTATCAACTCATGTCTAGTTAATGTAAGACTCAAATTAATTTATATGGATGTGATAATGCTGTTGTAGCTTAACGCTTACTTTTGATGCAACCATTCAAGAGAAATTCCCTTTGCAAAAGTCACGAGTCCCATCGATCGTTTCAAAAACAGGCAGCTGTCAGGAGAGTGAGCCTTTCCCAGCTAGTGAACAGCTGTCACTCAGCACACAGACCTTGGCTGACTTCACCCACGTCATTCAGCTCACCCTGTGTCCAACTGACTGGGCGACAGAATAATATGTACACAATGCCTGATACCCCCCTGGTATCTGTACTAGTACATTTACCATGTGCTGCCTGCCCATGGCAATTTTACCACTGTTTTGTGCATCAGGTCCAGCAAGGATCAGCAAGGATCATTTTGGGTGATGTAAATACAGCGTGTGTATATAGTGGTATGGTCTGAATTAGTTAATAACAAAGGAATATACATGGCACTCTGCTTATACAATTTATTTTACAATAAAATATGTTCAAGCAATCTTAAAGGCTAATTCAACTCTTGCCAAAACTTTGCTTAAATGCTACAAAAATGTTTTAACAAGTTGATATTATTATTTCGATTTGCAGGCAGCAACAAGTTTTCAAATCTGACTGCAAGCACACATTTCTTATATTCCTAGCTTAGAATCTGTGCACTGCATTTCAATACAGAAAGTGCAGGTATTTTGTTTTCTGCAGGAATAATCAGCTGCACAAAGCAGGAAGCTAATGAAGTGACTGTGGCAGCATATTCTAATAATCAGAGTACACAAAATAAAACAAGGTGTTGTAGCATTATCTTAGCATGAATCTTAGCAATTTGTAAAGCTAAATGAAAGGAATGTGTTATTTCTCAGGAAGAATGGAGTTTTACTTCAGATGTTTCTAAACCTATCTAAGTACTAGGTTTCTCACATGTATGTCTGTAAGGGCTCAAACCCACTAGAGTGATTTTGTGAGCGTTTGAGGAGCGATTCAAAACGCTAGCGATTTCCCTAAACGCTTGTCAAAACCTACACAGATAGATTTTGCTGGCATTTTTACATTACTGCACACTGTAAAAAAATTTAAATGAAGTGAAAGGACCAATCAAACAATCAGAATTAAAAACTTTAATCACTAATCGCTACACAATCGCTGGCAAAAAGCTGACACTTTTTAAAAACGCTACCAAAATCGGCAGCAATCGCTCATGAAATCGCTTACAAACCGCTTATTAGAAACGCTAGCGATTACGATTAGCAATATCGTTTTGTGGTGGGTTCCAGGCCTAATAATGCTTTCATCGAGTTTGATATATGCCAACAATTTTTAAATTACTGTGGCCCTTCATTCAGCGTTTCTCAGCTGGACTTTTATCTGTTTTCTGTGTACTCTGAAAACAGAATCTGGAGAGGTGCCAGGAAAATATTTGTAAGCTGTGCGTCATGACCATGAGCCAGAAGCTTTTTTTTTTTTTTTTTTAGGATGGAATTGTCCTTGTCAGCTACACTAGATGTAAATAAAGTCTATTCATTTGTTCAGACAGCGCTGGTACCTTGTATGTTGTCCTCCACCATCTTAATGAGCGTCCCAGGGAAGTTGCAGGATTACCTTGCTGCAGTGAAAAATTGGCAGGCCCATTTATCTTTAGGCTCTGTGATGAACTGTGATTTAAATAGTTGGTTCTCCACTGGGACCCAAGAGATCTATCAGACATCAAGAATTGAGAGGGGCCATTCATCATCTGTCAGGGCCTCTTGTGGCGCTTTGTCAAATAGATGTGGCATCCAGACAGACAGCACCTTGTTAGTTGTAGCTCAATGCTTTGGACAGGAAGGGATACATCACAGCACTTGTTTCCCTCATGGAAAATCTTGTTAAATGGATAGAAAGGCCTGGCCTATGCACAACATGTTTTATTTTCTGACACATATATATGCATTTATTTGTAGCAGAACACATGCTGACTAAGGAAAAACATTCAGCTTCAGGGAAAGTAGAAAAAGAAGAACTGATGACTCTCTTTTGAAAATGTCAGCTTCCTGGCTGCTGTGTTGATCCAGTTCATCTAATAGTTTCTGATTCACTGACCCAGATCAGGTGTTCAGACTGTTAGCTGCACGCTGGGTCCAAGGGTGTGAATTGTAGGACACCTGAAGTGAGAAGAATGTGGAGGCTGCCATATCCATTTTCCTTTTTTGCTTTTTCAGGGTCTATGGCTAACACTATTAGAGGCAGAGGAATAGCAGGACTGTCAGGCAATTTGCATTGTTTAAGAGGAAATAAATATAGAAGCCTCTCAGTTTAAAGTACACCTGAACTGACAAAGAAATGGAGGCTGGCAGTTTTTTTTTTTAGGTTAGAGTCACAGCGGTCAGTTGCACAATGCACACGTTAGGAGTGTGAGCTGCAATGGAGACTGGCCATAGACTTTGATACAAACCCTGTATGCAGAGAGTTGGAATAAGGACTGGTTCAGACGGACGTTTGTGCAGCATTTACCGCCAGCGTTCGGGGCTTGGCGTTAAATGCTCCCATTCGAGTGAATGAGAGCGTTTGTACCAAGCTTTCACGCGTGTTTACACGAACGCGGCGTTCGGGTCCTGATTTTCACTGGCGTTCAAGGAGCCCCTGGAAGCTACATGTTGCTTCCAGGGGCGGTTAACCGCGACAGGTAATGTTCCCCTAGGGGGAAAAAAAAAACGCGACCGCATCCGAACGCAATGCGAACGCTGCTGAAAGCCCGAACGCATTGCCGCCGCGATGCCAACGAACGCGACGCCTCCAAACGTCCGTCTGAACCAGCCCTAACGCGATCAGTTACAATGCAGTATTGTGAACAGGTCATAGAATTGTATGGGCAGTGAGTTGAGATGCAGAATTATTCTGCAACTGAGTACTGTGAAGTAGGCCTTCAAGTAGACCTGAACTCTTGCACAGGATACAATGAAAACACAGAGAAATACACCCTGTGGGTTTCAGAGAAAAGCCTGTCTAATTCCCCCTCATCTTCAACTAATCACAACTGTAATTTGATCTCGCAGGTGTGCCATCAGTCCTCAGCAGACATAGCTAATATGTAAACACAGAATGTTAACCCTTTGTCTGCTTCCATGAAAGCAGGACGTAGACACACTGCAGATTACTTGCAGGAGTTCCGTAAGCTGTAACAAATGGTTTTCTTTAAAGGTTATTGTACTGTTACTTATCTTTTAGAGCAGGGAGGAAGTTCTGAGTTCAGGTCTGCTTTAAACAATGCAGATTGCCTAGCTGTCTTGCTGAGCGTCTACCTTTGTTTTATATGTTCTTTTAAATAAGTCCCCTATTATACATAGAAGTGATAAGACTGTACAGTCAAGATTGTATCATTAATGGGCACCTTTAGACACTACTGAAGCCAAATGATCAACAGTAAGCCCGACAAGTGACATTTTCTAATATGAAATAAGAGTGCTACTTTCATATTTTCGGTACAGACACTCACATTACAGGATTGCTTTAAAGAATTTATTTTTATGTCATCATACAGTTGAAAGATGAAGAGTGATATAACTCAGTTTTGATAGCAGCAGAGTTTTACATTTCAATAATGTTTGTTTTGTTAGTAGTGATGATGACTAGTTGTCCTGTACCACCCTCCTCTTTCAGTTTCACAGGCAGAAATCATGTTCATGCTCTTGCATGGGTCTAAAAAGGTGTATGACAGTAATGCATTGTGTATATATCAATCAACAAGAATGATTAAAAATCCTCTTATTACTAACTGGCTACATGAGGGAGCTTAAGTCTGTAATTTAAGGGCAAGGACATATATTTGCAATGGATTCCTAAAAGCATGGTAATACTGTATTGATCTTCCGTAAGAAAGAGTGTGTTTGAATGCTGAGCTCTTTGTTCCTTGAAATAAAAATTACTTCATCTGGTTTGTTGAAAACAAAGCAGGAGTGACCTGTTATGGAGACAACTTTTAATAGGAAAAAGCTGCCAGTTTAAGGAAGCATCACCATATTTCAGTAAAGTCTATTGTAAAATATGCAGTGGCCTATCTGAGACCTGTCATATAATCATGCAGACATCCATTCTTCATCTTAAAAACAAGTTTTGTGCAGGGTGAAAATCATACGCAGTATTCCTGGTGCCTGATAGCTGAATATTCTGCACTGCCTAATACTTTCCCAGAATTCTTGGATTAGTTGGCATTGTAGCCACACATACAGAATATGTTTGGAATAGGTTTACACAAGACTGGCAGTTCAGCGACAATAAGGCTTATTGAATTGCCCATATAGCCTATCCATTAACATAGGCACATTTTTGATTTTGGGTATTGTTAGTGAACTATAGCTTTATCCCCTTCTGAATAAAAGCTAAGTATTTGGGATCCCATTACATCTTTTCAACTTGATTTAGCTTTAAATATCATTTAATATACATTTGCACTGTCAGGTTATTGGTTTAATAAGATACATAGATATGTATTCAAAAGACACATGCTCTGTCATATAGCTATGTATTTATTAAGAGTGTATACACAGCAGTTTGATTAGTGAACAGGATGTAGATCACATTTATAAAGTAGTCTATTTTTTGTTCCATTTACATTTTTAAATCAGGAACAATCTGTGACAATGACTAATGCCTCATATCATTGTACAGGACATAAGTAGAGACATGCAGCACATGACAATTGGCTAATTTACACCTCCACAAGCAGTCATCACTTCTGCACTTGTTTTCTATTTACTAATGCCTCTCTAAATGCACCATTAACCCCTCCCTGTTTAGAGACAGTGGAAATAGTTTTGCATGCTCTTTATTTATTTTTGCAGGTTATGCTTTATAAAAAACTTTACACATCTGTTATATTTGTGAAAAAAAAATATTTCTGGCAAAGCTCTACATTTTAATTCTTCCTCCCCCAAAAAGTAATCCATGACTGTCATTTTCATATAAGTTTGATTATTTTGCATCATTATGTAGTTGTGATTTACATAATTTGCAGTGCTTTACAGGCTCCATAGAACCATTTACACCAATCTCTTCCCTTGTAAGTTCTGACAATCTAATGTCTCTTACATAATTACATCACTGCATACACACAAAAACTGCAGGGCTAACTGGGTCAGAAGATAACTACCTACAAGATTTTTTTTGAATTGTGGGAGGAAACCGGAGGGCTGGAGGAAACTGGTGAGATCAGATAATGCCTAGGCTGGTGGCAAAGATTCAAATCTGGAGGGGGTAATGGGTATTTTTTGCAAATGGGCATTGGTAGTTAATAAGTGATATTGATATTCAGTTCTGAAAATGTTTCTTACTCCTTATATGCTTACTCTCAGGATTATAATCAACCCAGGAAATCATGTAAAGATTAAAGAAGGCACTCTGGGGTTCTTCATTGCAAGTGATGCCAAGGAAGTGAAACGGTATGTCTGCTTTGCATTGCTTTTTCCAGTCTCTAAGAAACAAGTTTAGACACATTCTTTAATAGAATAGGAAGACATGTTTTCATGTGACATAAAAATAGAGCTTCTCTGTATTCAGATTTGTCAGTGACAAAAGCCCAGGTATTTCAGCCCATGTTAGGCCTAGCTAAGAGCTATGAGTAAGGCCTAGCATAGTTTGTCTAGTCAGAAAAATAGTGCTTTCTTGACAAAGGTCAATACTGAGCTTTCTTCCTTTTGTATTGGATTCAGGTGTTTGACTGAGTTCTCCACAACGCTTTGATGGTGGCTATCGTATGACATAGTGTTGCAGCTGTGTACTTTTTACATACAATAGAAATACAACAAAAAATGTGTATCTTAAAGTATGTTTTACTTTAACATGTGTTACGGATGTTTTAGTTTTGCAATTTTTAATTAAAAATCCTCACAGGTTTGCTTTAAAAATAGGCCCTTTGGCAATACAAATTGCTGCAACTTTCCTGGGGCGATGTAAGCAAATAATAATTTGGGGCTTATTTAAAGTGTACTTGAGATCAAGCAAAAGTAAAAATTCATACATACCTGGGGCTTCCTCCAGCCCCCTTCGGCCTGATCGCTCTTTTGCTGCCACCCTCTGCCTGCTGCATCCTCCGCAACCCTCCTGTTAACTTTGGCCAGTTGAAGTCAGCCAACACAGGTGCAGTGCCACTCCCACGGCTGGGGGCATGCTGTGCAAGCTACGGGAGCGCTATGGGGGTGCAAAGTTACTGGGAGTTATAGCGGAGGAACAAGGCAACAGAGAAGGACAGCGAAGGACAGATGGGGCTGATGGAAGCCCCAGGTATGTATGAATGTTTACTTAATCTCAGGTTCTCTTTAGAAATTGGATTTTTTATTCTTCCAACGTTTAACCATTAAGAAACACTGTGAATTTGGTAATTTTGTCTTAATGGGAATTATAACAGAACACTTGTATGATAAGGCTTTAATATGTCATATATTAGTCTGTAAGAAGTGAAGCTAAACCTATAAGTTGAGCCACTTCTGAGGAACTTGTATATGTCAGGGAATGGGGCCTCCCTGAGAACTTAATCATATGGATGATTTCTTGTAGTACAGAGTTATTTAGCCCAAAAAATATGAATAGATAAATAGCAAAGCAGACACAATTATCAAGTAAAAGGCCAGTAAATGTTATCTTCTCACTTTTTGTATTCAGAGCTTTTTTCTACTGCAAGGCCTGCCATGATGATATCACAGACCCGAAAAGGATTAAGAAATGTGCCTGCAAGCGACGTGAGTAATATTTCGTTTCAATACCTTTGCTTTTCTTATTTATATTCTTATTAGCTTTACAGTTTCACATAAGAGAAAGTGAGAAGTTTTGAATCGGGATGATATCATTTAGTCTTCCTGTAGCAAAAAGAAAGTGCCCCAAATGGGTACTCACCTCAATAAAAGGAAGCGGCTTCAATTCAAAATGTCTTGCTTTTATTGATGGCTAACACAGTACAATACTCTACTGCTACTAATAAGAGAAAGTGAACATGGTTTGAATAAGTCAACTATTGAGGGCCAGCCTTTCTGCTCACTACAGAACAGCTGGCAGGACAGTCTTCATTAGTTCATTTATAGGTGCATAGTGTATTCCTCTCTGTCAAGGAACTAGTAGAGATGGAGACACATTGTGGAGTGTGGGCTGTCTGACAGCTACACAAATGCTTCTGTAATAAAAGACAGGGATGTACAGTCTCAGTAAAGTCCCTGTTTGGAGGAAAATAATAACAGACATGTATATGTTGTTTGACATAGTCTACAATGCAATGCCAAGTGCAGCATCAGTTTACTATAGTCATCTTGGTTGTGAGGTAATTTCTGAATGGCAGTTATTGGTTGCTGCACTTTGAGCATTGTAACAGCTCATTTCAGTTTGTTGTTGGATAAATAGGGAGTTATTTACTTTAAGTCACTTTAGGATTACTTTGATCTAGCTCTAACTGAAGAACCTTTATAGTGATAGAACCTACCTAAGCTATTTATTAAAAATGTATTCTATCCAATCAACCCTTATACTGCAAATGTTTGGTTGTATTGCCAAAGGTTTTCACTAATGTTATATTCACACCTTGTGTATATACAATATCTTCAGCACTCGACAAGCTAAAAGACTCTTAGGAAAGATTGTCTTAGATACATTTTTGTATTACTTTTTTTGTTTTAGTTCCCAAACTATTTTATTAAAAATACCACAGGTACACAATAGGTTAAGATTCTCATTTTAATACTTTTTTGCTAGCTAAATGTTGTAAAGGTATTGCAAAAAGATAAGTTGAGAAAAAGCTAAGATGTCTTGGAAGAAACATTTAATGCATCAGGGTCAGTGTATTCTGTTTAAAAAACAAGGAGTTTTAAACAAAGACGTATACATACACTTGGAATTGTGACTATTTATAATGAATGTGTGAGATTAGGCTAAAATGACAAAAAAACATATGCAAGAAAAGGTCACTGACAGTTTAAAGTGTAACTCTGAAGTCAGGGTGTAAAGTAATGAATGTCTTTATAATAGCCTTAGTATAAGTCTGTAGTATAAGAAATGTAAATTTTACCCTTTGTGACTGTTTGGACTGTGTTGGACACCCCTGTGAATCTGTTTGGGGAGACCACAAGGACATTACAAGGTTACCAGATCTTGCAAACTGGTCTTGCCAATCCACTTTAATACGCTGCAGTACTGTTAAAACCCATACATAATATCTACACAGCAGTGAGACAGATTTTAGCATTGAAGGAAATGTATTGTTCACATGAGCATTACTTAATGCTAAGTTTCTTCGTTCCAGCCTTCCCTAGTTCTAAGGGTTTGTAAGGAGAAAAATTTTAAATAGCAATAATCCACTTTTCCATTGTGTAAGTGTAGAATTGTTACCTAATACTAGATGGTAAGTACAGTTACACTTTATGCTGTCAGTAGCTGAAGAGCTATGCTAGTTGATCTCACCTCTAATATTCCAGAGGGCAGTCAAGTTATTCCAATTTTCTGGCTTGAATCACTCTTTATTCAGTGTACCATTTATCTGCTAGATAGTTTAGTCTGATTACATATATAGTCTATTTTTCAGCAATATTGGCAGACTGTGTCTCCAGATCCACACCTTCAGTTCATTTTAAAGTATACCTGTCACTAAGCTGCAGTATCCAAACTGGTTTTAACATTTAAAGACTATAAGTTGTCACACGCCCCTTTCATGTATGGTGCCTTGTTAGTGACAATGCAACAGAGCTTCAGTCTCTTGAGCTGGTGGTTTCCATTGAATACTGATAACAGAATGATGCACAAGACATGACAAACCCATAAAAGCTGTTTGTCTTTAACAGATAAGGTCAAGCTAGTGTAAGTCAAAATGTTTTCAGAGTACCGTATTTTCCGCCATATAAGACACACTTTTTCTCCCCCAAAAATACGGCAAAGGCAGGGAATCCCGACTTCCGAACGCCTGCCGATACGAACCGCCAACATCGGGGGTTCCCTGCCTTTGTCCCCGCCGTGGCTATCTCCCCCCTGCTTGCCTCACCTCCTTCTCTCTTGAGTCTCCAGAGCCCCTGTGCGAGCAGTGTAAGCGGCTTACCTTACCAACATGCTCGTGGAGATTGAAGACATCAGTCTTCTCCGTGCAGCTTCCTCTAGTGCCGGCTGCTAATGACGTGTCCTCACTAGAGGAAGCCGCGCGGAGAAGACTGATGTCTCCAATCTCTGCGGGCATGTTGGTGAGGTAGGCCGCTGTCCGCACGGAGGGCCCCCAGAGCCTCAAAGAGGAGGGAGGAGAGGCAAGCAGGGAGTGGGGGGGGGGAGATAGCCACAGCGTTGACACATTGGGTAGATGGAATGAGGCATGGGGGAGAGAAAGCATGAGGAAGAGAAGAGGAGGCATGGGAGAGATAGGAGGAGGCATGGAGAGACATGATGGGGATATGATATAGGAGTAGGCATGGGGGAGATAGGAGTAGGCATGGGGGAGATAGGAGTAGGCATGGGGAGATAGGAGTAGGCATGGGGGAGATAGGAGGAGGCATGGGGGAGATAGGAGGAGGCATGGGGGAGATAGGAGTAGGCATGGGGGAGATAGGAGGAGGCATGGGGGAGATAGGAGGAGGCATGGGGGAGATAGGAGAAGATGGGGGAGATAGGAGTAGGCATGGGGGAGATAGGAGTAGGCATGGGGAGATAGGAGTAGGCATGGGGGAGATAGGAGGAGGCATGGGGGAGATAGGAGGAGGCATGGGGGAGATAGGAGTAGGCATGGGGGAGATAGGAGGAGGCATGGGGGAGATAGGAGGAGGCATGGGGGAGATAGGAGAAGGCATGGGGAGACAGGAGATGACATGAGGGAGACAGGAGGATACATGGGGAGACAGGAGGACACATGGGAAGACAAGAGGTGGCATGAGGGGAGATGAGATAGGAGGAGGCATGGGGGAGATAGGAGGAGGCATGGAGAGACCGGAGGAGGCATGGGGGAGACAGGAGATTATATGGGGAAGACAGGAGGACACGTGGAGACATGGGGGATACAGGAGGGGACATAGGAGGAAACATGGAGGACACCATTTAAGGCAGGACAAAACGCTCCTGAAATATGGACGCACCAGGTTTAGTTTATATTTTTTTCCCTGGTTTTTGCCCTCTAAACCTAGGTGCGTCTTATATTCCGGAGCGTCTTGTATGGCGGAAAATACGGTATATTTAACTTCAGGTAAACACTACCCCTTGCCTAATCATGACATATTTCATCCTAAATAAAGCAGTTAGGTTTGTCAATATTTAGTTGCAGATGTGTAGATGAGCAGAAAATGGGTGGAGCAGACTGCAGCCACTGCTGATATAAATTTCCCAGCATGCATCTTGGTAATAACTATTTCATATACTTAATCAAATGAGCCCAATTACATTTTTTAGCATTTTACCTCCATAAAAAGGTAAGGAAAATGACCTAGTTAAAGCTAAGTAACAACTAATTTTTCCCACTCATGATATATGGACAGTTAAATTCCTGAGAAGCAATCCATTTTATAGACATTTGCTCTAAGTGACAGGTTTGCTTTAACTTCAAGGGGAATAAAAACGTTTTAATTTCTATTTAATGACCATTTTTTTTCTCATTTCTTTCATGTGTTCCTCCTTTTTATCTTCTTTCTTTGCTGCATTTGGGTAAATCTCTTATTAGTTATGTATTGTGAGTACATATAGAATTTCCTGCCTGTGTTTACCAGTTCTCTGCTGCAGGGGCTAGTTGGTCCCTTTGGTGGTAGAGCCAGGTCTTACTGTGTGTCACATCACCAAATTCCTGTGCATGCATCTTTGTATTAACACCAATGTGTATTGTAATGGTGCACAAAATACAGCAGTTTAATATTCCTTTGAAGTTGCAGATAGGCTATCATACATATTATAAATGGATAGGCGTCATTTACCCCTAAGGTTACAGTCTGATTTACTACGTAGAAAATCACTTTACCAGCACTGACTTCTGTCACTTGATCTGTTAAAGAAAACCTGAAATGACTGGAATATGTATGGTAGTTGCTATTCAAACTATCCATGGCTGTTGAGCTAATTATCTGCATTTATTAATGATTTCTGTATCACTGACCCAGAACAAGAATGCAGATCAGATGTTCTGATTCCACTGACTGCCCCTTTCATGCAGCTTTATAACTCGTAAACTACTAAAGCCATACTATCCAGGCATGTATGAGTAAATTTCAGCTTCATATTCTTCTCACTTCAGGTAGCCTTTAATCTGTTCAGCTATAATGATATTTAAATCAGCAAAATAACTGATAACGAATTCTGTTTTTGATGCCTGACTGCTTCCTTACATCTCTTAGACTTCACATTCATATATACTATATTGTAACATACAGGTCATAGTTGAAAGTCATAAGGCATGCAGTTAACTTTTAGCTACTATGTATTAGTGGTGGAACTTGGAATTTAAGGTGGAATGCATTGAAGTGAAAGGGGTAGGTAGAATTTGGGTGATCCCGTCCTTCCCTTTGTCTTTAGTGTATTCTCTCTTAAGTTTACTATTAATGTCACCACTTATTCATGTGAGTAACTTTTTATTTATCTTTTTATTTTTATTTTTCAACTTACATTCACAGTGTCAGTAAATGAATAGGGTTGGGAAGTTGCTGAACTTTCCAGTTAATAAGTTGTAAAATTGACCTGTATCTACTTCCTTTTGTAAATGACTTCCACTAGTGTAAAGCAGTCCAATACTGGTGTGTTACCAATGTGCTGCCTACGTTAGTTCAGTATATGCACAGTGCTTTTTTAAGTGAAGACTTTGCCTAAAAAAAACAACAACAAAAAAATATACTAACATGCATGCGGCCTTTGGCCTCACGGAACACCTAACAAGCTCTATATTAGTGGATGGAACATTTCATGTTAAAATAGGAAATGTTGGCTAATTTTAAGCAAGAAATGTTAGGTATTTGTAAAGTTGCAATTTATTTCCATTAGAAAGTACATATTAAATATGGCTGTCCTGCAAATCATACAAGCAACACAGACACGTTCCTTTTACTCCAGATTTATGCAAAGCTCTCTGTGATGCCAGAATTCCACTATGCAAGCAAGACAACAGATAGCAAAGCTTAGCTGACTACTTCACCACTACTTTGCCTGCACCTTCATGACAACATCAGTGTATGAGTGTCATTCAGAAGAGCTATCTTTATTCTCCTCAGCAAGCAGTCAAATATAAGATTGCCCTGGAGAAGTCTGAAAACTCGAGACAGGAAAGACTTGGCTAAATGAGGCCTGGAATTTCTTTCTGTATTGCATGATAATCATACTTCAATGATTTGACATGCATATTATCTCACCAATACACTAGCGAGTAAATATTCATGTAGTCTGTTGTTGTTCTATGAAAGGTGTGCTGCAGGTGCAAGTGGAAGTGGCAATAGACCAATGTCTGCTTTACTTACAGCTGCCTTTCCCAATCATGCTGCTGTATTTTAAGTCCAGTGAAGCCATTCTGTGACACATCTCCGTTATTGTGTGCCCATACATGTTATAATTAATAGTAGTGACATGATAATTTATATATATATTCTTATATATATATTATACCTATTCCATTAAAGATATCCGTGGGTGCACTGTATGTGTATATGTAGTGCGTTTCAGATGCATTTGTCTCATTGATTCTTCAATATCTGTCATTCGAGCGCAGATGAAAACAGTGGGTCTCATTTATCAAAGTGTCTGAAGAAAGAAAACTGTCTCAAACGGTCCTCATAGCAGCCAGTTGGATTCTCCCCCTCAGTCCCCCACTTTGCATCAGGAGAGTTAAAATGGAACTCCAAGAAAAAAACATTTTAACTTTCAAATGTGGATCTAGTGTGTACAGGTAGATAGGGTAAAGAGAATGCATACACCTGAAACTGCTTATTTTTTGCCTGACTCTTATGCATCTCATGTCCCAGTCAGTGCTTTGTAGGCTTGCGGATGTGAGCAGAATGATACACATCACCCCTCTACACACTTTCTGAAAAGCACTGCCACTCAAATACACAGACTTGTGAGGCTTGTTCTTACATTTTTCCTAAAGAAGCGTAGGATCATTTTTTTTTTATTTCAAACATTTTTTTTTTTTGCTGTGGACATCAAAGACTGTCTGAAGCAGTTCTTCCCTCAGAGGATTCAGTAAATGAGACCTAATGTGTGATATACCATACATGTTGTATGCAAAGTACTGCTTTGACAAAAAAAAATGAAATCTGTTATGTGCTGCATCTTCTGTTTTGCATTGAATGTTTAAGGGTGCCTTGGCTGCAGTAGTTGTAGATTGATTTGGCACCTGTATATATAGTGCTGGGAGCAAACCATAGCTCATCCAGGGTTAGGGTGGTTTTGGAAAGGACTTATGGTAGACAACTGTAAAGTACAAATTATTTTTATCAGTAACTACTGAATAAATACAGCACTCTAAAGTAAAGTTATAGATATAGAGGATATAGATATATGTAGGATATACCATTTTGTGGAGTAAAATGAAAATACACTTTTAAATAACCATCACAGTATACTCCTGAAATGGAGATTTATCGAATTTGTCATGGAAAGATCTAAAATAGTTCAGGAGACAGTGCGGATGATCTTCCAATATAGTTCTTCCTTACAGTTCACACTGTTCCCTTTCATCGCCTGTGGAACTGTAATGTTTATGTTTAGGATGTTGAAGAGTGTTTTTTAATCATTGTTTTTATAAAGTGAAATTGTGTATACATACATGTGAGATGTAAATTTTCTTATCAGCCATAATATATTTTACATTACATTTACAGGCTTAAGTGGAAGTCTGTGCAATAATAAAACTCTCCTTTGGAAAGAAAAGTGCATACTTAAATTCTTGTGATGCAGAAACAAATGCTTACCTCCTTTGTGGCATTAGCACTGCTGGCGGGTCCTTATTTTCTTTGTTGTAACATAGCTCTGGTATTGTGACAGCCCAAAGGATTAGGACATGCACTGTATATAGCAGATAGGGCCAAAACATCCTCCTTTGCACACTGCTAATGTCACTGTGCATTTATAAACATCGTTGGAGCCGTACCAGCCAAAGCTGCTGTCTGTGCAAAGGTGCTTTGGATCAAAGAAGAGTAGCACCTGCCAAAAAGTGTCAGTACAGTGAAGGAGGTATGTACCGTTCTTTCCACAGGTGAGTTTTCATGAATGCCTAGAGTTCTGTCTAAACTCAGTTCTGTTTGGGTCATTTATTGACATTTCACAGTAAAGTGCAATGAAGTGAATGCATGTCTGGCATCCAAGTAGATGTTATGGAGCAGAGAATTAGAAAAATAGTAAGTTCTCTGCAGGAGTGGAAGCCTGAACTGAGCAGAGTTTAATTTAACTGAATATGTTTAGTAAATCTCCACTTGAAGCAGGCAAGACTCACTCAGAACACTACACACCCTTGCAGTGGTTTACAAAGAGATATGCAGAAAAGTGAAGCTGCATTCACTTCAGATATTCAGTCATGTCCACAGAAGTTTTTATTGCCCTGAACATGACTGGATGTTTGATGCAAAGGATCTTCAGTACACTCAGGGCCGGATTTTTACTATTCATTACCCTACGTCCTTTTAAACTACCACATCTCCTGAGTCTAAAGCTACAAACACATATTGTTGCCTGTAGGCAGTACAACAGCAGAGAACATAATTGAGCGTCCTCAGGTGGGCAGGGTAAGGAAGGGTACAATGCCATCACTTAAAGATCCAATGTGCACTATGTAAATACACAATGGTAATATGGTAGGACACTTTACCATGACTATATTATGGATTAGATTGTGAGCTCATCTGAGGACAATTAGTAATATGTCTGTGTACTCTCTAAGGTACTACAGAGATGTCATCACTATATAAATACATAATAATAATAATAATAGTAACATGATAGAACATTAGACTATGACTATAGTAGGGAAAAGATTGTGAGCTCCTCTGAGGAAAGTTAGTGACGTGACAGTGTACTCTGTAAAGTACTGCAGAACATGTCAGCGCTATATCAGTACATATTAATGATAATATGGCAGGACATTAGACTATGACTATGGTAGGTATTAGATAGGGAGCGCCTCTGAGGACAGTCAGGGACATGACTATGTACTCTCTAAGAAGATGTCAGCCCTACATAAACACATAATAGTAGCACATTAGACTATGACTAAAATCAGTACTGCAATGTGTAAATGTGCACACTCGCTTAGTGACATGACTATGGGGTCTATAAAGTACAGTGAGAGAGCTGAGCACTATATAAATGCATAATAATAATAGGGGAGGGAAGGGGAATTGAGGATGGTAGTGGGAGAGGAAGAAAGGGTAGTGCAAGAAATAAACAGAGAAGCGGTTGGGGAGAGAAGGAGAAACCGGAAACCAGGGCTGCATACTTCCTCAGCAGTTCTGTTTGAAAGAAGAAGTTCAGGAACACACAAACATCCAGCATGTAGGGGAAGGGGAGGTATAGACAGATAAATGAGAGGAAGCAGGGAGAGCCTGAAAGTAGAGCAATCATGGAGGCAGCCGTCAGGGACTGGAGCATTCAAATAACTAAATTCCCTGGCAAGTGAACTTAAGAGGCCTCCCAAAGAGCTAACCCTCTATAATAATATGGGTCTCTGTGTCCCTGTGCCTGACTTCCTGTGTGTGTGTCCGTGCAGGCAAGGACGCAGAGACTGTGGAGAGCGGAGGGAGGACGGGGCCAGAAGGGGCGGGCGTGCGGGCGCGTGCACGAGCGGCGGGCATGCATGCACGAGCGGCGTGCGGGCGCGCCTGGAGGAGTGCAGGCAGACCTAGCCCGTTTTTAAACTGGCTAAGGTTACTAGTATAATTATAATATTATCCATTGGCTGCTGCAATACTCCCTGCCCTGCACTACTGACATCTCTCAGTATATGCTGAGTGCATATGGGTGTTGCAGGTTGCAGCATCCAGTGGACACAGAAAAAACTGACAGTAGCAGGAAAGCACTGCAGGAGGTCTCCATGTCTAAGTTTTTCTCCTGGTTTCAGCTGCTATCTCTGCAAGACGGGGGAAGTCCACTCCCAGCCCTCCTACTGCCCAAGTCCTGGGCCTTTGTGGCCTGTGCAGAAATCCGGCCCAGAGCATACTCCTGTTCCTTGTGCATTTCCACAGGAAAATCAACATTCCGAAGTCATTACAATTATTGATAGTGATAACTACTCCATTGCAGTATAAAACAAATCTGTATATTTTATGCAATAACATTACCTTAGCAGACACAATACTAAACAGAAAAATACCTCAAAATGTAAGGTCCAAGCACCCTGAGATGTTGTAATAATAACAATTGTAGGATTAGTAAATACATAACCAGGATGCATTTCTGAGGCTGGCAGTGACAGTGTAACTTCTCTGTGACTGGTGGTGTCTCATTTGCTGCTTTTTGTGTTGTGTGTGTGTTCTGTGATTACGTGACCTGTAATTTTCGTTAATCTGTAATCTGTGTTTCCATTGGAGAAAACGTGCCTTTTCAGCTTTGAATTTTTATTTCTGAGCTGATTTGTAATGTAATTACCCCTGCTTTTTGAGGGCCACTGAGCTACTGTTTTCAATGCTTTACCCGGAGACGATGTGATATCAGTGTAGCAGTGTATCCAGTGTAGCATTCCTATGTATGTGGGTATGCATCTGTACAGTATGTGTGCTGGTGTATATGCTGTTCCAGAAATGAGTGCTGTGTAACAATACCTGCCTGTACCTACATAATTGTGTGAGTGGTGGGATGGTGCCAGGCCCTTCATTGTCATCATAGTGCTTCTACAGCCTAGAGATACTGGCACCCTTTTATACATGAGAACTTGATCTTTATATTGCTGCTACCGTTTTGGTGAACTCTGATGTCAGTGAGGGCCTTTCTGTTTGTTTCTGTTTTTATGTCCTGTTTATTTCCTCTTGCACTTACCTTTGTACCGATTATTTCCTGCATTTTACAGCATCTTTTGGATATAACAGTCATTCATTTTGATAGAATGTACATAAATTATTTCAGTTACTGTGCATTCGATTTACTGGGTTTCTGCATTTTACTTGTACCCTTTTTCAGTAATCCCTGTGAACAGGATGTTAATTCACAGAGAGGAATGCAAATGATAACAACTGTAAAGTGTGTGAGGAATTGTCACATGGCATCAGCTGTAGTTAAGTGGAGTGTTACTTCAGACTACAATGTAAAGTGAAGCATTCTGAGCTGTCTGTTTATTTTTTTTAGTAGTTTTTGCAGGAGACTTTATATAGAGAGAAATATACACAACAGGCACACAAAGAGGGAAGAAGAGAGTGACATCAAGCATATGTATACACACACAGACACACACTAACAAACAAACAGGCACTCTCTCTCTCTTTCTCTCTCCCATGGATTTATTGCAGCTTGACAAGTGTGGATGGCTCCTATTTATAAAATAGGAGCTGTCCACTGTCCATTATGCAATGAGTGGAGAATGGGCACAAGTTTTGTTTTTCACTCTAGTAGGAACAAAGCTTAAAAAAAATATAGAGGTGATAACTTGATCCTCCCCCATAATTAAATAATTTGCTCACAAATTAAATAAAACCTGTAGCTAGCACTAGGCTAGCTAGTAAAGGTGTCTGGCACCCCCCGATCCACCGATCCAGCCAGTTTATACATTACCCAGCCTGGTTCCAGTTATCGGTGCAGCCTCCCCACACAGCTCCGGTCTTCACTATGGGGAGGATCGCACATGACGTCATGCGCAAACCCGATCCTCCCCATAGAGAGACCGGAGCTGTGCAGGGAGGCTGCGTGATCACTGGATCCAGGATGGGTAATGTATAAATGGGGGGATCGCAGGCTATCCGGGGGTGCCGGACACCTTTACTTGCTAGCCTATTGCTAGCTAAAGGTTTTACAGCCATGTGAGCAAATTATTTAATTATGGGGGACTCCTGAGGACAGAGAGTGGTATGCCCGCCTGCATACCGCTAAGGAGGTTAATACTGGAGTGATAAGATAACACTCTCACTGTAAAAAGCTTATCACTACATGTTAATAAGGCAAGCTTTACTGAATTGGCCAAGCTTGTAGAAAAACAAAAACACAGGGAGACCGGGAGCCCGATCTGGTGTAATATAGCCAGATAACTGGTAGCAACTATAAGAGATAAATATTATACTCACAAAAGTAGCTTGCTGAGAGGCAACCACTGATCAAGCAGATGGGGAAAAAAAACATCCCCACTCGGCCTTGCTTCTAGTAAAGTGATTGGTCGCAGCTCCAAGGAAAAACAGTGGGTACCTCTAGACGTTGTCCAAAGGTGCACACCCCAAGACGGGCTAGTGATACAGCAAAGGTGGTTTGGAGGCACCTGTGGTTATGCAATCTGGCTATCATACAGCAATTAGAAACTGATGATTTATAGTAGATCTTTTCCTACCTTAAAAGTAGTAATTTTCAGAGTCAAAGTAATGGTAAAAACTTATTTGGCTTTTATTAGTAATAAACACTTGACATTGCGTTTCACAGCCTGTGCCACTTCCTCAGGCCAGTAACAGTGCCTCAATGGCAGCAACGTGTCCTTGGTGCCAGTGACTGGCGCCCAGGACATACGTTGCTGCCATTGAAGTGTTTATCTTACCTAATAAAAGGCAAGTGTCCCTGCGTCCTTTCCCTGTGTCAGTGCTTTTGCGCTACTGCACATGTCCTGCACTTACAGCCGTTGGGACAGAACACAGGACGGACCAGGGGGAGGGACGACCGGGCTGGTGTGCGCACGGCGAGCAGGTGCGTGCACGCAGAGGTGACAGACCTAGAGGCCGTTTTTAAATGATTACAA
Organism: Hyperolius riggenbachi; assembly: GCF_040937935.1. NCBI lineage: Eukaryota > Metazoa > Chordata > Amphibia > Anura > Hyperoliidae > Hyperolius > Hyperolius riggenbachi. Next base: position 187,755,690 of record NC_090655.1, on the reverse strand, counting down.
TGAGTACAACCTAATTAAAAGCAAAACGTTGGTAAAATCGTGTATGGTTTTGCTCCACGTTACAGCTTAATACACGAGTGCCTGAAACTAACTGCAAGAAAACTTACCGTATATCCGATATTTGGGACAAGTAAACTGTAGACACTTTTTTATCCCCTTAGTATCCTCTTAAATAGAATAATGAAAAGATGTATACTTTATAGTGAGTCTTCTGCTGGGGGTGGTTTCACCAATATCCTGTGATGCTGGAAATGCTCTCCCATCAGCTGCATGAAAACCTGGCATGAAGTTAATGTTATGAACAGGCTGCATGTGACATTCAACCTTTGTTATTATTGTGTATCATGTTTAGTGGCATTTGATATTGATTGCTGTTTGGCTTTGCTGTCCATCTATATTTGAACAATTAGGCACCTTACACTGTGCATGAAGTCAAATGGTTGGAAATGGTGAGGATTTCATTTCCATTTCATACCCTGCTAGGCCAAACTTTCTGCAGGCCTCTTGGAAATGCCAGCTACTCAGAACATAAAAGTCTTATCAGGCACAGTAGTTAACATATGCCATGTCCTTAATGAACAGCAAAATATATTGCATGGTTTGTTTCATGTTTGTGACTCTGAATTAATATTTAATGTTTGTACCTATGTGTATACATATGAATGATGGCAATTTATATCATTTTCATGTTGCTTGAGTTTTTAATTGAATATGTTTTGATCTGCCCCTCTCTTCAGCACATACAATTATTAAATAACACTTCTAAACTACTAAACTAAGCCAAGTAGTAGCATGGCTGCTTTTAATGTCCACTGATTTGCAAAGGATAAAACAGACACATATAGAACACTGTAGTCAATGTAGAAGCACTCTGTTAGCAGAGAGGCTTGCCATATTTTCAAAACCCACCATGCAGACCTGGTGGCTAGCTTTTCAAAGACCAGTTCTGCACCTTAACGTTCCCCATCTACCCCAATTATGGCTTATCCTAAACATTCCATGTTGCCAAAGCTTCCTCTACAATCTTGCATACACTGGCCCTTGTCATGGGTAGGCAAATATCCTGCTATTCATAACTGCATTGAGCTGCATCTTGTGTCAGAATATATATACATGAAAATATATATATAAGTGTCTGTCTTTCTTTCTGTACCCTGCATTAATCTACCACTCTTCCTCTCCTTTCCCTTTCATTGTAACCATGATTTTAGCCAAGATCTCCATCCGCAAGAGGCTGATGCAGGCATGTTGTTTTGGGTGCTCTGAAATAGACTGCTCTTGCATGTCAGGCACTTTACGTAGTAACATGGGGACCCTTGAACGAGCCTTCCCACTTTCTCCTGTCTCTGTTAATGATTTCTCCACCAATATTCGTGGCTGTAAGTTCTAACCATGCTGTTCCATGTATAGTGCTATGTGTGTGCCTGTGTATGTACATGTAACATTGCTCATGTGTTGTGTTATGTCTTGTGTAACCATAACCTTGTAAAAAAGGCGGATTTCTCTCTCTGCAGCAATAAACCAATTTTTTCAGGCAAGTGGGTGGTCCATGAATTCATAGCAGGTGCTAATGAATGGCCTTCCCGGAGATCTGAGAAATGTATAAAAGTTATTTTGTTTCTTTGTGTTTGATTTGAAGATCTTGCAGACGTTTCTTTGTTGTTATAAGATGAGCTTGGCATGGTCCTATCTTGGATGCAGTTGTATTGTAGTAAAAATCTTAGTTTCTTTGTATTAGACTCCATTTACAGCATGTTAAGGGCTAAAAATTCCTAGTGCTATATTCATTTCTTTTTGTCAGATCATTATAAATTATGAGCTATATATAGTATAAATTTAGTGTTTAAAGATTTGCTTTTTCAAATCCTTAAAGTGTACCTGCTAGGAGTTGTAAACAGGGACACTACTACTTAAAGCGGATTCGAGATGAAAAACTAACTATAACAAGTAACTTGTCTATATACGTTACCTAAAGCTTAGATAGTTTACACAGCAAATCTAGCTGCATATGATTGGTTATTCCTGTGATACAATGACAGCAGCCATGTTGTTTGTAAACATTACACAGAGGCAGGCTTATCTACATCTTGAGCAAAAAAACCTAATCCCCCTCCTCCTCCCTCCTCCCCTCTCCCTCTGAAATCTCTGGCTAGTAATACCTCCCCCTCTTCCTGCCCAGACTGAGCTCCCATGAGCCCTTGCTACTGTCTTAAAGTGCCTTGGCTCTCTGAAAACCTGTAGGCATGGCTTGTTTAGTTTATAGGGAATTAGAGTATTAAAACAAAAACATAAAAGTATTTGGCTTGAAGAATGCGCTATAAACAAATAGGAAAGGAACACAATTATGCAATGAGTAAAAGTTCATCTCGGATCCACTTTAAAGAGAAACTCCGACCAAAAATTGAACTTTATCCCATTCAGTAGCTGATACCTCCTTTTACATGAGAAATCTATTCCTTTTCACAAACAGACCATCAGAGGGCGCTGTATTGCTGATATTGTTGTGAAACCCCTCCCACAAAGATTCTGAGTACGTACTCTTGGCAGTTTCCTGTCTGCGAACCCTGTTGCATTGTGGGAAATAGCTGTTTACAGCTGTTTCCAACTGCCAAAACAGCAAGCAGCAGCTACATCACTTGCCAGCAGTAAAAATGTCACCATGTGATATGTCAGAATATAAATCAGGGATTTAAAATATTTTACAATGGGCAAACACTGACTAAATCATTCATACATAATTATTGTAAAAATGAAGCACTTTTTTTATTGCATTATTTTCATTGGGGTTCCTCTTTAAGTGCGGATAACATGAGGTGCCTAAACTGTTTGTTATAATTCAGACTGAGCATCTGTGTGTATGCAATTCCTTGGACTGTGTGTAGACACAAATGCCCATTATTCCCTATGAGCCACTTGCTTCCAGACCCTGATCACGGATTGTGTGCTCATGTGTGCACGGTCCCCTGTCTAGTGAAAGCCAGGTGTAGGTGTAGGTGCTTAATAGAGGTAATATATACTCATATTAGGAAGCTGCTTTTTTCGTCATTCATTTTATATTCCATGCTGATAAATACATGTAAGTAATGTTCCAACTTTGGGTAAAATATCACTATGCCGCAGATCTCCCTATAGTGTAATAAAAATACATGACCTCTTTCACCAAAACACAGCAATGTACATTGCCTGGGCTAGTATATGTACATTGCCTGGGCTAGTCTGATGCTGGTTCCTTTTGCACTCCACCCAAGTTTATTCTAGGGACATGGTAGGAAGCAGGGATGCTGCTAAGGTTTTTGTGTCCCCAAGCAGCATATACTACAGGGGTCCTTCCCCTCCGCCCAGTCAGAGGCCCCATCTCCTATAATAATAGGTAGCCAAAGCTGCCCCCCATACACACACACACACACACACACACACACACACTAAAATAGGTAGCCATCCAGTATAGGTAGAAAGCCAAAGGTGAACCTCTCTCCCCCCCAAGTATAGGTGCCACCCCCAGTATAGGTATCCTAGGGGTTGTCCCAATATAGGTAGCCAAGGTGCTGCCCTAATATAGGAAGCCAATCTGAGTATAGGAGACCACTCCCAGTATAGGTATTCAAGGGATCACCCCTTGTATAGGTAGTCATCCCCATGTAGGTGTCAGTGGGTGTATGTAGCTTCCTACTTCCTCATCCCCAGCACTCACAGACCCGCAGATCAGCGGTGACCTGAAAAAAGAATAGCAGCACACAGTAACTGTGCGGCAAACTGCAAATGCAGGAAATGAGCAATCACCTCACTTCTGCATGTGGTGTGTACCCCGCAGTCGCTGCACCACTTTCCCCTCTTTTCACTCTGCTGCTGATCAGAGGTCAATGTGTGAGTGACAGGGTGGCAGCGGCAGCTATACAAGTATACAAACACTAGGGAGGAGGGCCCTGCCAGAGGCTTACAATCTAAGGGGTGGGGGTGGAGACAATAGGTGCATCTGTTGAGAGGGTGTCTAACAGAACATATTATGGTGCTGGTGTAGGGGGTTATGCGAGCATGAAAAGGTGAGTCTTGAGAGCTTGTTTGAAGGTATTAAAGTTGAGGGCGAGTCTAATGGCTGGTGGGATCGAGTTCCAGAGAGTGGGGGCAGCCCTGGTGAAGTCCTGCACTCGTGCATGGGACTGAAATATGTGTGATGCGACTAGGCGCAGGTCATTGGAGGATGGGAGGGGGCGGGCTGGTATGTGCCTGTGGACCATATCAGAGATGTAGGTCGGGCAGGTCTTTTGCACTGATTCATAGGCCAAGCACAGGATTTTGAAACTGATCCTAAAGCTGATGGGGAGCCAGTGTAGGGCTTTACAGAGTGGAGTCATAGAGGCACTGCGATGAGAAGAATGTATCATTCTGGCTGCCGCATTAATTACCGATTGAAGTGGGGCAGTATGGTTAGAGGGGAGGCCAGACAAAAGAGAATTGCAGTAGTCTAGGTAGGAGATGACTAGGGCGTGGATAAAGAGTTTAGTGGTGTCAGGGGACAGGTAGGAGCGGATTTTGGAGATGTTGCGGAGGTGGAAGTTGCAGGATCGAGCAATACCTTGGATGTGGGGTGTAAAGGAAAGTTCAAAGTCTAGGGTAACACCTAGAGAGCGGGCTTGGGGGGTAGGGTGGATGGTAGTATTTTCGATAGTGTTGTGCAGATCTGGGAGATGTGCAGCAGTGCGGGGTGGGAATATTAGAAGCTCAGTCTTGTCCAATTTAAGCTTCAGGTACCTAGCAGCCATCCAGGAGGAAATGGATGTGAGGCAGGCGGAGACTTTGTCCATGGTAGAGGAGGAGAAATCTGGGGTGTGGAGGTATATCTGGGTGTCATCGGCATATAGGTGGTAGTTGAAGCCCATGGAAGAGATGATTTTGCCAACTGAGGCAGTATAGAGTGAGAATAGTAGTGGTCCTAGGACGGAACCTTGAGAAACACCAACTAAGAGGGGTGTAGGAGTGGATGAGGAGCCATTGAAAAATGTTGTGAAGGAGCGGTTGGAGAAGTAGGAGGAGATCCAGGCTAAGACTAGGTCCTGAATGCCCATTGACTGCAAGGAGTGCAACAATATCAAGTTAACTTAATTACAAACAACTTATTCTGAATGATTTTTATTTAATAGCAAAGTAACAAATGGATAAGAGGCCTAGTTATAAGAGAAGTTTGGGGAAACAACCCATGTGTTACTGCAGAAACACATTCTAAGGACAGGCTGTTTTTTAAATCATCTACCTTGATTTTTCCTAAGGTAGTGGTCTTAATACTTAGTTCTTCAAAGCTTCTGTGCTTGATTGCCTCAGTGCTTTATTTTACTCTTTGTGGACTCTAAAGCCACGTACATACATACGATAACGATCGTTCGCAACAAACGACGAACGATCATTTGCATATAGTTGAAAAAATGGTCGTTAGATTGCTGAAGAAAAAGGCCTCAACGATAAGATCGTTCGTTTGCAAACGATCCAGGATGTTACATAGATTTCATAGGGAGGTAACTATGCAAATCCATAAGGTCGTTTGTCAAAACGGAAAGAACGTCATTGCGGATGGACTGTAGGAAATAGGAAGTTGCGTAGTGTTCGTTCGTCAAACCAACGTTCTTTCTGTAGATTAGAGGAAATGACGTCAGAGCTATATTATAAAAGGGTTTCAATCATTACAGATATATATCTATATCTATAGATACATACAAGGAGTGCAGAATTATTAGGCAAGTTGTATTTTTGAGGAATAATTTTATTATTGAACAACAACCATGTTCTCATTAATATCAAAGCTGAATATTTTTGAAAGTAGTTTTTAGTTTGTTTTTAGTTTTCGCTATTTTAGGGGGATATCTGTGTGTGCAGGTGACTATTACTGTGCATAATTATTACGCAACTTAACAAAAAACAAATATATACCAATTTCAATTATTTATTTTTACCAGTGAAACCAATATAACATCTCAACATTCACAAATATACATTTCTGACATTCAAAAACAAAACAAAAACAAATCAGTGACCAATATAGCCACCTTTCTTTGCAAGGACACTCAAAAGCCTGCCATCCATGGATTCTGTCAGTGTTTTGATCTGTTCACCATCAACATTGCGTGCAGCAGCAACCACAGCCTCCCAGACACTGTTCAGAGAGGTGTACTGTTTTCCCTCCTTGTTGTAAATCTCACATTTTATGATGGACCACAGGTTCTCAATGGGGTTCAGATCTGGTGAACAAGGAGGCCATGTCATTCGTTTTTCTTCTTTTATACCCTTTCTTGCCAGCCACACTGTGGAGTACTTGGGCGCGTGTGATGGAGCATTGTCCTGCATGAAAATCATGTTTTTCTTGAAGGATGCAGACTTCTTCCTGTACCACTGCTTGAAAAAGGTGTCTTCCAGAAACTGGCAGTAGGACTGGGAGTTGAGCTTGACTCCATCCTCAACCTGAAAAGGCCCCACAAGCTCATCTTTGATGATACCAGCCCAAACCAGTACTCCACCTCCACCTTGCTGGCGTCTGAGTCGGACTGGAGCTCTCTGCCCTTTACCAATCCAGCCACGGGCCCATCCATCTGGCCCATCAAGACTCACTCTCATTTCATTAGTCCATAAAACCTTAGAAAAATCAGTCTTGAGATATTTCTTGGCCCAGTCTTGACGTTTCAGCTTGTGTGTCTTGTTCAGTGGTGGTCGTCTTTCAGCCTTTCTTACCTTGGCCATGTCTCTGAGTATTGCACACCTTGTGCTTTTGGGCACTCCAGTGATGTTGCAGCTCTGAAATATGGCCAAACTGGTGGCAAGTGGCATCTTGGCAGCTGCACGCTTGACTTTTCTCAGTTCATGGGCAGTTATTTTGTGCCTTGGTTTTTCCACATGCTTCTTGCGACCCTGTTGACTATTTTGAATGAAACGCTTAATGGTTCGATGATCACGCTTCAGAAGCTTTGCAATTTTAAGAGTGCTGCATCCCTCTGCAAGATATCTTACTATTTTTGACTTTCCTGAGCCTGTCAAGTCCTTCTTTTGAGGAAGTTGCCTAATAATTATGCACACCTGATATAGGGTGTTGATGTTATTAGACCACACCCCTTCTCATTACAGAGATGCACATCACCTAATATGCTTAATTGGTAGTAGGCTTTCGAGCCTATACAGCTTGGAGTAAGACAACATGCATAAAGAGGATGATGTGGTCAATATACTCATTTGCCTAATAATTCTGCACTCCCTGTACGTATACATACCATACTCACATCAATACACATACACACACACAAACACACATATACAGGATCTTCTCAAAAAATTAGCATATTGTGATAAAGTTTATTATTTTCTGTAATGTACTGATAAACATTAGACTTTCTTATATTTTAGATTCATTACACACTACTGAAGTAGTTCAAGCCTTTTATTGTTTTTCTTATTGATGATTTTGGCATACCGCTCATGAAAACCCAAATTTCCTATCTCAAAAAATTAGCATATTTCATCCGACCAATAAAAGAAAAGTGTTTTTAAAACAAAAAAAAGTCAACCTTCAAATAATTATGTTCAGTTATGCACTCAATACTTGGTCGGGAATCCTTTTGCAGAAATGACTTCTTCAATGCGGCGTAGCATGGAGGCAATCAGCCTGTGGCACTGCTCAGCTGTTATGGAGGCCCAGGATGCTTCAATAGCGGCCTTAAGCTCATCCACAGTTTTGGGTCTTGTGTCTCTCAACTTTCTCTTCACAATATCCCACAGATTCTCTATGGGGTTCAGGTCAGGAGAGTTGGCAGGCCAATTGAGCACAGTATTACCATGGTCAGTAAGCCATTTACCAGTGGTTTTGGCACTGTGAGCAGGTGCCAGGTCGTGCTGCAAAATGAAATCTTCATCTCCATAAAGCTTTTCAGCAGATGGAAGCATGAAGTGCTAGAAAATCTCCTGATAGCTATCTGCATTGACCCTGCCCTTGATAAAACACAGTGGACCAAAACCAGAAGCTGACATGGCACCCCAGACCATCACTGACTGTGGGTACTTGACACTGGACTTCAGGCATTTTGGCATTTCTCTCTCCCCAGTCTTCCTCCAGACTCTGGAACCTGGATTTCCAAATGACATATAAAAAGTTGCTTTCATCCGAAAAAAGTACTTTGGACCACTGAGCAACAGTCCAGTGCTGCTTCTCTGTAGCCCAGGCCTGGCGCTTCTGCCACTGTTTCTGGTTCAAAAGTGGGTTCATGCTTCCATCTGCTGAAAAGCTTTATGGAGATGAAGATTTCATTTTGCAGCACGACCTGGCACCTGCTTACAGTGCCAAAACCACTGGTAAATGGTTTACTAACCATGGTATTACTGTGCTCAATTGGCCTGCCAACTCTCCTGACCTGAACCCCATAGAGAATCTGTGGGATATTGTGAAGAGAAAGTTGAGAGACGCAAGACCCAACACTCTGGATAAGCTTAAGGCCGCTATCGAAGCATCCTGGGCCCGCATAACACCTGAGCAGTGCCACAGGCTGATTGCCTTCATGCCACGCCGCATTGAAGCAGTCATTTCTGCAAAAGGATTCCAGACCAAGTATTGAGTGCATAACTAAACATAATTATTTGAAGGTTGACTTTTTTTTGTTTTAAAAACACTTTTCTTTTATTGGTCGGATGAAATATGCTAATTTTTTGAGATCGGAAATTTGGGTTTTCATGAGCTGTATGCCAAAATCATCAATAAGAAAAACAATAAAAGGCTTGAACTACTTCAGTTGTGTGTAATGAATCTAAAATATATGAAAGTCTAATGTTTATCAGTACATTACAGAAAATAATGAACTTTATCACAATATGCTAATTTTTTGAGAAGATCCTGTACATCAACATATGATTTTTAGCACAAAACACATACACATCTCTGGTAATTACAAAGTATAAATGGTTTCTGTGCATGTGCTATAGTTTGGGAACAATCGTTTTGTAACAATCTCTATACACACAGGGGTTTTTATAACAATCGTCATAACAAAAAATCTGCCAGGATGGAAATTCCGTTTCAAACGATTGCGGTCGTTGAGCGTTACATTTAATGATCGTTTGCGTGTTTTTTGAAGCGATCGTTGTTTGAAATGATCGGGGAACAATCGTTTCAAACGACTATAGTCGCATGTGTGTATGCGCCTTTAGGCTCTGGCACCTCAAGGACCAGAATTTGTTTTCCCCTCCTTTCAACAGTGATCACTGTAATTGGCTTAGGGCTGGTTTACGCAACAAACTATTTTTTAAGTGCCAGTGATTTAAAAAACACTTGCTAATGTAATGCCATGTGTGTTTTCTCACTTGGATGCTGTGATTACATTAGCAATAGCATTACATTAGCAAGCGCTTTTCATATCGCTGACGTTTAGAGAAGCGCTCGTATTGTGAACCAGCCCTTACAGTGATCATGGTGTGAAATTGCTTCCTGCCTGCCGATTGGAGTGCTGAGGGGACTATAGCAGCGAAAGCGTGTGGGGACGGGAGATTGAAACCTACATCCTTGCAAAAATAAGAGGCAGTAAACAGGGTGTTGATTTCAATCAGCTGCATCAGTGGGAGGTTATCTTATAATAAAGTTCAGGCAGGCATATTCACATTCTCAAAATATGTTTTACCATACAAATAATAGAACAAAAAGAGGCACCAGGAAGGATACAATACACTAAAACAGTTTAAAAATGAGAGGTAGTGGTGGACTTACCTCCCCATGGAAGGCTTGAATTGTCTGAATCAGGCAAAACGTTTTTATTGTATTCTCCACAATATTATATTGTATTCTCCACAAAACGCGTTGTGTAGTATTTAAACCGATTTTTCAGGCAGTAAACAGGAGTAGCTATTTAGGATCTCTTACAATACAATAACATTTCTATAGCGCTTTTCTCCCATAGGACTCAAAGCGCTTAGGCTCTCTCAGATTCAGTAATTAGTAGGATGAAGTATTCACACAACAAAAGTTATATTTCTGCAAATGCCAAACTGAACAGGTGGGTTTTCAGTCTGGATTTAAACACGTCCAGGGATGGAGCTGTCCTAATCTGTTGAGGTAAGGAGTTCCAAAACGTAGGGGCAGCATGACAGAAGGCTCTGGGACCAAAAGTTTCCAAGTGGACTCTGGGTATGACTAGATTATTAGAACCTGTTGATCTGAGAATGCGGGGATTGCTACGCAGCTGCAACATATTTTTTATGTATCCAGGGCCTAGATTATTCAGGGATTTAAATGTCAGTAGGCTGATCTTTAATAGGACCCTCCATTCTATAGGTAGCCAGTGAAGGGAGTGCAGGACTGGCGTTATGTGGCAGTGACGGGGTTGGTTGGTTAGCAGTCTGGCAGCAGTATTCTGTATCAGCTGTAGGCGGTACACGACCTTTTTTGGAAGGCCAGTGTAGAGAGCATTGCAGTAGTCCAGTCGGGATGTGATGAAGGCGTGGACTAAGGTTGGCAGATCTTCTGGGGGTATGAGGTGCTTGATTTTTGCAATGTTCTTCAGGTGAAAATAGGATGATTTCACCACAGCAGAGATTTGAGTTCTGAAGTTTAAAGGGGAACTGAAGAGAGAGGTATATGGAGGCTGTCATGTGTATTTCCTTTTAATCAATACCAGTTGCCTGGCAGCCCTGCTGATCTATTTCTCTGCAGTAGTTTCTGATGAAAACCAGAAACAAGCATGCAGCTAGTCTTGTCAGATCAGACTTATAAGTCTGAACCACTGAAACACCTGATCTGCTGCATGCTTGTTCAGGGGCTATGGCTAATAGTATTAGAGGCAGAGGATCAGCAGGGCTGCCAGGCAACTGGTATTGTCTAAAAGGAAATAAACATGACAGCCTCCATATACCTCTCTCTTCAGTTCCCCTTTAAATCCCCATCAATTAGAACTCCCAGGCTACGCACATGATTAGAGCTGCGTAGATCCGTGCCTCCTATTCCCAGTGGTGAAGACTGCAAGTTAAGTTGTTTTGTTATCATGCTCTGCCCTCCAATCAGAAGGACTTCAGTTTTGTCTGCATTTAGTTTCAGCCAGTTGTCATTCATACATTTCTGTAGTTCACGTAAGCAGGCGTTTATAGTGAGAGTTGGGTCTGTCACACCAGGCTTGAAGGAAAGATATAGTTGGGTGTCGTCTGCATAGCAGTGGTATGTCAGGCCATGTTTTTGGATTAGTTTTCCCAGCAGCAACATGTAAATCGTGAAAAGCAGGGGAGAGAGGATTGAGCCCTGGGGCACCCCATACTTAAGTGATACAGGGGTGGACAGGAAGGGCCCCATAGACACTTTGTGGGTTCTGCCACTCAAGAAGGATTGGAACCACTGAAGAACTATGCCATCAATGCCGCAGTATTCCTGTAGCCTGTTTATCAAGATGTCATGGTCAACTGTATCAAAGGCTGCAGAAAGGTCTAGCAGTATGAGGATCGAGCACTCTCCTCTGTCTCTTGCCATGAGCAGGTGGTTGCATATTTGGATGAGGGCAGTTTCAGTGCTGTGGTGTTTCCTGAAGCCAGACTGGAATGGGTCATAGCTGTTGTTTTGTAGGATTTTGGCTTCTAGCTGGAGGTAAACAGCTTTTTCAATTAGCTTGCCCAGAAAGGGGAGGTTAGAGACAGGTCTGTAGCTGGTCATTGCATCTGGGTCCAGGGAGGGTTTTTTGAGGAGAGGCCTGATGATGGCTTCCTTCAGAAAAGCAGGAAATATCCCTGATTGTAAGAAACAGTTAACAATTTTTAGGAATACCGGTACGAACAGGTCGGGGCAGTTCAACATGAACTGTGTTGGGCCAGGATCCAGGTCACAGGTCGTTAGGCGGGCGTGAAGGAGGATGCTTGATGTGACTTCTTCATCAATTTCTTTGAAGTTTGACCAAGGTGTTACATTGTCTCTGCTAATGGTCTTCGGCGCTATATTAGGCTCAGATGCTGTAAGTTGGATGGCGGACCTTATAGCGGAGACTTTGTCTGTGAAGAAATGGGCAAATTGGTCACAGAGGTCCTTTGAAGACTCGATATTAAGTTTTTGACATGCCGGGTTACAGAGTTTTTCCACTGTGCGGAACAGTTGGGCTGGTTTGTTAACTGCATTTGCAATCTCTTGTGTCAGAAAGGATGATTTTTTCCCGTGATTACCTTTTGGTAGCTCTTCAAGTGGAGGATTAAGGCATGTTTGTCTTCTGGGGACTGAGATTTGCACCACAGTCTCTCAAGTTTCCAGCCTTGTCTTTTCAGCTCTTTTTTAGCGTTATCAAACCACTGTGCATGATGGTGTGGAGTAAGATATTTGGTGCACAGAGGAGCAATGGTCTCAAAGGTGGAGGACACACATTTGTTGTATTTAAACACCAGAGTATCAGGGTCCAAGCTGGTGTTAGCCCTTTTAAGCTGCGATATTTTATTTGATTCTTGACCTGGTGTTTGACAGCTGGTATTGAGAGGGAGAAGTGGATAGTGTGATGGTCTGACCAGGCAACAGGATTAATTTCCACATTGGCTATTGACAGCCCAGTATGGAATATAAGGTCCAGAGTGTGACCTTTCCTGTGAGTAGCAGAACTGATTGATTGGAGGAAGCCCAGTTCATGTAAGGCACGAGGTAGCTCTATTTCAAATTGTGAAGAGGAGTCATCCACCCATGTATTGAAATCTCCAAGAACAATCCATCTGGGGTGTTCCAGTGTTAGGTTGGATAGGACGTCTACAAGTTCCTGAAGGAAGTCTGAGTATTTTTCTGGTGGGCGGTAGATCAGCAATATGTTAATGTTTTCTCAGCTGGAAGTTGCACCCCCAAGCATTCAAACGAGTTGGTAGGACCTACAGTAAGTGGTCTGATTTTCAAAGCTGATCTAAAGCAAAGTGCAACCCCTCCTCCCCTGCGTTCTTTCCTGTTGCAGTATATCACGGAATAGTTTGTTGGCACGGCGGCCTCCAGGGTGGGGCCAACTGGTTCAGAAAGCCAGGTTTCAGTCAGGCAGGCCAGATCAGAAGACCATTAGATCATGTATGATTGCTGTTTTGTTGTTTATCGATCTGATGTTACAGAGCCTTGATGGGGCTACCCTGGGAGCTAGGGTCTGAGATTGAGGACTCCAGGACAGAACAGTCTCCAGATGTGTGGCTGTCATCTCTGCTGGATTGTGCTGGAGCTATTAGGGTTGTTGGCTGGGTGTACTCTGTAGATTTTGTCACAGAGTTATTTTGGTTCTGCAGTAAAGAACGTCTTTTCCCACGTCCTCTCGATCCTCTTTGTCTTTCTGAAGATTCCAACAGACTTAAGTAGAATTATTGTTGATTTCTTACTAAATATTTCTTGGTTGGTATACAGGGAGAAGTGCCTGTGCTGAATATTGATGTTTACACATTAGGATGGACAAGAGACAGCTCAGGGCACCTGCTGAGAAAGGCCCTATTTAGAGTCAAGGTGTGAACTTTCTCAGCTGTGGCTGGTATCCTGCAGAGATCAAAGGGCCTGTATAGACTGAATTGTCCTTACACAGAGATGTATGGATGGACAGCATGGATTTGAAAACACAGTCCTTTGTTTAGGAATTTGAAGAAATAATATATAATATATGTAGAAAAATATAGTCTATTGAGCATAGATGCTGTAGATAATCGATGAAAGTTACTCACAGGATGGGAGAGGGCGGGCACAAAGAGGCAGAAAGTCTTTAAGGTCTCAGGTCAATTCCAAGGAAGGTGTGCAGTGTTCAGCCATGTTTGATACCAAGGAAGATCCAATCCAGTTTAAATCTTTGCCATCCCAAGTAATCCAGGTGTTCTGAAAGGTTATAGGTGTTGCTGGAGAAGTGCTACATTAGAATCCACTGAAATTTCGGTCCAGTCTTTCCATTAAGAGGTTTAAAGTAGCAGAAATGAGATATAATGCCTGGAGCAGCCTTAGAGAGCAGCAGCACCAGTCTGGGCGCGCTCAAGAGACCCTTAACAGCTGCTCCTGTTTACTGCCTGAAGAAGTGATTTAAATACGGAAAAATGTGTCAGAATATATTTTAGAATATACAATAAAGGTTTTTTTTTATTTGATTCCAAAAATTCAAATTTTCGGGGAGGGTGGGGGGGCTGCATCAGAAGAGCGTGTGGAGAGGTGAATGAGGCGGGCCGCTGAATTTAGAAGGGATTGGAGAGGTGCTAGCCTTTAAGCATGCCCATACTCCATTTGACAACTGCTGCGATGGAGCATTGACCTGGACTTGTCCTTTAATGAGGCCTACAGGTGGTTGCATAACAGTGATATATATAAATTGTGTGGCGAGTCATTTGGGTATGAGTTCAGGTAGGGTATTATAATATCAGTAAAGTACAGTTCTCACCATCACAATATAAGATTTGCAGCATTACTTTTATCTGAGTTTTCAAAATTTTCCCCCAATGATCCGCCTTCTGCACCCTAACACCTAACCCTACCCTTCCCCTAACATAAACCTCTTTCTGATGACAGGTAGAGATAATTTTAACAGAGGCTCCAGTATAGAATAAAATAATTAAAAACTGTTTAAAAAGGGAGGTAGTGGTGGACTTACCTCTCCAGAAGACTAAACAAATAATTGTGTCAGCAAAATTTACTTTATTCATGACTCCAAGCATTGCAACACATTTCTCGGGTCAAGGCACGCTTCCTCAAGCTATAACAGGAGCACTGTTGCTTAGCCACAGTGAGTAAAAGTGCCTCCATCTCTTTTCGATGACTAGCCTTTTTCCCCTTTCTCAGCAGTAAACAAACAGTTTCTGATGTTTATCCTTAACCCTACTCCTAATGTTAACTGCTTCCTTATGCCTAACCCTATTCACCCCCCAACACACAATTCTTGCTGGCCCTTGACCTCCTACTCCTAACAGTAGTACTTGCTCCTAAATTACTGGTTAACCCTACCCTCTAACCCCAAATTATACCCCCATTCAATATTCTTCATTTTACAATAACAATAACAATTCTATAGCACTTTTCTCCTATGGGACTCATAGGGGTTTAGGCTCTCTCAGATTCAATAATTGGTAGTAGGATGAAGTATTAACACAGAGGATAAAATTATATCTCTGCAAATGCCAAACTGAACAGGTAGGTTTTCAGTCTAGATTTAAACACGTCCAGAGATGGAGCTGCCCTGATCTGCTGAGATAGGGAGTTCCATAGTGTAGGAGCAGCATGACAGAAGGCTCTGTGACCAAAAGTTTTCAGGTGGACTCTGATAATCGGTGGGTGCAATACCTTTTGACTTAAAGCACAGCCAAAGATGCATTGTAAATATTGGCAGACATGCAAATGACACACCAAACACTGAGGAGCACCTTATAGTCACTAGTTTACTATGGCTGCCCCCAAATGAGCTTTTGGTTTAAGATCCTAGGCTTGCATAAAGGTCCCTGGCTTTAACTGACCCATCATTCAACTACTAAAGCTCGCTGAAAAAACTGAGTAACCGTTTTACGTCATACACTCTTTCACAGTGATAAAATGTAAAGAAAAAGAAATGCTGACTTTGAGTTTTTATGACATGTTTTTGTGCTACAATATGAACTAGACAGTCTTTAGAATGAAATCTGTTGATTTTTAATGTTTTGCTTTTTTGGGGCGCTTACCTGTCTTTACACAGCAAATCTAGGCAGCATTTATTCAAAAAGCAATGCTAGTGATCTGCATTAAAAATTACAGATGGACTAAGGTCAGAAATGTGAGAGCATGAAGGAAAATGTTTCCACTTGCGCCATGAAAATGCATCTAGCTCATCTCAGGGTGGAGATTGTTGCTAATCAATTATGGTTATCTTTTAATTTTTTTTTACATTTAGTCTGATGCCCAGGAAGTGGTAGGGGTGATACTATGGAGGGACTTATTGTAGAATCTGAAAATCGCCTATAATAAGGGGTTAACTGATATCAGCCCCTTCGTAAGTAAATAAGTAAGGGGTACATTCAAAAATGGGAAAAAAATGTTTTCTTAATATCCA
Source organism: Hyperolius riggenbachi (assembly GCF_040937935.1). Lineage (NCBI taxonomy): Eukaryota > Metazoa > Chordata > Amphibia > Anura > Hyperoliidae > Hyperolius > Hyperolius riggenbachi. The sequence continues at coordinate 187,739,707 of NC_090655.1, read as the reverse complement.
CAAACAACATAATCCAAGTACTCTGAGCTTTCCCAATCATTGCAGTCCTCTGGGATCTTTGTTAAATCTTGATAGCACAGACATCAATCTTACTGGTTAGCAGAGTACCGTGCAATTAGCGCAACCCGCAACTCCTGTTTAATGTGAGTCCTGCCACGGGAAAATGTGCTACTCTACTTGCGTACGCTAACATGCGTCCAGTTGTGATGCACAAGTGCCTATTGCAGGGGGTTTTGGTATTGGTTAGGGGTCAACTTACTGGTCTATGGGTATGGACAGCATTAAGTTTTTCAGCAGTTTGTGGTATGGTAATTTTTCTGCAAGACTGGACAAGAGTGGTTAGTCTTTGCTTCCATACAATAGATGTAGTAGCCCTTTTGTGGTTTTTAGCCTTCATTCCCCATGTAGCATCAATTAAGGTAGCCATACACTGGTCGATATGCCATCAGATTCGACCAACAGATAGATCCCTCTCTGATCGAATCTGATCAGAGAGGGATCGTATGGCTACCTTTACTGCAAACAGATTGTGAACCGATTTCAGCCTGAAACTGTTCACAATCTGTTGTGGTGGTGGTGGTGCTGCCGCCGCTCCCCCCACCCGCATGCCCGCATACATTACCTGCTCCGCTGGCGCGACTCCAGTCCCCAGGTCTCCGCTGTCTTCTCCGATCTGGTCTCCAGGTCCAGCATGCTTTACTTCTTCCTGCCCGGCAGGAAGTTTAAACAGTAGAGCGCCCTCTACTGTTTAAACTTCCTGTCAGGCAGGAGGAACGGAAGCATGCCGGAGACCAGCGCGGACACGGAGCAGCGGTGACCGGGGGTAGTCGTTCCTGCGGAGCAGGTAATGTATGCGTCTCTATTGCGTCAATCGTCGGGTACTCGAACGCCGCTAGCGACGCGCTCCCTACCTGCGGGCAATCGACGGCAATTTTACGCACGGAGCGATCGACGGGATCGGACGAAATGGATCGAAATTCGGCGTGTAGCGCGAACGATTGGCAGCAGATTCGATCCCAGTGATCGAATCTGCTGTCGAAACGGCGGCAAATCGGGCCAGTGTATGGCCAGCTTTAAGGGGCCCATACACTCAGCCGATTTTCTGGCCGACCGATCGATCCCGATCGATCGATCGATTGCAAATCGGTTGGCCAATCGACCGATCGATGGCCAATTTCGATCGATTTCGATGAATTTTCATCGATCTGGCATGGTGGAAAATTTAGGTCGATCTGATGAGATTGCTTATCAGTTTGCATTGGCCTTAATGGAAATCTGATGGCAAAAAAATGCCATCAGATCGAATTTCAATAGATTTCAAACTGAAATCTATTGGAATTCTATCCTGGTAAAAAATGTTCTAAAAACGCATCAGATAGATCATCAGATGCATTTCTTATCTATCTGCTGCCAATCTGACAAGTGTATGGGCACCTTTAGTCTTGTGCATACCATTTGTCCTTTCGTGGACTAGTTTTGGTAAGTACTAACAACTACATAGGAACACCCCACAAAACCTGCTGTTATGCCAGCAGATCGACCTAGATCTTCCATCCTGTCAGATAGATCAAATCGATCGAAATCGATCAAAATTGGCCTCAAATCAATCGAATGGGGAATTTGATAGAATTGATTTCTGATTGATTAATCGATTCTATAGAATTCTATAGAATCGACCATCGATGGCTGAAATTGACCAGTGTATGGGCCCCTTTACAGTACATGTTTGAAGTTACAGATAAGCCACCAGGTAATAGGTGTGACACAAGCAAGGCCAGAAATACAAAGAGCAATAATGAAAATCAGTATGTGCAACCCTGCAGTTGGTAAATATGATAATGGCAGATCACGTGAGATGGAATAGGACATACACAGGCAATACTCGTAGGATGCAGTTGGTTGTCAGATTCGTGTGCAGTCAGATGGAATGGGACATACACAGGCAATGCTCGTAAAATGCAGTTATTATTATTATCAGTTGGTTGTCAGATTCGTGTGCGGTGAGATACACTGATACATACACAGGCAATACTAGTAAGATGCACTTGGTTGTCAGATTCGTGTGCGGTCAGATGGAATAGGACACACACACAGGCAATACTCGGGCATGAGAGGGGATTATGTCATTTTCTTGAATAAAAAATAGTTTTAAAAAATTGCTGTATACATGAATATTTTGAGAGGAATAATACAATTTATCACCTGGTTAGATATTGTTCTTCTCACTCATCTGCCTTCAGTTTTGCAGAGAAGCATTGCTTTCCCACATCTAAAATCACTCCCTTTATAAGAAAGAAAATTGCCCTAACGAGGTCTACCTTGCAGTGCTGGATGAGCCATATTTGTCCCAGCAGTGCCATGTTAATTGAATCATGGGATTGAGAAATTACCGTACTTGATTTTAACACATAAAGCTGGCAAGTTTTTTTCATCGCATAGGATCCACAGATTCAAAGTGATGATGTAGATCAGTTGTTCTGGCTTTATGCATGTTGCTGATGTGAGAATTAAAAATGTACTAAATCCAAAAGGTCAGAATTGTAACCAGGCAGCTTTAAACTTTGAAAAGGAAATATTAATGGCAGCCTGTATATGCCTTAAAGTTTTTGTTTTCACAAAATTTCACCTGGCTGTCTCCAAGAGCCGCTAAAGCAATGCAGTACTTCCACTTTTGACAATTGTTCCGTTTACTACTGAAATATTAGGTCAAACACTCATCAGGCGTGTGAATGTCATGGAAAACTGAGTTAATTTATTTTGGCCAATGTACTTTGCACTCTTTAGTTTTGTGTTTTTCGCCTGGTAAAAAAGCAAAGCATACTTGACTGCTGAAAAAAAAATACAATGGGCCTATTAGATCACCCTATCTGCCCCCAGGAGTAATAACAATGACAAGACGCTGGTAGTGTAATTAGCAAGTAGTCCAATAGATTTTGCTTTGGTAAATTTCAGCAACAACAAGATTAATGAAAGTGTTTTGTCTGGCCATGTAAAAATCTCATCTTGACAGGTCTGACTCAATACAATCTAAGGAGCAGAGGTGTGAACTGCTCATTAGACCTGACCAGACATGAAATTTAGAAGGCCTACACGATTAAAGATGGCAGCAGCTGAGGTCCTCAAGGAACCACTGGGGTTTGCCCTGATCATGTTTCTTCCGGAATCATCCCCTAGACATCCCTGCAGTCATAATTAATTAGCATCTTGCATCTTGTTTTCTGATGTTAGGTCACTTGATGCTCGTTAAAGATCATTAGATCTTGCTTGATTTCAAGTCTCATAAGGATCATTAATTACAGCCACAGTGTTGGAAATGAAAAGAGAAACAAGGATGCCAGTCGTACCTATTGCTGTTGATTTGATTTTTTTCCCATGTATTATTGTTTTATACTTCTGTCAAGCGCAAAATATAGATGTCAAGTTTGATCTGTGCTAAAGCATGATTGCAACAACAAAATGGTCACAATTATGTTTTCATTTAATGGTAGGTTAAAAATATTCATTTTTTTTGCATTGCTCTATAAAAGTGATTCACTTCATTTAGTTAAAATAGTCTATATGTTGCAAGGATTCAGAAATCTGCAAACGTTATATGCCTATCCCTAATTGTAGTAATTTTAATATGATGTCAAAAACTTCTTCAGAGACTGTAATCCAGGATAGTAACAATAATCAAGCATTCTAGATTGTTGCTCTGGGGCATGGGGTGCCTTTAGTCACCTGGATTTACATTCTGAAATTTATCACACGTGCTGCTGACAAGTGCATCACCGTGGAATGTTTGTTTACTCTGTGTTTCAAAGCCAGTAGAAATAATAACCCATCTTCAGAATGCTTGGGGCGGGGGAATTCTGCTTAGCTAAGCAGCCTAGGCTAAGCATCATCAATATACAATAATATTTAGATTTATGGAGTGTTTCTGATGCTGAATCCAGGATAATTAATGTAAAAAGTGGATATCCTGAATAATTTACTACATTGTAATATACAGTGGGATGCAAAAGTTTCCTGTATAAATCATTGGTTGTTACAATAAAAAAAATTCAGTTAAATATATCATATAGGATACACACAGTGTTATTTGAGACGTAAAATGAGGTTTATTGGATTTACAGAAAGTGTGCAATAATTGTTTAAACCAAATTAGGCAGGTGCATAAATTTGGGTACCACAAAAAAGAAATGAAATCAATATTTAGTAGATCCTCCTTTTGCAGAAATTACAGCCTCTAAACGCTTCCTGTAGGTTCCAATGAGTCTGGATTCTGGCTGAAGGTATTTTGGACCATTCCTCTTTACAAAACACATCTAGTTCATTCAGGTTTGATGGCTTCCAAGCATGGACAGCTTTCTTTAACTCACAGCACAGATTTTCAATTATATTCAGGTCGGGGGACTGAGATGGCCATTCCAGAACGTTGAGCTCGTTCCTCTACATGAATGTCTTAGTCGATTTTGAGCAGTGTTTAGGTTGTCTTGTTGTAAGATCCAGCCCCGGTGCAGCTTCAGCTTTGTCACCGATTCCTGGACATTGGTCTCTAGAATCTGCTGATAATGAGTGGAATCTATACGTCCCTCAACTCTGACAAGATTCCCAGTCCCTGCACTGGCCACACAGCCCCAAAGCATAATGGAACCACCACCATATTTTACTGTAGGTAGCAGGGGTTTGTCTTGAAATAATGTGTTGTTTTTCCTCCATGCATAACATCCCTTGTTATGCCCAAATAACTCAATTTTAGTTTCATCAGTCCACAGCACCTTATTCCAAAATGAAGCTGGCTTGTCCAAATGTGCTTTAGCATACCTCAAGCAGTTCTGTTTGTGCTGTGGGCAGAGAAAATGCTTCCTCTGCATCACTTTCGCATACAGCATTTCCTTGTGTAAAGTGCGCCGAATGGTTGAACGATGCACAGTGACTCCATCTGCAGCAAGATGATGTTGTAGGTTTTTGGTGCTGGTCTGTGGGTTGACTGACTGTTCTCACCACTCATCGCTTCTGTTTATCTGAGATTTTTCTTGGTCTGCCACTTTGTGCCTTAACTTGAACTGAGCCTGTGGTCTTCCATTTCCTCAATATGTTCCTAACTGTGGAAACAGACAGCTGAGATCTCTGAGACAGCTTTCAGTATTCTTCCCCTAATCCATGATGGTGAACAATCTTTGTCTTCAGGTCATTTGAGAGTTTTATTTTACTTTAACAATTATTGCTCACTTTCTGTAAATCCAATAAACTTAATTTCACTTCTCAAATATCACTGTGTGTGTGTGTCTCTTGTATGATATATTTAACTGACATATATTTAACTTAACATTTTTTATCGTAACAACCAACGATTTATACAGGAAAATCATGACAATTAACAAGGTTGCCCAAACTTTCGCATCCCGCTGTATCCAATACAATAAAATGCAAGTGTCCCTGCGTCATCAACTGAATGGTTGTGTGTCCCTGGCTTTTTTGAACTGAGCATGTGCGCAGCCAGGGCAGTTAGGACACAGGGCCGGATCTGACAGTTTGCTGTGTGTGGTTCACAGAGGTTCTTATTGCATTGTGGCGATTGGCGTAAAGTCCTGGGGCTCTGTGTTGCAGGAGATCGCGCGCAGGCTGCTCCGCCCCGCCTTCAGTCTCCGAGCGGCTATTGCCGCTCGGGAGTCTGTTAGACGGCGTGATCGCCGTCTATTTCCATGTACAGCGCTGCGATCGGCAGCAGCGCTGTACTGGGGACAGCCGTGTCACAAGAGAGCGATCGGCTCTCACAGGCAGAAGCCTATGACAGCCGATCGCCATAATTGGCTGGCTGGAGGGGGGAGGGAGAGAACATTTTTAAAGAAACAGGGTTTTTTTATGAAAAAAAAGTTACAATAACATTTATTAAAAAAAATAAACATGGGGGGAGCGATCAGACCCCACCAACAGAGAGCTCTGTTGGTGGGGAGAAAAGGAAGGGGGGGTGGAATCACTTGTGTGCTGTGTTGTGCGGCCCTGCAGCTTAGCCTTAAAGCTGCAGTGGCTTTTTTTTTAGTAAAAATGTCCTTATCACGAGAGGGGTTTAGCACTGCGGTCCTCAAGAGGTTAACTGCCAAAATAGTAAGATACCAGCTAGCCTCCCTACTCACTTGCACACTATTTTATCAGTTAGACTTTGCAACTGCTGTTCAGGAAATGTTGTTGAAAACAAACAAAATCCCTGAGAATCCCCCATGAGGAGATGGACTGGCCCAAAACCTGTCTGTTCTATCCGATCCAATTTTAAATGCCTACATTTTTCGCGATAGTGGTCCCAAACCAGAAAGCAGCATCACGTTTTGAAGTTTAGCTGATCCTTGAAAGTGCTTTTATATACCCATTGGTTAAGTAGGGAGCATACTTTGTGCTCCCTGCTTTTGTGGGCATTTTCTGCACAGGAAAACTTGAGAATCAATGGGCTTGTTCACATTTGCATGCATTTTTTTGCATACAGAAAAAAAACTGACAGCAGCGCAGCACTGCATGCATTTATTACTTGTATTAACTTCATTAAAGGGGAACTTCAGCCTAAACAAACATACTGTCATCAAGTTACATTAGTTATGTTAATTAGAATATAATCTCTTACCCACCCTGCTTTAAGAGAACAGGCAAATGTTTGTGATTCATGGGGGCTGCCATCTTTTGCATGGGGGCAGCCATCTTTTTGGTTGAAAGGAGGTGACAGGGAGCAGGAGGCACAGTTCCAACTGTCCTGTGCCCTGATCACCCCTCCCAGCTGTGCACCCTAGGCTTCAAATGTCAAATTCAAAATGTAAAAAAAAATAAAAAAATAAAAAAAAAATTGCACCAAAACAGCAGAACGAGAACAACAAAATCAGAAATCCCATCCTGCTTTGCACAGCATCAGGGGAAAAAAGCCCGGGCAGTTTTCTTCTGTGCAGCTAAAAATGAGGCTTGTATAAGAGAAACAAAGTTCTGATGCTCTGAAACTGTTAAAGAAACACAAAGCTTTTTCAGTGCTGTTGAGTCCATTTTTAGTCCGGAGGTCCACTTTAAGAAAAGTGTGCATTTTACCACATAAACACACGCGGTATGCAGGAAAATGCACACAGAATATTGACATACAGAGGTACTTCCTGCCTAGTAACTGATTTGTAGGTCTGTCTAACTTGTGAGGCGGTACTTGGACAAACTGATTTGTTTATAGTAGCTGTACATGATGAGTCATTGTGGAGATGACTTATAATACACTATTTTACTACTGCACCATTGGCCAGCAATGTAATGTTTTGTAGTGTAAACACAATTTATTTTGCAGTAATAAACTTTAGGTATTGAGTTTCTTGCTGCAGTGTGGTCCCCACACGCTATAAACCTTGTGCCATGAGGTACCAGGATTTGTATTTATACCGTTCTCAAGCTACGAGGGCACTTAGAGAGCCTGCCGATTATGCTACTATCAGAATCATTTATTTCACCAAGTACAAATAGGGGTTGTACTCATAATTGGTTTTGGCTCATACAGGTTCTGGAAGGGGGGGATAATGTCCGAAAGTCTAGATCTGAGGCTGCCATACTACGGCACCACCAGTCGCACTTGGCAAGTTGACTAGTCCAAACAAGTCAACTCTTTTTGCATTGCAGTATAAACATGCAGTTTTCAAACACATTTCATAACATTTGGCTGTATTGCCAAAAATTGTTGAATTTGAGCCAAATGTTTTGGGTAGGCTGTCACATGGTTTTTACCAAATGTTTTTGAACTATTGGCCAATTCCTCCAGATAGAACAAATGTAACTGAGGCAGGTTCATAGGCCTTCTTGCTCATACATGCTTTTTCAGTTCTGCCCACAAATTTTCAATCAAATTAAGGTCATGGCTTTGTAATGGGCACTTCAATACTTTGACCTTGCCCTAAATCCATTTTGCCATAAAGTTGGAGGTTTTCTTGGGGTCATTTTGTCATTTGCAATAGTCAGTTGTGACTGAACTTCATTGCTGAGCTCTTGAGATCTTGCTGCGGTATAGCTATATAATTTTCCTTATGATGCCATCTATTTTGTGAACTGTAAAAGTCCCTGCTGCAGCAAATCAGCCACACAACATGATGCTTCCATGCCCATGCTGGGTGCTCTCATCTCCTTGGCAGTTTGGATGGTTTCCTTTGCTTGTAGGACCCTTTTCTTTCAAATATAATGGTGGCCATTATGGACAAACTGTTCTGGTCTTGTATTTATCAGACCAAAGGACTACTCCTTAGAAAGTAAGATCTTTGTCCCCATGTGCTTTAGGCATTGTTATGGCTGCTTTGGAGCTTCTTTCTTGCTGAGCAGCCTTTCAGGTTATGTCTCACTCTCCTGTATCTAGATACTTATCTACTCATCTGCTATATCTTCACAAGGTCTTCTGCTTTATTTCTGGGGCTGATTTGCAGTTTAACTACCAAAGTGTGTTCTTTTCTAGGAGACAGAATGTGTGCCCTTCCTGAACAGTACCCCATATAATATGATCCCATGGCGTTTATACTTGTCGTATTATTAGTGCAAATGAAATAAATAATGAACCAGATATGTGGGTGGGTGTTGTCCAGGTCAGGGAAAAGTGGTATCGGGGATTAGGCTTCATAAGTGTGTGTGTGTGTGTGGGGGGGATTGAAGGGATTATAGGGCCTGGAACAAAGGGGTGATGGATTTAGGCCACAAAAGAGGCATTACTTAAGTGTGTGTGTCTGTGTGTGTGGAGGGGGGGGGGTGGAGTGTTCAGGGTCACGCAGTGAGGGAGCGGCAGACCAGGAAGTAACAGGACGGGGATCAGTGCGAGCTGGTATTGAAGGTAGAGAGGCAGATGAAGGACTCGTCGGCTGGATCTCAGATCGGTAATAACGCCTTCCGCTGCGCTTTGCACAAATAGCATGCCTCTTACTTACAGCCAAGCAGACTGATCTCCGGCTGTCTCCCCGACATCCATACCGATCGTGGCCACAGTATGCCGCTCTGCACTGACGCTGCATCTGACCGGTGGCTCATAACTCCTGGGCTGCGCATAAGAGGGGGACAAATGGCCGCACATACTGCCTGGCTGAGACCCACTGGCTGCCTAGAGGGGGACAAATGGCCGCACATACTGCCTGGCTGAGACCCACTGGCTGCCTAGAGGGGGACAAATGGCCACACATACTGCCGGGCTGAGACCCACTGGCTGTCTAGAGGGGGACAAATGGTCGCACATACTGCCGGGCTGAGACCCACTGGCTGCCTAGAGGGGGACAAATGGCCACACATACTGCCGGGCTGAGACCCACTGGCTGCCTAGAGGGGCACAAATGGCCACACATACTGCCGGGCTGAGACCCACTGGCTGCCTAGAGGGGCACAAATGGCTTAGAGGGGTACAAATGGCCGCACATACTGCCTAGCTGAGACCCACTGGCTGCCTAAAGGGGTCTCTTTGGCTACCAACAGGTGGGTCATAAAAAAGCAGCAAAGCATAATTAATATGGTTAATGGAGCTGGTGGGGGTGGCATGGGGTTAGTGTAGCTAGTGAGGTAGCAGGAGTTAGTGTAGCTTAGATAGAGAGCTTGGGAAGAGGGCAATGTCCACAAGACGCTCCTGGAACTTGGACACACCTAGGTAATGTGTATTTTTTCCCCCTGATTTCTATCCTCTAAACCTAGGTGCGTCTTATATTATGAAAAATACTTATTTCCCTGCTTAAACATACTAGTAAATATGTTGACTCCGCATATGCCAATTGGCTATCATGAGCTTATTGTCTAATTGCTTGACACATTTTTCTGGAATTTTCCAAGCTATTTAAAGGCACAGTTGGCATACTGTATGTAAAATTATGACCTGCTTGAATTGTGGTATAGTCAAAAGTAATCGGTCTCTAATCATCTATTTGTAACATCTACTTTATGCAGGCAAAACTATTTAACCACTTAAAGAGTAACTGTCAGGCTGCAGAAGCTAATTTAAACCTCTATTCTCCTGTGTTAAACAGTTTAGAAGGAAGCCAGAAAGCCATTAGTGAAGATAAAAATCTCTCTTACCTTTGATGTGTGCTTATCAGAAAAGCTAATTAGACCCAAGAGGACGCAAGCCGCATACTATACTGCAAAGCATTCTGGGGCCCTCCCCTCGGCTGCTAATGAGACGTTACAGCAGCTTGTAATCAGTCCAGCGCATAGCACTGATAAATCTCCGGGCAGAGTACACTGCAGGAGTCAGCTATTGTTCCTAGCCACATGGCTCATTAATATTCACTGCACACTGTGTTATTCAGTAGGAGCTTTTCTGTGATCAGGAAGCAGGCAGGACATGACGACACATTTGACAGAAAAACATGGAGCCTGCCATGAGCTGTCAGGAGCATCTATCTCTGCATATACTATATACAAATTCTGTGAAATCCAAACGTGGACAGTGAAATGCATATGTAATGTAAGTACTGCCAATATTTAGCTACTGATATATGTGTTTATTTTCTCTGAGACCTTATACCTAACAGCTCCTCTTTAAGGACCAGCGGTCTCTGGGCACTTAAGGATCAGAGACCGCTGGTCCAATCCCGACGAATCGCCGCACATACCTGCCACAACCGCTATCATCGCCGCTCCCCGGGACCCCTAGGACATAGACTCTGCCGTCTCTATGATGGCAGAGTCATGTGAGCCGGTCAGGAGCCGCTTTCATTGGCTCCTGACCCTTTTTTTCAATGTAAGCCAATGGGAACGGTTTACATTGAAAGACAGGGCCAGGAGCCAATGAAATCGGCTCCTGACCGGCTCACATGACTGCCATCATAGAGACAGGCAGAGCCTGTGAGATGCGGCGAGAATCGTCGGGTTTGAGCGGCGCGATCGGCGGGGAGCAGCGGAAACGGCGGATGCGCGCTGCGGACAGTGATTGAGATCTACACCCTGCCAGCTAGGAACCCACCAAAACAGGGCGTAGATCTCAATCACTGTGGTCCTTAATGAGTTAAACACTATGCCAAATTTATAGTTTTCATAGTTTTTAAAGACTTTACCCTAAGTACTGTATATATAAACTTCTGACTTCAACTTAACTCAACTGCCTATTGAGGTCATAAGGGACAAATAAAAAAATATCTGTGCTACTGGACAACTAGAAAAGTTGTTACACTTTTTCATCTGATAAAAAGTGAAAGTCCATTTCAATTGGAAAAAATTTATTTAATACAATGGGCCTGAGTAGTTGCCAGAATCTCAACGATATGGAATCATTTACTTCAAGACCAGCATGCAATTCCACTACGATATGCAGGGAATTGTCGTCTACCATGGCTCTCTCTATATTAGGAGCCATGATTAGCTCCATGAAAATGTATTGAGGTTTAGGCATATATGTGCACAATTCCCTATGCTTGGGCAGGCATCACACTTTCTGATAGCCGTATTGTTTATTTTACAGAAATATGATCCAGGCATATGGTGCAATACTTGCTAAGCACATTTTCTCAGCAGCATTCCATCCAGAAGGATCTGGATAGGATGGCTATATGGGCAAGAGATTGGCAGATAAAATTCATTGCTAAAAAAAAAAAAAGCCATGCATCTTGGCCATACCAATTAGCACCATTTAAAATAAATGAGTTACAGATGGGGAAATCAAACTTGGTTGATTGACAACAATTTATATAATTGTACTCAATGCCAAGCAGGTTCAACAGATAACAGAAAATAAAAGGAAATAAAAGTCTAGGATGCTAGGATCATTCTGCTCCTGTTTATGCAGCATCTGATCTGAATAGGGAATACATTTCTAGGCATGGAATTACAGGAGGGACATTGCAGTTTTGGAGCAGGTGCAGAGATGAGCCTCAAAACTGATCAAAGTAATGTAAGGTTACACTTATCACGAAAGTTTACATAAACTGGGTATATTTAGTCTGGAGAAAAGAAGCCTTTGAGGAGATCTACATAGCATGCATAAATACATCAAAGAGCAATAGAAAAGCCTGGCGGATTAGCTTTTCTTTGTCCCTGTGCAAAGGACAAGAGGTGCATGATCTGCATATAATGGAAACATGCTTTTGCAATCTATTTAGGAAAAGATTCTTTACAATAAGAATGGTTAAACTGCATATTATTTTACCACATGAAGTAGTTGTGCCAAATTCTGTGTGTGTAAAGCAAACTTCTGAGTTTTCTAAACCCATAAACAAAACTATATTACCTGAATTATGATGACTTCAGGACCTTGTCTTGCTCCCCTCTGTTTTTTTTTTTTTTTTAAATAGGGACCGGAGACAAGGATGAGCTCCTGGACTATAGTATGTACAATAGCTGGGGTAAATAGGGAGGTTTCCCGCCCCTCTTTTCCAGAGCCACTCCATATCATGGACCATGCAGGCTGCAGAGCCCTTCGTGCATTCTGGTTAAAAAAAGCCTTCATGGGTGATAAGGGGTTAAAAAGGCTTTGGAGGGGGACCTCACATGATTTTTTTTTTTTACTTTTGTAAGTGTAAACAATAGTTATCTTTGCCAGGGATCCTCATACAACAGTATCACAGCTGTACAGTGATCCTTAGCTAAAGCGTTGACACTTCCACCGGGTTTCCAGGTGGTCATTTCACATTGCATACTAACCACCTGGAAACCCAGCAGGAAGTTCACTGCTCTTTCTGTTTATATGAGTACATATTCACTACCGATAACATTACCCACACAAAAAAATAAGTATTTTTCCTAACATAACTTTAAAATTGATTTTCTTAAAAACTGCAAGGTCTTCTTTAAAAAAATGTTCTCACTGTTCTTCTTAACCTCCTTAGCAGCAATCACGAGTCTAGCTCGGGGTGGAAAAAACAAGCCAGGTGCGGTAACCCGGAGCTGGACTCGTGGTAGCTGCCAGGAGGTCTATGCAGAGCAAAGCGCGCAGTGGGCATTTTTACTCACCTCCCGGAGGATCCCGACCTCGGCCGCCATTCTTCCTCTCCAAGGAGGCTCTACATCCCTCATCATGACGACAGATGGCGATCTCACTACAGGGTTACAGCACCACCCAGAGAACGGAGGGAAAACTGCAGTGCTGAATCCCAGGGAGGTGAGTAAGTGCTGGATTGCTGCAGATCTCCCTAGCAGCATGATTTTTCCCCCAGTTTTAGGGTCTAAAAGCATGACAAAAATTGCACTGCTTTTAGACCCTAAAATCTGGAAAGAATCATAATGCCAAAAGGTTAAAGTGAAACTGTGAGGTGGAAATTAACGCACCACCAGTGTGAAGCTGATGGCAGGTTTGTCAGAGAAAACCCAGTTCTCAGAAGGAAGAAAATCCTGCAACCAATGGAAAGCCATCTGAAAAGGTGAAATCCACCCCACAGTGTAGGCCTAATTAAAATGTAGCATGCTGATGCACAGCCTTGTGAGTAATGACATCACATGCTGCAGCATTCATAGCTGATTACACACTACAACATTTGATAGGTGATGTGACCAATTTTACTTCTCTGATTGGTTGGCCATGATCATGTGGTCACATATGTTTTGTATTCTGTGTTATTTGATGGAGACCAGTCAATCATAAAAGTAGAAAATTATATTTGTTGATATATAGTTGATCATCTCTAGTGAAGTACTACAGGAGCATGCAATGCTTCAGCTTCTTTAACTCTTATAGCTTTGCACATACACTCACTGAGCACTTTATTAGACAAAAATGTCAGTTAAATATATCATATAGGATACACACAGTCATATTTGAGAAGTGAAATGAAGTTTATTGGATTTACAGAAAGAGTGTAATAATTGTTTAACCACTTCACCACTGAGGGGTTTTACCCCCTGAGCACCAGAGCAATTTTCACCTTTCAGCGCTCCTTCCATTCATTGGTCTATAACGTTATCATTACTTATCGCAATGAAATGAACTATATCTTGTTTTTTCCGCCACCAATTAGGCTTTCTTTAGGTGGGACATTATGCCAAGAATTATTTTATTCTAAATGTGTTTTAATGGGAAAATAGGAAAAATGTGGTAAAAAAATAATTATTTTTCAGTTTTCGGCCATTATAGTTTTTAAATAATGCATGCTACTGTAATTAAAACCCATGAAATGTATTTGCCCTTTTGTCCCGGTTATAAAACCGTTTAAATTATGTCCCTATCACAATGTTTGGCGCCAATATTTTATTTGCAAATAAAGGTGCATTTTTTTCAGTTTTGCGTCCATCCCTAATTACAAGCCCATAGTTTATAAAGTAACAGTGTTATGCCCTCTTGACATAAATATTTAAAAAGTTCAGTCTCTAAGGTAACTATTTATGTATTTTTTTTTATTGTAAATTTTTTAATTTTTTTTTAATTACCAAAAAAAAAAATGGGGAATGTGGGAGGTAATGAGTTAATTTTTTGTGTAACACATTTATTTCTATGTGAAAAATGCTTAGGGTGTAGTTTTACTATTTGGCCACAAGATGGCAACAGTAACTTTTTGTGTATTGCGAGCTCGCAGGAAGTAGTAGGAGGCTGTGAGTGTTTGTTTTTTCTCACAATGATCGCGCTGCCCATCGGAGAGCAGCGGATCATTGTGGGTCTTAGATCAACGAACGGGAATGGATTTTCCTGTTCATTGATCTCCGGGCGAGTGGGCGGCGGCGTGTTTACTAGCGGCGGTCGGAGTGTTTACGAGCGGGAGCGCGGACAGCGGCGGGAACGCGGAAAGTACGGATTTCTCCGTCCCTGTGGGTTAAAGGATGGAAAAAGGGACGGAGAAATTCGTACGGGCGGGGGTAAAGTGGTTAAACAAAATTTGTCAGGTGCATAAATTTGGACACTACAAAAAAGAAATGAAATAAATATTTAGTAGATCCTCCCTTTGCAGAAATTACAGTCTCTAAACACTTCATGTAGGTTCCAATGAGAGTCTGGATTGTGGTTTAAGGTATTTTGGACCATTCCTCTTTACACAACATCTCTAGTTCATTCAGGTTTGATGGCTTCCGAGCATGGACAGCATGGAGAGCTCTCTCTCTCACACTACAGATTTTCAATTAATATTCAGGTCTGGGGACTGAGATGGCCATTCCAGAATATTGCATGTTGCACTTGTTCCTCTGCATGAATGCCTTAGTGGATTTTGAGCAGTGATTAGGGTCGTTATCTTGTTGAAAGATCCAGCCCCGGCGCAGATTAAGCTTTGTCACTGATTCCTGGACATTGGTCTCCAGAATCTGCTGATACTGAGTGGAATCCATGTGTCCCTCAACTTTGACAAGATTCCCAGTCCCACCACCATATTTTACTGTAGGTAGCAGGTGTTTTTTTGGAATGCTGTGTGGTTTTTCCTTAATGCATAACGCCCCTTGTTACGCCCAAATAACTCAATTTTAGTTTCATCATTCCACAGCACCTTATTCCAAAATTAAGCTGGCTTATCCAAATGTGCTGTAGCATACCTCAAGCGGCTCTGTTTGTGTTTTGAGTGGTGAAAAGGCTTCCTCTGCATCACTGTCGCATACAGCATCTCCTTGTGTAAAGGGGGCCGAATGGTTAAACGATGCACAGTGACCCCATCTGCAGCAAGATGATGTTGTAGGTCTTTGGTGCTGGTCTGTGGGTTGACTCTGACTATTCTCTCCATTAGATTCTGTTTATACGAGATTTTTCTTGGTCTGCCACTTCGAGCCTTAACTTGAACTAAGCCTGTGGTCTTCCATTTCCTCAATATTTTCCTAACTGTGGAAACAGACAGCTGAAATCTCTGAGACAGCTTCCTGTATCCTTCCCTAAACCATGATGGTTAACAATCTTTGTCTGCAGGTCATTTGAGAGTTGTTTTGAGACCCCCATGTTGCTACTCTTCAGAGAAAATGAAAAGAGGAGGGAAACTTACAATTGACCCCCTTAAATACTCTTTCTCATAATTGGATTCACCTTTGTATGTAGGTCAGGGGTTACTGAGCTTACCAAGCCAATTTGAGTTCCAATATTTAGTTCTAAAGGTTTTTGAATCAATAAAATGAAAACATGCCCAAATTCATGCACCTGCCTTATTTTATTTAAACAATTATTGCACACTTTCTTCAAATCCAATAAACTGCACTTCACTTCTCAAATATCACTGTGTGTGTCTCCTATATGAAATATTTATTAACATGTTTTTATCTTAACTATTTGACATTCCTGGACGTGAAACTCACGTCCAGGAAGCCATGTGCGCTCCTGCGCGTCCACGCGGCCGATCGCGCGCGTGCACGCGCGCTCCCGGCCGGCGGTTTGTTAGCCAGTGAATCAGGGAATCGGGCAACGGTGCCCGATCACTGATTCCTCTCCCCCGCAGAAAAAGCGACAGCTTCTCTCGGAAGCTACGCTTTTTCTGCTTCCTATGTCGCTCTAAGCGTACGTGGTACGCTTAGAGTGACGTCACTGTAAACAACTCATGGCTGCCATCTTGTGGCCAAAAAGTAAACTACATCTAAATGTTAAATAAAAATAAAAATACACATATATTTACAAAAAAAAATACAATTTCAATCCCACCCTCCCAAAAATACCCACATAAAATGTTTAATTAAAAAAAAAAAAAAAACATTACAATTAAAAAAAAAAAAAACACAAATATTTACCTAAGGGTCTAAACTTTTTAAATATCTATGTAAAGATGAAATATTTCTTTTTTTTTTTTTTTATTATAAGCTTGTAAATAGTGATGAATGCAAAACGGAAAAAATGCACTTTTATTTCCAAATAAAATATTGTCGCCATACATTGTGATAGGGACATAATTTAAATGGTGTAATAAACGGGACAAATGGGCATATACAATACGTGGGTTTTAATTATGGAGGCATGTATTATTTTAAAACTATAATTGCCGAAAAGTGAGAAATAATGATTTGTTTCCGTTTTCTTCTTATTCTTCCTTTTAAAATGCATTTACAGTAAAGTGGCTCTTAGTAAAATGTACCCCCCAAAGAAAGCCTAATTGGTGGCGGAAAAAACAAGATATAGATCAGTTCATTGTGATAAGTAGTAATAAAGTTATAGGCTAATGAATGGGAGGTGAACATTGTTCGGATGCATGAAGCGAAAAACGACTGAATGCGAACTGGTTAAAGAGAAAGTCCGACCAAGAATTGAACTTTATCCCAATCAGTAGCTGATATCCCCTTTTACATGAGAAATCTATTCCTTTTCACAAACAGACCATCAGGGGGCGCTGTATGACTGATATTGTGGTGAACCCCCCCCCAAGAAACTCTGAGGACCGTGGTACTCTTGGCAGTTTCCTGTCTGTGAACCTTGTTGCATTGTGGGAAATAGCTGTTTGCAGCTGTTTCCAACTGCCAAAAAAGCATGCAGCAGCTACATCACCTGCCAACAGTAAAAATGTCACCATGTGATAAATGTCAGAATGTAAATCAGGAAGAAGAAAGATTTTACAATGGGTAAACACTGACTAAATCATTTATACATAATTATTGTAAAAATGAAGCACTTTTTTAATGACATTATTTTCACTGGAGTTCCTCTTTAACAACCAACGATTTATACAGGAAAATCATGGCAATTAACAAGGTTGCCCAAACTTTTGCATCCCACTGTGTATATGTGTGCATGTGTGTGTATATATATATATATATATATATATATATATATATATATATATATATATATATATATATATATATATATATATATATATAGCACTGACATCTTTTGACATGTTTCTTTTATGGGAAAACACTACCTTCAGTACAATGGGCCCCACTGTAGACCACAATGTAATCTGCAGCTATGGCGTGCTGACTTGTTTATTTGGTCACCAGGGTTTGGCTTCTGGCTGAGGCAGCAGCGATGGTCACTAAACGGCGCCCAGAGTTAAGCTATCATCTAGTTGTACTCTGGACATCAGTGGTGGCGGTTAGTAAGCGAGCGCCTGGGGATCAGGCTTGTAATTACAGTGTTAGGCGTACAGTAAGTGTGTGTGTGTGTGTTTCGGGGGGGGGGGGGGGGGGGGGTAATAGGTGAGGGGTCACGGTTAGGTGGGGGAGGGGGGATAGTGATCTGGGAAAAGTTAGTAGGGAAGGGTTAGTGTGAGGTATAGGTCAGGGAAGCCGATAGTAGAATATTGGTAACATTTGTAGTGTGTTACCAATTACTGCTGCAATCTGCCTTTTTCAGTGTAGTAGATTGCTAATGCCGATTTATTTCTTGAAATGAATTTTAACATAGTGCCATTCACGCACGCACGCACGCACGCACGCACCTAATAATAGAATTGTTATGCTGTTAATTTCATAATCAGCTTTAATATTGGACAATTCTGTAAGATATTGTGATTACAGTACTTGCAAATTATGTGCAAGCACTCTACATGGCCACAAGATGGTGCCATTGTCATTTAAATTATGCTACATGGAATTTACTGCTGATCCAGTTGTAAGGGATTGTTTAGGAGATTACATAGGATTCATTAAATGAAACAAAAAATAAATCCTTAATTTTAAAATGTTTCCATTATAATCACATTTGAGCTACAACAGCAACTGTATACCACAATGCTTAGACAAGTCACAACTAATTGTATGTGTAAAAGGGTGTTGTAGCAGTTAGCTAAGAGTCTTTTCATAAAGAACTTGGATGTAATGTACCAAAATAATTATTAGCGTTCAAACCCATATACTTCACCTTAACTAGTTGAATATGATAGCCATGGCTCCCTTAACCCCCCCCCCCCCAAAAAAAAAGAGTATTGAGGTACACCAACCCATATTATCAAAGTAAGAAACAAACATGGGTTACAAAATAATACAGACTATGGTATACGCTTATATACAAAATACAGAGTTGGTACCAAATACAGATTTGGTACAAAGTACAGATTTGATAATTACAGTGACAAAAGTAACATGAATACATTGTGTAACAAATTCTAAGACACAAAAGGGTGAGATAAAATATTAGAAAAGATGTGTAGCTGAAAGAACGCACTCGGGGCTACCGAGGCAGAGGCAAGAGAGGCTCAGGGCGCAGTGTAGGAAGGGGTGCACAACTCACTCAGCTATCATTCCCCTTTTGTGTTTGAAGCAGAGAGATATAAGAAAAGGCGATACATGCCAGTGACTGCAAGACAGATAACTAGAGATTAAGGTGTTTGGGGCCCTGGGGTGCCTTAGTCTGTGATGGCTAGGGCGTCAGTGTGTGATGGCTGGGGTGGGAGGGATGGAGGGGCGTACTTTGGTGCCTCAGCCTTGGGTGCTGGAGAACCTTGTCCCGGCTCTGGTTACCACTTGTCTATACACAATGCAATCCTATAGCCTATGCAATAAACACCAAGGGATTACTAATGCATGTGTAAATGATGACAGAGAGAAAAAAAGCTCATTATTCCCATATATCATGCCAAACTGCAGTATACTGTGCCAGGGGCTACCAACAGGCACAGTTGCACATGCAAACTCTGGAGACCCTGTTAAAGCACCTCACAGAAGCTGTGTTGGCAAATAGTTCCATAATTTATTGTGCTTTCTCTGTGTTTGCTTGGGTTTCCACTGGATTTAGATTATGCAAGCCTATGTTCGGGACATTAGACAGGGACTATGGTAGGGATTGGACAAGCTCCTCTGGTGGACAGTTATTGATATTACAATACACTTTGTATTGCACTGTGGAAGTTGTAAGTGCTATATTGATGCAAAATAATAAACTGTGATTCGGATAATACAATTGACTGACTAAAAGACTCAATGAAGATTCAAAGAGTAAACTTTCAGTATATAGAACCACCTTTTTCAGGCTCTACATTCTACATACTGAACAAAATCTAGGAAGCAAAACTTACATACATTTGGACAATCAGTAGTATCAGAGATATTTTTTGCAAATGTAAATGAATGTCATTAAGATGTATTAAATACATCATATTAAAATTGAACACCAGAAATATCCATGGAGAATGTTTGCTAAATACTAAAATGCTGAAAGTCATTTAGGACAAATAATACAAGATAATACATCCTGTAAAATTCAAATACGGTATAGTAATAATATTGATTCCCATTTGCAGACATGGATCTATAGTCTGTCACATAAAGGCGTGTTGATAACAACAGTGATCAGCTGATCCCCAGAAACATGCTGTTATTTCAGCAGAAATAATGAGTGTACCGATTTCCATGTTTATGACTGTAGCAATTATAGCTGGAAATTTCACCCCTGTGCAGTCTGACCACTGCTTCTAAAAGATCGCCAGAAACATGATGTTTAATATCAGTTTAGTGCTGTTCGTCATATGTTAAAAGTGGCCATCAAAACTGATTGCTGCTTTTTAGGTTGACAGTATTTGCCGTTTTTACAGTGGCGAACTTTATGAGCTACAATGGAGAACGGTGATGTTTGACTCAGTTCATGTCAGTTGCAGTTTGCCATTTTAAAAAGTAGCAGAGCATGGTCTCAACAAAGTCTATGGTCATGCTTTTTATAGCAAACAGAATACACCTGCAGCTCATGATCTTTTACTCCATTCAAGGAAATTAAGCTATGAAACTGGCGATCCACTTTATTTGGTAAATATGACATTACATTAGTAGCAGTGATATTACTATTTGAATTCATATCACCACTCTTTATAGATAGGCCCCATAGATTGTAAGTATAGGTACCAATGTACCTGCATTGATCGGTCTAAAGGTGGCCACACACAATACAATAAAATGATGCAATTTACTTCAGTTCGATAAAAAACAATTTGAAAAATTGAAAGCTTTTTTTAATTTTTTAATTTTTTTTTTTTTTATTTAGGCAAGCAATCCGATCGGATTTCCCATTTTTATTCTGTAGTTGATCGGGAGTAGTGGATTTTTCTTATCAATTTTTAGGAGAATTGAATGGTATCTGGTAGATTGTCAGTTTATTAATATATGCACCCAAGCAATTTTCTCAGCGTTTTCATTTATTTTTTTCATAACTGGGTGAAAACTTGTACACGTGTGTGGTACATTGGTCAGATTTTTAACATGTTACAGTCAGAAAAATTGATTGCAAGTCTCGAATGGGAAAGATATTTAAAAAAATTGTATGGTGTGCTTTGCCACTGGTGTCAGTGCACACAGATGACCAAGTAGTCCTGCAGCCCTGCATGTCAAGCTGGGTAAATACACTTCCCCCCCCCCCACCCCCCAGATACCCCTCATCCCCTCCAGTTGCTGTCTTCACTAGTGGAGCTTATGGAGTGAGAACACCTGTGTGACGTGTTCTGCCAGTTACTCACAAAATGATACAGGCAGAGGATTAGCACATTTGCCAAGCAGCACATTTTAGAAGTTAGTCAGCAACATCACCTTCTCTCTCTTCATTTTCCCTTTAAAGAGTTGAACACTCAAAAGTTTATGAGGGATGTTTTTGCTCCAATACTACACAGCTTCTAAATTTGGCTTTTGTTTCAGCATCATCCATGCCTTATAGGGTTTTTTTCATATTTTAAGAAATCTGGTCCTCTCAAGAGTGATACATTAAGGAAAATAAATAAGAATGGCCAATTGTCTTGTAGGCTGTGCTGGTAACAAGCCCTTCACTTCATTAGACTTGATCTGATTATATTTATGGAAGTTGGTACGCAGCATCTGCTCCGCAGGCTCTGCCATCTGCATATGCTACATGTATATTTCAGTAGATATTTCCATAATTATTTTGGTTTGCGATGAGGAATGTAGATAGTCAGAACAGGAAAGTCTGTCCCCAGAGGGAAATAATAATACAGGTCAGTATTGTGTACATGTTACTTTGAATGCCTTCCACTGACATCTTGTGAAGGCAGCTTGCTTTTATGCCTCTTTCTATAGCAATATCATGGGACATTCTTGAACCTTAGAATTTTCACCAGTGCCTCTGTGCAGCAAACAATTCATCCAGCCACCTCAGCCAAAAACAACTCCAGCCCACTGAGCACAAAGAAGAAAATAAAATCTTTGGATAGTGAATGCTAGATACCAGTTTTGGCAATAGTCTTTTTTGAGTAAAACTGTACTGATATTTTCAAATGCACCTACTGTAGCTAAGTAGGTTGGAATCACTCTGCACAGGTCTGTGTACTACCAAATACGAGTCAGATATGTCAGATTTGAACATACTATTAACATCCTTATTGGTAATCCCGAGTTAGGCTCGGGATGGAAATCCACAGCTCAGAGTGGTATTCCCATTTCTGAGAAAGTTATATGCAGGAGCTGCAGCAGAACTCTCTGCAGTATGTTTTTTTTTTTTCGTGTTTTTAGAGTCTAAAAGCTTGTGAAACTATTTCACAGCTTTTAGACCCTGAATCTGGAAATAATCATAACGCCATGGAAGTTAATCTTTTAAACTGAATGCTACTCTAATGCATGACCATACAAAATATTTTCAAACTAGTTTTACAGATTGTAAAACAGTATTACAGTCTGGGACAACATGCTGTAAAAAAACTTGTTTTCCTACTCTTTATTGTCAATAATATCTGCTTTTAACCCAAACGGAATGCTATTTGTGTAAAAAATTAGAAGTTCCTCGGAATAGACTACAGCAGGGCTGGGCAACTGCCATTGCAGTGGATGTATTATGTCACATTCATTACAGTGAGGAAAACTCTATGCCCTTTACTTACAGTCGCACTGAATCCTGCAAACAACAACAACAACAAAAAGAAACACATTTCTGATATCCTTGCTCATCCTTATCAACTGTAACTAGTGAACAGACAACTGGGGAAAACTGTGTAATGTAATTACATGTAAATCAGGGTGAGGAATGTAAATCAGGGTGAGGAAAACAAAACACAGACTAAAAAGTTTATAAATTAAAATTGTAAAAAATAGGTAATTTTATTAATTACATTATTTTTGCTACAGTTCCTCTTTAAAGGATATCCGAGGTGAAAATTAACTAATGAGAGAAACAATTGTATCTATCCTCCTTCTAAAAATGACTTTTTAAGGTACTTCAGTTTTATTTTATATCTAAATCTGCTTTTTTAAGTTTTTACTGTTTCATGGCCTCTTCTTCTCAATGACACATTCATTGAAATATGCCAGAGCTAAAATCTGTGAACTATTGACCCTTTTTTATCTCTTTTCTACTCTCAGAAGCCATTCACTGCCAGGAAAGTACTATATGGCTGCAATTCCTTATCAGTGAGGGTTACGTTATAGTCTGACTTGGACAGAAATTGTCATTTGCATACCTGATTTTAACCCTTTCAGGCAGAGAAAGAAAAAAAGGAACAGCATAGTTATTTGTGTGATAGGCACTGTACATACACATGTCTTTCTCATCATGTCACAGGTCACCTCTGTTGTTTTTTTAAATGTGTATAAAGTTGCTCACATTTTAAAACTATCACATTCTCACATATATCACATAACAACTTATCTGCAAACAGGCCCAGTTACTACATCTACTCTGCTGGTAACACAGTACAAAATAAGTTACCGTAAGTCGCTATTGCAATGTTGGCTGGAATCCTTGGAATATAAAAAAGGTGTTTACTAAATGGGAAATCTGTTGTAAAGTACATCCTCTCCTTCTGAGCCTTTATTAACCACTGTAAGAGAAGCCCCATATTGGTATGTAATGGCAGTACCAGCTAGGCACTGCACCACACCTGAGATACTCTTGTGTGTATCGGAGATGCTCTTGTGTGTATCTTTTTGTTGCCTAATGAAGCAGGATAGTATCGAGAAATGCATTGCAACCTAATTTCTGTATCGAAGATTTGGTATGACACCTGGTAGTTGAGCTTCCAACCGCCAAGATTCTGCAATGA
This sequence comes from Hyperolius riggenbachi, assembly GCF_040937935.1. Lineage (NCBI taxonomy): Eukaryota > Metazoa > Chordata > Amphibia > Anura > Hyperoliidae > Hyperolius > Hyperolius riggenbachi. The sequence continues at coordinate 187,715,969 of NC_090655.1, read as the reverse complement.
GAGAGACCACGAACCCAATAGTGCAGTATTGTTAGGATGTATGCTTGAGGATAGAGTAATACAATATACTCACAAGGGTGGGTTGCACTCCTGCAACCACTGACAGAGCCTACAGGAAATTAACCGTTCCCGTTCGGTATTCCAGGTCTGCTGTGCAGGTGCTTGTCGGTGGACCCGCTATAGGTTATTGTGACACGTGGTGTCCAATATTCGACCCCAAAGGGTTGAACTAATACTAGAACGAACTCTGTAGGAGGCACCCAAAGGTATTCTAATTTCTAAATTATAATGTATAGGAGTAAATAGGTCTTACCTCCACAAAAGAACAAACCACGTGGGTAGATAAATGTTTTAATGATGCACAAAAAAAGACAAATCGTGTCACGGGTTATGGATGCTTCCTCAGGTCAATAAAAAGTGCCCACGTCTGCAGCAGTCACAGGTGTGGGTGCCTCTTTAACCTCATTTATCGTTTATCTACCCATGTAGTTTGTTCTTTTATGGAGGTAAGACCTATCTACTCCTATACATTATAATTTAGATATTAGAATACCTTTAGGTCCCTCCAGGTCCACCTTAACCTCTCCGCGACTGCCTCACCTCAATTGATGGCCGCAGAGTGGCTCCCCCAGGACCACATAACGCAGATTGGCTTCGAGTCCTGGGGGCAGAGATTAGCAGGGAACGCGCATGCGTATGCAAAATCATTCCCTGCTGAGACGTGGAGCTCCGTGATCAGCCTACCAATCCGTGATCACAGCTGGGAGGCTGTTAAAAAAATTGCTTTTTTTCCTTTTGTACAGTGCTACGATCTAGCACAGCGCTGTACGGGGGACAACTCTGTCACAGAGCTGTCCCCTATGAGAGGTGTTTCTATTGGTGAACTCAGGGGGAGGGAGGCAAATAAAAAAAAATACATTTTTATTTTAAATTCATATATAAAAAGACATTGCAGCGTCAATCAGATCCCACCAACAGAAAGCTCTGTTGGTGAGGAAAAAAGGAGCTAAAATTAATTTGGCTGCTAAGTTGTATGATCACACAATAAGCTGTTAAAGCTGCAGAGCGCTGAATTCTAAAAAAATCGCATGGTCACTCAGGGGGTGTAAGCATGTGGTCCTCAAGTGGTTAAGGACAGAAGCAATTTTACCCTGTCAGTGCTCATCCCATTCGATCGCCAATAATTTTATCACTACCTATCACACCTAAATGATCTATATCTTTTTTTCGCCACAAATTAGGCTTTTTTGGTGTGATACTTGATTTCGTAATTAATTTATTTTCTATGCATTTTAGAGAGAAAAACAAGAAAAGGGAAAAAATACACACTTCTATTCCATCCCTAGGGCTTTTCTCACATCTAAAATCTAAATCGCTGGCAGCAGCGATTTTCTATTTTGTGGGCAATTCGGACCCCCCCCCCCCCCCCCCCCCAGTGCTCTGGTGAGTGCTGTGGTTTTTTAAAATCACTTTTCTAAAGCGCTTTTGCAGAGCAATTCTGCTTTTTCACTTCCTGAAGCAAGTCAGAAACTGAACTCTTTGACCCGGAAAACAATAAATACAATGTATTTATTCTTAAAAGCGTGAACACAATCACCGGATAGAGCGATTTGTGAGCGTTTTGCACTTTTTCTGTACCTTCCATTGTAGCAAAATTGCCCCTAAAATGGTATATGCAGCGCTTTGCTGAGCGGAAAGAGGACGAAATGCGCTGATATGAACTGTCCCATAAGGGTTCATTGCACTAGCAATTTCAGGGCATTTTTAAAAATCGCCAGTGCTCATAAAAACGCGAAATGCCCTAGGTGTGAAGAAGCCCTTATAGTTTTGAAATAAACAATGCTGCTATAGATAAAACCCACACCTTTTATTTGCCCAGTTGTCCCGGCTATCACAACATTTAAATTATTTTCCTAGTACAATGTATAGCGACAATATATTATTTTGAAATAAACAGTAATATACCCTCCTTACATTCTTATTTTAAAAATTGCATGTGCATTAAATTTTTGCATGTGTTTATGTTTTGCAGCTACCGAGAGGGAGGGGTTTACCACTTCTCCACCTCCAAGGGGTTTTGCCCTTAAAAAATAAAACGAATTTTCACCTGTCGGCGCTCCTTCCATTCATTTGCCTATTGCTTTATTACTACTTATCACAACAACACAATCTATATCTTGGGGTTTTTTTTGCCACCAATTAGGCTTTCTTAGGGGGGTACTGTTCGCTAAGATTTATTTTATTCTAAAAAAGTTTTAACATAAAATTTTTAAAAAAATCATTATTTCTGTTTTCAGCCATTATAGTTTAAAAATAATACATGCTACCATAATTAAAACCCACACATTTTATTTGCCTATTTGTCCTGGTTATTGCAACGTTTAAAATTTTACCCTAGTACAATGTATGGCGCCAATATTTTATTTGGAAATAAGGAACATTTTTTCAGTTTTGCTCAAAGTAATTACAGAGGCGCCCAAAGATTTAAAGCACTATACACTAAAATCCTAAAATGGGGGGTACTGGATGACTTACCTCCCCAATGAAGACAATTCGCACTTGTTCAAATGATACAATTTATTCTTACTCCACAAGTAACTGCAACGCGTTTCACGGGTCTACAGCCCGCTTCCTCAGGCAACATAAAAAGGGGGAGTACTAAAAACAAATATATACATACACAATTCATAAAAACCATCCATTTCCTCAAGTTAGATCATAATATTACAATATAAAAATGTATCTCTATACACTTCACTATATAATCCAAATACTAAGTACTCGATAACAAACGCAATCATTATTGTCATTACATGGATCAAATAACATGGCCATCTCAAACTATAAATCACGCCACATGTTTAATGTAACCCTAAAGGTGTGCATATACCCCCATAAAGCCGCCATGCTTATAGTACATGTAATCACTTGGTGAACATTCACAATCCCTTATTACTGAGCTATATTTGTCTTCCATGCTCCACGTCATAGCTGCATAGTGGCTAACTACCATTTGGTGCCTATACATGAATTATTTAAATTATGGCTTACCTCAAACAGTGCAGGAGCGGGTTTAGCGCCTCTGTAGCTCGTCTGCGCACAACCTCGCTCCTTAAATTCATTATAGGACTGCGGGGATGATCCACAGGGCGCGCGTGTTCGCAAGCCGAACGAGCCCTTCCGGCGGATGTGACTTTTGCGCCTCAAGCACGCCGTCACCTGTTGTCCTGGCGCCTCCCATCAGGATGACATTCTGCGCTCCAGAATCCGGAACTACTCGCTGGAGCGCAGAAGTATACTAGCCCATGCAGTGGGAGTCGGCTCTGCCTCAAATGACGCGTATGTCTCGATCGTGCGGTCCGGCGTTCCCATGGTAACACTCCCTCATGCTTACTCTCTGCGTTCCAGAGTCCGGAATTGTCACCTGGAGCGCAGGACTACGGTGGCCCTATGCGGGGGGGTTGCTCAACATTAAATAATTAAATAATTCTCTCTGTTCTCTCCTTACCTATATTTAATTACACTTGTAAAATCTGGAAGAAGAGTGGACCTAAAAATTTAATAATAATAATCATAATAAAAATGATACTGAGAGAAATAATCTAAAAGACATGCCCGTTTGAATTAAGACATGTATAATAGGAGGCATGATTTCTCTACATTCTTTTTTTACTGTACATCTCAGTACAGTCCGATAATATCTATCAATGTCACCAATCAAACAAGATGTATCTTTATCTATGCTGTATGCATCTACTTGTATGTGCACAATCCCGTAGAGACAACCCATAATTCAGCAAATGCATATACTTATACGAATAATATATAATACAAACATGTCTATACATACTCATCTATTGTTTTGATATTAATCCTGTTTACTATACATAGATGTATCTGAGGGAAAAAGGAAAAAGGAAAAAAACAGGGAGGGGGGGGGGATTGGGTGGAAGAGGTGAAAAAAAGGGGGGGTAGGGTTGATGTGGGAAGGGCCAGGGGAATGATGAAGTGGACTATAACTCTAAGATTAATCCTAGTGATCATAAACATAATAATGATAAAAGCCGATTAATTTTTTTTTTTCGTGTATATAAAAAAAGAGCGACTATGAGCACATTCCTCTCTCAAGGGATGATGCAGAGGACCAGCGGTATTTAATAGGGTTTCTCTAATACTTCATTTAAACCATTAGGTATTAGAGTTTTCAGAGTTTGAATCCAAAATATTTCTCTATTTTTTAGTTGATTCACTGCATTATGTCCCATTAGGTTAATTGTTTCTAGGGCTTGGAATGATACTAGTGCCAAGTCACTATTGTGAGTATGTAAAAAATGTCTGGATAAACCATGTGTGAGTAAACCCTTAATAATATTTTGCTTATGCTGGCCTATTCTTTCGCGAAACATCTGGGTAGTGCGTCCCACATATTGCATACCACATGGACAGGAGGCCACATAAATTACAAATCTAGACTCGCAGCTAATGTGTCGTGTTATAGGGTATTTGACGTTGTTAATATACGATGTGACCTGGTTGGTTTCTACTAGATACCTACAGGCTAGACATCGTTTCTTGTGACACTTATGAACCCCTATGGGTTGTATGGGCCAAAAGACTCTTAAGATTCGGTGCTCTCCTAAAAGTGACCATAGGTCTTTCTGGAATATTCCCTTTCAAATATGGGTCCTGTTTCAAAATCTCCCATCTGTTGTTCAAAATGTTTTTGATGTTCTTATGCTGTACGCTATATTTGGTTATAAATCTTACTGTGTTCCCTGAGTTTTCCAGTGTTTCTATATGGGTCTTTTGTTTGGTTTTTTCACCTCTGGCTTTGGATCTTGCGGCTTCTATCAAGGTTTTGGGGTATTTCCTTTCACGGAACTTGTTTGTTAAGATTTTAGCCTGTACATCGTAATCCCCTACATTCGTACAATTTTTGAAGATACGCTTAAACTGATTATACGGTGTGTTGAGTGTCCATGGCTTATGGTGAAAACTTTTAAAATGTATGTATCCATTGGCGTCCACTGATTTAAAGAATGTTTTGGTTTTTATACCCCCATCCTCGTGAGACAACAGTAGATCCAGAAACTCGATTGATTCTTTATTGTATTTATATGTAAAGGATAAACCTGCTGTGTTACCATTTAGCTGTTTTTTGAAAAGGGGAATGGTGTACACCTCCCCCTTCCATATAAAAATTGAAATCATCTATATATCTTTGATACATGATAATATTGTTCCTATATGGGTTATTTTGGTAAATGTATGTAGATTCTAGCAGACCCATTGCCAGGTTCGCGTAGCTGGAGGCGAAGCTACTGCCCATTGCCGTCCCACCTACTTGTTGATAGAAACTGTCCATAAATGAGAAATAGTTATGTGAGAGTATAAATTTCACACACTCTAGCAGAAAATCCTTCTGCCCTGCTGGCATGAGATCATCTGTATGTAAATAATGAGCCACTGCTTCTATTCCAAAATTGTGTGTGATATTGGTGTATAATGCTGTAATATCACATGACCCCCAGGTAAATTCAGGATCCCAATTTTGATCCTTGAGTATACTAATTCAATGTTGCGAGTCTCTTGTGTAAGAGTCCAATTTGTGGACGTATTTTTGGAGGTGTTGATCTACATATTTGGAAAGATGACTTGTTACCGAGTCAATCCCGGAGATAATTGGGTGTCCTGGGGGGTTCAACAGACTTTTATGAATTTTTGGCATGTGGTAAAAGAACGGGGTGTTGGGTTCTCAGTAATGATGACGTTTTTTTCTTGTTTAGTAAGGAATCCTTCAAGGAAACCCTTGTGGATGAGCTGTCTTAGCTCCTTCTTATATTCATTTGTGGGATCCTGCATAATAATTTGATAGTGCATTGGATCTTGTAACAGGCGTAATGCTTCTCTCACATAATCGTCTCTATCCTGTATAACAATACCACCCCCCTTATCCGCTGATTTTATAACTAATTGGGAGTTGTTCCTTAATTGTTTAAGGGCTACTTTTTCTGTTTGGTTTAGGTTAGAGGGATAGGAGATGTATTCTTGGCTTAGATTTTGTAAATCCTCCAGCACTAGGGCATAGAAAGTTTCTATAAAATGCCCCTTAGATGCTGTAGGATAAAATCGTGACCATCCTTTCAGGGATGTGGTTATACATTTTTCAAGTTCTAATTCTTAATCATTGACAATGATAGCGGGTATTGTATCAACTTGAGTGATTATTGGCCTCGTATTGGTTTCAAGTTTTTTGAGTGCGAAGTGCCTTTTTAATGTGAGTTTTCGCACAAAGGCGTTTAAGTCAGTGAAAAGCTCAGACAATTGAGAGGTATTTGTGGGGCAGAATGATAGGCCTTTATTCAACAGATTGACTTCTTGTTGATTTAGTGTGTAGCTGGACAAATTAAAAATGGATTTAGTTTGGAATTGGGGGTGTGTGTAGAATTTTGTTTCTTTTTTCGTCGCCCCCTACCTCTTGAGCCTCGCTTTTTTTTTTCAGTTTTGCGTCCATCCCTAATTACAAGGCCATAATTTATAAAGTATCTGTAATATACCCTTTTGACATACATATTAAAAAAAAGTTCAGTCCCTAAGGTAACGATTTATGTTTTTTTTTTATTGTATTCTATTTTTACCAAAATATTTGGGCAACTATTGGGGAGTCTGGGAGGTAGGATCTTAATTTAAAAAGTAAAAATAGGTATTTTTATTTAAACAATAGTTTTGGGACGTCATTTTACTATTTGGTCACAAGATGTCCTCGTGCATAACTTTCCTATGCTTAGTATGACTACGCAAAGAGGAAGTATAAATGAATACATAATGCGTGGACGTGTAAGTATCGGCTTTAGTGAATGAATTTGCCGTCTCGAAGACTGCGGTGTTCATTCACACGGGGGTTTAGATCAATGAATGGGAACTGTTTCCCCGCAGGGGGCCGAGCGGGAGCGTGCAGTGGGGAGGAACGTAGTAGCTATGCCCCTGAAAGCAGTTATGGTGAAATGCAGGCATGTAGTTACTCGGGGAAGTGGTTAATAGGGTTTTTATAGATATTAAATGTATTTTTCATTTTTTTGTACTTTAAATTACTTTAAAAACTTTACATTACTTTTTGGCAACTAGATGGCTCAGTACACTCGCCTGGAAGTTACCAGGAAGTGTACGATTTTTTTTTTTTACTATTCTTCACCTTCATTTTGATGAATAAACATATCTCGTGATTCCAGGCATGTTGAATCATCCACAGGGGCTTCGATTGGTTTGGGGAATGCATGCTCCCCTACACCAATCGATCCCCTGTAATACCTGCAGGGAAAAAGCCTTGTGCGGGTGCCCATGTGTGATATGTGGTTAATATCACTGCAAAAAATGTTGATTTGAAGTAAATACTTTTATAATATGTATTTCAGATAAGTAATAGAGGCAACTCCCTGATACAAAACCCCAGGATCTTCAAAAGATCCTTTATCTGCATTTACATCACCAGCTTGCAGCATACAAACACTCCATTAAGGTGCCCATCTTACCGTAATTGTACAGTCTTACCACTTATGTGTAAATTGAAGGATTACCTAACACATCCATTTTGACATGTCACCCATCACTCTGCCATGTGCAAGTGTCAGGAGTGTGACTCCCGTAAATCTCAAAAATGTAAAAACTTTACCTTAAAATTGGGTGACCTATCTAGGATAAAGGGTTCACTTTTCCTTTGTGTCCAGAGTTCTTATTTAGCCTACTTTGAGGCATAGACTGCAAAACTGGAAGGATAAGGAAAAAGTAGCGAATGAAATTAAACTTTACATGCTCCCAGTTTAGGATCGCCAGTGTATATTGCATGCTTTCGGTCTCAGGTTGACCAAAATGCAACAGTTCTTTATACACAAGTGAAAAACCAAAGGTAAAGAAACCTTAACCCTCCTGGCGGTCAATTAATTTTTTTTTTTAATCATGTAGCTAGCCTAGCGCTAGCTACATGACAGCCGCTGTGCAGCGACATCCCCCCACCCTCTTCGATCGCCTCCGGCGATCAAGCCCGTCCAGAAATCTCGGGATTTCTATTAGGGCTTCCCCCGTCGCCATGACGACGAGCGGGATGACGTCACCGACGTCATCGACGTTGTGACGTCAAAGGGAGTCCTGATCCACCCCTCAGCGCTGCCTGCCACTGATTGGCCAGGCAGCGCATGGGGTCATGGGGGGGGGGGGGGGCGGGTAGCGGTGAATCGGGGTGGAGCGGCGGCGATCAGGCAGTACACGCAGCTAGCAAAGTGCTGGCTGCGTGTACAAAAAATGTATGCAAATCGGCCCAGCAGGGCCTGAGAAATCCTCCTGCGTGACATAGCCCGAGCTCAGCTCGGGCTTACCGCCAGGAAGGTTAAAGACAAGAAAATGAAACCAATCAAGAGTCAATATAGTATAGCAGGTAAGACAAACTGTGCATAATGTGCAGTAATATACTCACAAAATAGGTTATCACTAAGGCAATTGTCTTGGTCCCACTTGGGTAAAATTGGATACCACATAGGCAGGTGCATAGTAATAGGGGTTGCAGAGGTTGCAACCGCATCGGGGCCCTTAAGGCCCCCCTCAACTACAGTATTGTTTGTGTCTGTCTGGTTCTATGCTCATAATAATTATTGCGGTGCCCAGAAACAACAAAATAATTAAAACATATAAACTGGAGTGCAAAGAGATAAACCTTACCTCCAAGAATTAAACAGTCTTATGAACCATACAATATATTTATTGGACAGAGCATACGACTAAAAAATGTTATTGGAAAAAATGTGACATACAAAATGATGTATCGGACAAAGCATGTGGCAGTGTTGTCATGACTTTATATAGCTAAGCAGCCTGTGTAAGTTTTGCATGTGTAGTGAAGAGCTCCCTGACTGCAAAGAAGAGATGCAATGTTTATGTGACTGCTAAAGAATGATTTTCCTAGTGACTATGACCTCTGAGACGGGATTGTGAATGAAGCGAACCATACATAGGTTAATGATGTCCCTGATATGGCAGGTGATTGATCGCATGAAGAGTTGATCAAATCACTAACGTTGAACTGCTCGATGGACTAAATTGCTATGCAGTCATCAATCCCCTGTCCCCCCTCCTCCACCCTCAACAAAAACTTTTGTATGCTCAGTCACACTTGTGATCTATAAACTAGCAAAAGTACTGTAAATGGAACGTTTGTAAAAAAAAAAAAAAAAATTCTGACACATTGAATCAAAGTTATCAAATCACTTGGAAAAATCAGTACCTGAATTGTGTTAAAATTAACATTTAAAGGGGAACTGCAGTGGAAATAGCATAATGAATAAAATTGCTTAGTGTTTACAATATTATTTTATAGATTATTTAGTCAGTGTTTGCCCATTGTGAAATCTTTCCTCTCCCTGATTTACATTATGAAATGTATCACTGGTGAGGACAATTTTAGTCCTCCCAGGTGATCTGTATGGGAAGTTTGTTTACTGCGCGTTCTATGCACAGAGGGAGTTGCTGCTTGCTTGGCAGTTGGAAACAGCTGCTATTTTCCACAATGCAACAAGGTTCACAGACAGCAAACTGTCAGGACCACGGTCATGACATCACACTGTTGGAGGGGTTTCACCATAATATCAGCCATACTGATGATCTATTACAGAAATAGGTAAAGATTTCTTATGGGAAAGGGAGTATAGGCTACTCATTGAAACGAAGTTCAATCCTTGGTTAAAGTTCCTCTTTAGAGGGAATCTGAGATGGCCTCTCCCCCCCCCCCCTTAAAATATACATACCTGGGGCTTCCTTTAGCCCCCTCCAGCCTGATCGCTCCCACGGCATCCTCTTCTCGGTCTCCTTTTCTCCGCAACAGGAAAGTCCTCCGGTCTGGGGCCAACTGCACATGCGCACGCTCCTGTCGCGTTTACGTTGCCTTGAGCTTTTTGCGCCTGCGCAGTAGTAATGCGCAGGCACAGAACTCACCCAATGACCGGAGCGAAACGGGAGTGTGTCTGGATTTTTCTGGGCCAGTTACGGATGAACAACGCCAAGCCAGAAGAGGATGCTGTGGGAGCGTTCAGCCTGGTGGGGGCTTGAGGAAGCCCGAGGTATATATATTTTATGGCGGGGGCCCCATCTCTGGTACACTTTAACTACTTAAAGGGATACTGTAGGGGGTCGGGGGAAAATGAGTTGAACTTACCCGGGGCTTTTAATGGTCCCCCACAGACATCCTGTGCCCGCGCAGCCACTCACCGATGCTCCGGCCCAGCCTCCGGTTCACTTATGGAATTTCAGACTTTAAAGTCTGAAAACCACTGCGCCTGCGTTGCCGTGTCATCGCTCCCACTGATGTCACCAGGAGCATACTGCACAGGCCCAGTATGGTCTGTGACTGCGCAGTATGATCCTGGGGACATCCATAGGAGCGAGGACACGGCAACGCAGGCACAGTGGTTTTCAGACTTTAAAGTCTGAAATTCCAGAAGTGAACTCGGAGGCGGGGCCGGAGCATCGGTGAATGGCTGCATGGGCAAAGGATGTCTGCGGGGGACCATTTGAAGCCCCGGGTAAGTTCAACTCATTTTCCCCGACCCCTACAGTATTCCTTTAAGGACCTTGATAGTTGAAATCTACACCTTGTTTTGATGGCTATCTGGCTGCCAGGGTGTAGATTTCAACTCACCCCCACTGCGCACATCCACAGTTTTCATTGCTCGCTTGCCTTCCTTCATTACGTGCATTGCTTACATAGCAACATGTGTTCCTTTAAATGGTGGCCGATCTATTAACCCCTTGCCGACCGCCAATGGGTGTGAATGCAGCACAGCCCCAGGACCGCCTAACGCCAATTGGTGTCAAGTCCTGGGGTGGGGTTTTGCAGGAGATCACGCGTGCACCTCCGCTTGAATGATGGAGCTCTGCTCCATCATCAGCCTCCAGTCAGTCAGCTGCTAAGAGACTGTTAGATGGCTAAACCACCATCTATTTACAATGTACAGCACTGCGATCTAAGGCAGCGCTGTACTAAAGACAGCTGTTTCACTTGGCTGTCTCTGGGGAGGCACAGGAGTGATCGGCTGTCATAGGCTGATGCCTAAGACAGCGATATTTATAAAAAAAAATACAAATAAATAAAAAAAATTAATAAACAAACACAGCAGGAGGGATCAGAGCCCACCAACAGAAAAGGGGGGGGGGATCACTTGTGTGCCGAGTTGTACGGCCCTGCAGTGAGCCCTTAAAGCTACAGTGGCCTGAATTGTAAAATATAGCCTGGTCACTAGGAAGGTGTACGCCTGTGGTCCTGAAGAGGTTAAAGTATCGCTAATGTGATACTGCACAGCAGCGGCCGGCATTTAGAGGAACACTTGTTGCTATGTAAGCAGCGCATTTAACTAAGGAAGGTGCGCGACGCTGCAAGACCGAGTGTAGCGTGCAGCTTTGAATTGAGCTTGCGGTGCTGTCATGGAGCTCACGCTGCTATAGCAGCACAGCTTCATGAATCAGCCCCTCAGACTGGGTCCAAACTGGTATCAGATTGCAAATGGCCACTAAAGAGTATCTTGCAATGTCCACTCCAGTGGTCCATCGAAGTCCTTGTAGAGTCCAGAGCAGATACGTTTCCACCATAGGCTTTTATGGGAAACACATCCGCTTATCCAGAAAAATAGTGCAGGTTGGGTCTTTGCATTTTTGGCCACATCAGATATTACAGACATATGTAAACAAATCCTATTAATATAGAATCCATTAACTGTCAGTTTTTTGCAATCTGTAAAACGAACAAAAAAGTTCAGTTTTTTTGTCTCTAGTGTAAATTGAGCCTATTGGGAGAGTAATTTGGAGATCAGATCTACCATGTTTTTGACTAGTCTTAAAGAGAAACTCCGACCAAGAATTGAACTTTATCCCAATCAGTAGCTGATACCCCTTTTACATGAGAAATCTATTCCTTTTCACAAACAGACCATCAGGGGGCACTGTATGACTGATATTGTGGTGAAACCCCTCCCACAAGAATATCTGAGGACCGTGGTACTCCTGGCAGTTTCCTGTCTGTGAACCGTGTTGCATTGTGGGAAATAGCTGTTTACAGCTGTTTCCAACTGCCAAAAAAGCATGCAGCAGCTACATCACCTGCCAACAGTAAAAATGTCACCATATAATAAATGTCAGAATGTAAATCAGAGATTTAAAAGATTTTACAATGGTCAAACAGCGACTAAATCATTTATACATAATTATTGTAAAAATGAAACACTTTTTTTTTATTACATTTTCACTAGAGTTCCTCTTTAAAGATGATTTCTAATTTGTTAAGTTAAGTTATTAAAAATGACCAATAGCCCTCCGGTATTTCTAAAGAGGAACATGCCCGCATCTAATGTAGCTGGACCAGTACCTCATACCCCCTGGTGCCTCTTGTTAGGAAAGCATGGCCATATTTGAGGCAAGGCCTATTGGCAAGGGATGAGCAGCGGGCTGGCAAACTAAGGCAGTTAAACTCCCAAACATAAACTGCAGCAGTCACAAAGCCAATCCTCTGGGTTTGTGATTCCCCCATCCTGTGCTGTGCTCTCCCCAAGCACAGCACACAATGGGGGAAGCACAGGGAACAAACAAGACAAGGAGTGCACAGAATTAGGTGGCTGAGGGGAGGCACAATTGGTGACAGTGGGCTTTGGGTGGTAAAATGTTAAAATCTGTCCCTATAGGCAAGGGTCCATGGGAATGACAGAGATACTGCACAGTGCTGATAAATGGTATACTGTGCTCTGTAAATAGTCTGGCACTATAGAAGTGTCACGTTTGCTTTTTCCATGCATGTGTTTATGAAGCCTTATGAAGGTTTTGCAGTCTTTCCACAAAACTATATGTGCCAATACTTAGTATAGGAGGTCTACAAGAGTGGAAAATAGTACCTTTGGATATAAATGCACAGACATTTGAGGATTATATACAGTTATCCTGTTACATGGCAGAAGCCCGGTAAGTCACACTGTGTCAGGTGTAGTGACAGTTGGTGTCTCATCTGACATTTGCATGAACTGCCTCTGCCGTAGGAATTTCAAGTGCAATTTATATACTACACTTATGAGACCTCCAGCACATCTAATCATAACTACAAGAACATAATTGCAATTGTATTTTGAGTAATTCTGTATCTTACCATGTAGAAGTTAAGAATAGTTACAGCTCTCATACTTTTACCGTACAGTATACTACATAGACTGAAAAAAGTAAAATTGCTTTCCAAACATATAAAGATGTTGTGTATGTAGGTTATGCAAAGCAGCACTGTGCTGCTGTACCAACCCCACACCATCATATATCAAGCATGGCTTTTGGTAGGAGACTGAACAAGGTTGGCAGGACACGGGTACAGAGAACTGAGCTTCAGGTCCTTTAATCCCTGTAGGAAACATCTCATGAAGACAGAACAGGAAAAAGCTTGCTGGAGATTGATAGCTAGACCAACATAGACTAATAGGTAGATAGAGAGCCTAGAAGTGAAATGGAGATGAGGAAAACTGCTCTGACAGAGAGTAGATAGGTGCAGAGCAAGAGAAAAAAAATCACCTAGCGAAGCAATGTGCTGATAGATCAGGAATGTGGATGGAGGGAGAAGAGGGAGACTGATACAGTGTGATAGATGGATAGATATTGAAAGGTTGATAGAGATTACTAGTGATAGGCTTAGAATTACCCAGTGATACATACAAGAGGCTAATTAGTCAGAAGAGAGCAAAGCAGAACAACTCAAAACAACAGTTGATCTTAATCTTCTGGACAGCAGGAGCTGAAAAGTATGGATTAGATGAGACAGAGTGAGGTGGGAGAGTTGTGACTAAGACAGATGTGTACAGAGCTCAAGAAAGCAAAGCCATTTAAATGAAAAGGAGAAAGACACAGTTACAGTCAACACCACCTGATTAAACAGAATCTGCTTGACTGGCAGGAAGAAGGAAGCTCAGTTAATGGCAAGACATTAATGGTCATGAGTTAAATCTGATTTACAGTGTGTAAAGTGACTGGAGGTGAAATGATGAATTGTGCTGAGTGAAAACTGTTGAATTAACGCCAATCATACACTACACGATTCACGCCACAATCAACATAACGATTGACCTAGGATAGACCTCACCAAGAAACGTCATTGCAGATCACATCATGTCAATTGCGATGCTGATGGAAAACAGTTTTTGCCGAATGAGACTTTTTTCTAATCTAATGTCTAATTAGTAAATAAAAAAATGTATTGTGTATGGGCCAGTTTTAAGGTGCCCATACACTGTCAGATGGGCAGGAGAGTCTACCGTCAGATAGGTCCCTCTCTGATCAAATCTGTTTAGAGAGGGATCTATTGCTGCCAATGTGGTGCAAACAGATTTCAGCATACTTTGCATGCGGGGACCTCAGGTCTCCCCCATGTAAAATATGTACCCCCGGGCCCATAATGAGTGTTGCAGGCTCACTTGTCCCCTGGAGTACTCACTCCTGTGTCCTGCGTCTTTCTTCATTGCCCCCGGGTCCCCTGTACCCCATGACCCATGGAGACATACACAGGACATAGGAGAAGGCACGCCAGGGGACAGGTGAGACTGCAGTGCTCACCACAGTCCAGGTGGGTACATATTTTACATGGGAGAAGAGACCAGCCAGGAGTCCGTCAGTCATCAGAAAATCGAACGCTGCTGCTGCGTATACCTAACAGATCTTTTTGAACAGAATCTTTCCAGCATTCGGATCAATCGCCCATGCTGCTCAAGTAATGTGTGGGCACTTTTACTCAGCTATTTAATCACTTGATCCGCTGATTATCATGTAATCCACCCAGACATGAGTAGAACTTCTGTAGGACCTTTTTTCAATTGGACATGACTTTTTGGGGGAAACTAATAAAGAAGATCACTGGCTCTTATTTCTTTTGAAAATGGAAAATGTTAATCTGTTTCACAACATAGGCTCTGCTTTCCCCATACTGTCCATTACCCAATGACATACCCTAGCCATTAGTAGTGCTGTTCTATTGCAAGGAATCCTATAACCATAGTATTTGCCTCCTTATGTGACCCAGGAAAACATACATTAGACATGCAGCTAAAAAGCTTCAGGACGTTTCAAAAAACATTAGTAATAAAAATTGGAAACATTCTAAGTTGAACGTAGAAATCAGAATAGTGATAAATGAAGTTTGCACATGTAAAATACCTTTTGGCTGGGGGGTGGAACTAGAAATATATCCAACCAAATTATTAACACTATTTGTTTGGTATCCAGGACTGGCCTTCCATGCCTCTCCTCCAAGTCCAGACCTGAGTCTGGCAGAGAGAGGGTTAATGGGCTCACTTGCATGAATTGCTTAAGTAGCTGTATCTCTCAGTATACAGTGAGCTGTGTGTTGAGCAAGAAGGCTCCTGTAAGGCCCGTTTACACTTAATCAGTTGCTCTCAGTTATAACTAAAAGAACAACTGATTTTCTAAGTAAGTCCCATGTTTTTCAATAGCACCTTTTACACTTTACGTGTTTTAACTGAAATCTTTTTCACAATGCACTGCTATGGAGAAGAAAAAAAAACGTGTACCAAGTGTAAACAGGGCCTAAGGCTGTGCAGCCGAGAGGGCTGCCAGACCTGTTGAAGCAGGGAAGCTGCTGTAAAGTGCTGGAGGGGAGATGGACTTCAGCACTTGTAATCCAGGAGAAGCCTGGAAAAGGTGAGTGGCCCAGGACTGTCATTAGGCCCATGACAGGGTGTCACTGAAGAGCCGGCGTGGCTGCTGAGAGTACACAGGGGTGATATGCAGTAACCCCGAAGATAACCCGGTCAGGGTTGGCACAGAAGCAGGGTGATTGCTGAATACACAGTGTGATGGCTGAATATCCTGTGTGCTGTATTTTTGTTGCTGTTTTTGGACATTGTTTGACTGACAAAATAAAGCTGTGTTGCGTTGTTTTGTTATAACCCTAAAAAGACTCACTGGCTGGTATATTGTGACCCTTAATGCTATGATCTCCTCCACCAATATGAGCCAAACACCAGAACTTCCCCCAGAGCATCACTATATGTGTGTGTGTGTGTATATATATATATATGTGTGTGTGTGTGTGTATATATAACCTATATATATATACAGTGTATATATATATACAGTGTATATATATATATATATATATGTATATATATATATATATATATATGTATATATATATTGTGACAGTTGGGGGGTAGCTCTGGGATCACAGCTAGCACGCAGGAGACAGTAACGTAAATGAAAGTCCAGTTTATTAAGGACTCGGCAACAAACAAATAAACTAATATGCTTTCTCAGCAAACAAAACTTAAATAAGGTTTAGGCTTACTTTAGCCTGTTGGAAGAGTCCACAGTCCATGGAAAGTCCACTGTTTTTAAATAATCCAACTTTGGGAAAACAGGTCTTTAGGCAAAAAACCCAAACAGTAGCAGTCCTGGTGTTCACCAAGCTTCTGTCCAGCTAGCAGCTCACCTGCTGCATACATAAGACACCACGCCCCCTTCACAGAGCACTCTTATCCTGGCCTGATTGCTCCCAAAACCAGGAATGGACTGGGGTGGAACAGGAAGGCCCACCCAGTTCCTTCCCTCCTGTTCCAGAGCATCGGGACCCTGCGACCCGAACACAACAGGGCAACCGGTGGTTGCCAAAACTACCCCGTGCTCCTTCCCCAGTTCACACCTGCTTCCAGAAAGGACCCTTGTACAAAACAAGGGGCCACATATCTTCCATCCAGGACCCATCCCTTGAGTCCTGTACAATATATATATATATATATATATATATATATATATATATATATATATATATATAGGTTCATAGTGCGGTAGAACAAGCCACAGCATCTGCCTTATGCTGAAGGTACAATAACTAATAGGGGGAGCAAAGAATGTCAGCCCATATCTATAATGGGAGAGGGATAGCTGGAGGCCTGTTTCCCGTTCTGAAGTACAGTGGGCAGGGAATGATCTTCTCGAGCTGGAAGGGCTAGCATTGGAAGAATGTCCATTATTAGCTAATATCCTCAGAAGTGCAGCTTCTTCTTCAGCTTTTTGGCAATGTAAGTTTGCCCTTGCTTACTAATTAAGTGTTTAGTAGGGAATCCCAGCAGATCTCAGTTGCCTTGTCACGTCAGTCAATCTTTACCCGATGAACCGATGTAACTACAAAGATATCCGCAAAGAATGTTATTTGCGTGTAGCATTCAGGCTGAGCTGCATTTTCCCCATTTGTGACATAAGCTTCTCTTTCGTATGAAAGAAATGAATTCTTGCCAGGACATCTCAGGGCACATTGTCCAGTGCGGAGTGTGGCTTTAGTATCCTGTGAATCCTATCAATAATAAAATTGGATTCTGACTGCTGAGGTAGGAGTAGCTTCAAAAGCTGGGTGACAAAGTTTTCTAGTTCTGTGTTTCCGACTGTCTCAGGTATCCCACGGAATTTGATGTTGTTATGGCAAGATCGATCCTCTTGATCCACCAGTTGACGTCATCTTCATGTTCATTATGTGCATCCACCAATTTGTAAGGGGATAATCTGATTTCGTGATGGTGGAGTGGCAGTGTTTTTTTTACTTACTGTGATTTAGTAGGTGATGATTCTGAGGAGTGAGATGCAGCTTTATTAGTAGAACTAGAATGTTATTTTTCATCCTGTTTGGAAGCTGCTGCTGCTGCTGCTGACAGAGATCTTGTATTAGGAGCTTGTCGTGGTGTTTTTCTTTTTCCAGCCTTCTGCGACTGTTACTGTGTACTCTTTCCCTGCTCACTAGCATCATCTTTGCTCTGTTTATCTGGGGCAAAAAAATCAGTAAGTTTAAGGTGGGAGCATGTATTGCCCTTATTTTTCGTCATGCTGCCGCTAGCTGAAGTCAGGAATGAAGAGAGGAAGTTTGAATATCTTTTAGTTGTAAGGCTTGGACAGTCTCTGCACCCCTCAGTTTGCCATTTTGTGAGCTTTTATGCCAAAGCTCCAGAGCCAGGCAGCCATGTTGTGTTGTGGCTAAGCCTCGCTTCCTAGTGTTTGCAGGGTTTAACATTGCTGCCTAGTCCTCAGATAGGAGGCGGGAGCTGAATTTTGAAAATGCGGCCGAGTCCCGGTAAAGGTACAATTGTTCTATCCCCTGCTTCTCCAGCTGGAGAAGCAATGACAGTGCAGAGGTGTGTCTGGTAGCCTATTAGGTGTTTCTTGAGCTGGGATTAAGCCCCAGTGGCATCCACGTGACTGCTGTGAGGCTACAGTGGAGATCTGAGCTGCTGCCATGAGGTCTGTAACTCACTCTAGGAGCGAGCAAGCTGTCGGGTATCACCGCTAGCCTAGAGAGGCTGTGTGTGGAATTCTTCCTCCGCACTTAACTTCTCTCTCTTGCTTATTAAAGAGAACCCGAGGTGGGTTTGAAGAATATTATCTGCATACAGAGGCTGGATCTGCCTATACAGCCCAGCCTCTGTTGCTATCCCAAACCCCCCTAAGGTCCCCCTGCACTCTGCAATCCCTCATAAATCACAGCCACGCTGCTGACAAACAGCTTGTCAGAGCTGGCTGTGTTTATCTCTATAGTATCAGTCTGCTGTTCTCCCCGCCTCCTGCAGAACTCCAGTCCCCGCCTGCATCCCTTCCCTCCCTGCAGATTGGAGGGAAGGGACGAGGGCAGGGACCGGAGCTATGCAGGAGGCGGGGGAGCAGCTGAGACTGACACTACAGATGTAAACACAGCCTCACAGCACGGCTGTGATTTATGAGGGATTGCAGAGTGCAGGGGGACCTTAGTGGGGTTTGGGATAGCAACAGAGGCTGGGCTGTATAGGCAGATCCAGCCTCTGTATGCAGATAACATTCTTTAAACACACCTCGGGTTCTCTTTAAGGGTGCCAGTAAGAGTCTCTATTAAGAAGCCTGGTCTCAGAGCTGAGATCTTATTCGCCCATGCCACTGCAGGGCCAAACCACGCCCATGCCACTGCATGGCCAAACCACACCCCTATAGCCATAATATTTACAGTACATGAAAGATAATTCATGATAACAGGGTGAGTTGGGTATGCCCACTCTGCCACAGTGACATATCAGTCATGTAATGAAAACATTTTCATAATGAATGTTTTGGCAAATCAGTCCGTGCCAACATAAGAACCTGGCTGGTTAGGACCTGTCACTGGAGGTAGCACTGAATTCCACTTTTAGTGAGATTTATCATAGTCATATGCTTATATATGTATTGTGTGTAGTACATGTATCGTAGCCTAGGGCCAGTTTAGGGGGAAGTCAAGTAACTTATATGTATGCTTTTGGTATGTGGGAGGAAATTCGGAGTGCCGGGAGGAAACCCACGCAGACACGGGCAGAACATACAATCTCCATACAGATAGTACTCTGGCTGGGATTTCGAATTGAGAACCAAACACTGCAGTCCACAGATGTGCACACATCACACACGCACACACCTACTGCATGTACACACATGCATGTGCACACATGTACACACACTGTTCCTGAGCAAATTTACAGTTGGGCTGCAGCATTTTTTGAGCATGGACTGGAAAAGGTATGAGCGGCTACAATCAGCTGAAATTAACATTTCTTACGAATTAACAATAGAATTTTATATTGGTACACTGGGGTTAAAAACACTGTATGGCTTTAATCCAGTTAACATAGTTGTTGTGAATGAGTATACAGTTAGACAGACACACTTCATTCACACGCTGTAATAATTCACACTGGTATCACCTTTGTTTAAGACTGTACTTTGAATGGCCCTCTCCTGGGCTTTCTTGACCTGATAAAGGATTGTAAGTAAAGGGGAGGGAGAGCGAAAAATACCTTTGATAAGGAATGCATTAAGGAGCCATCACTTGCTGTGCCCAAAAACGGAAAGACAGGGGCCGTCTGGGCTCTTCCAGTTCCACAGTGAAGCTGCCACACTGTGTCTCCTCCTAACCCAAGTTCCTGGGTTTGACAAGGGGCAGATGAGACTGGGAGTTATCGTGCTGGGTTTTAAGTCTATGCGGCAGCTGACGGCTGCAATAAGCATCTGTGGATGGCTCAGAGCTAACGGCACAAAGGTTGAAGCTGTACGGTTTTAGCAGTTTCTATGTTAACCCTTTTGCCACAAGAAGAAATCAATAAAATATTTGTATCCGATGCAGTTCAGAAAAAAAGATTTGTATAGCCTTTAAAGTCAATGGCTGTGTTGCCGAATGTAATTTACAATATAAACCACCAGTTGTATTTGTATATTGAAAGTGCTTTATTTGTGTGGCTTCCTAACTTGTGAGGTATATCGTCCATTTCTGATATAGCATTATTTCTTATTCTTAATATGCATATTTTTAAAAGTGCAAGATATATTTTATCAGAGATGCTCACAAATGATATATTAAAAAATGACCTAGGAATTAAAGTGGTTGAAGAGCAAAAGGCAATATCTTTAGTTCAGTCCAATACATGGCAGAATGATTATTTTCAAATCATTTAAACCTAATATTTACCCTATATTAAATTGAAAATAGTGCAAAGATGAATATTACATACATTTTAAAAAATGTATACCTGTATTTACCATTTAAATTTGATGCCAACAACAAATGTAAAAAAAACACCAAAAAACATGGGACTGAGGAAACAGAAGACTGAAAAAAGTTGGGTAATGTCAAAAACACACCCGGTGACACATCTCACAACATGTCACAAGTTATCCGGCAATAGGTCAGTACCAAGAAAGGACACTAATTTGAGAACCTAAAACAATTAGTCAATCTCCTAAGTTCTTAAAGGGGAACTTCAGCCTAAACAAACATACTGTCATTAAGTTACATGAGTTATGTTATTTAAAATAGATAGGTAATATAATCTCTTACCCACCCTGTTTTAAAAGAACAGGCAGATGTTTGATTTCATGGGGAAGCGATGTTTTTGGTTGAAAGGAGGTGACAGGGGGCATGAGGCACAGTTCCAACTGTCCTGTGTCCTGATCATCCCTCCTAGCTGTGTGCGCTAGGCTTCAAATCTCAAATTAAAAACAAAACAAAAATGTGCGCCTAAACAGCAGAAGGAGAACAACAACCTCAGAATCCCATCATGCTTTGCACAGCATCAGAGGAAAAATGCCCGTGCAGTTTTCTTCTGTGCAGCTAAAAATGAGTCCTGGGTAAGAAAAACAAAGTTCTGATGCTGTGAAACTGTTAAAGAAACACCAAGCCTTTTCAGTGCTGCTGAGTAGATTTTTAGTCTGGAGGTTCACTTTAACAGAGTGTTATTAGAAGAAAAAGTGATGCATCGCAATAGTAAAGATGCCTTGTTCCAACTTCATTGAAATGTCGCTGTCATCATATTCATACTGAGCATGTAGTTAGAAAAAAAACAAAAACTTTTCGGCATTAATTTTCATCTGCTGTTGTCTTTGTGAAATTTATATAGTGCGTACAAAGCTTGCAAATCACTACATTAAGTTTTTATTTGCATCCTACCAGCTCATCTGAATATTGTTTTTTTTAAGTATTGTAGAGCACTGATATATGTTTACTTAGTTTCTTAGATTTAAAAAATGACATTTATCCATCGACTTCAACTTCTTAAACCTCTTTGTACGTTAATCTAACGGAAGGAAAAAATCATAAGAGTAACATTTCCATCATGGCCACATCAAAGTATCAACATCTTATACTGAGTAATTATGGCTGTGAATGCCCTTCAGTGTAAGGAAAAGATGCAAGTCCCTTTTAATTGCAGATATAGAATTTGCCCTAATTACTTCCTGTGGTATGGGTGCAAGATAACTTACTTAAAAGTGGTAGCTTAAAGAGGAACTCCAGTGAAAATAATGTAATAAAAAAGTGCTTAATTTTTACATTAATTATGTATACATGATTTAGTCAGTGTTTGCCCATTGTAGAATCTTTTAAATCCCTGATTTACATGGTGACATTTTTACTGTTGGCAGGTGATGTAGCTGCTGCATGCTTTTTTGGCAGTTGTAAACAGCTATTTCCCACAGTGTAACAAGGTTCACAGACAGGAAACTGCCAGGAGTACCACGGTCCTCAGAGTTTCTTGTGGGAGGGGTTTCACCACAATATCAGTCATACAGTGCCCCCTGATGGTCTTTTTGTGAAAAGTAATAGATATCTCATGTAAAAGGGGGTATCAGCTACTGATTGTGATTAAGTGCAATTCTTGGTCAGAGTTTCTCTTTAACTACTTTGGCCTCCTGGACGTACTAGCTACGCCCAGGAGGCCATGTGCGCTGCCGCGCACCCCCGCGGCCGATCGTGCGCGTGCACGCACGCTCCCGGCCCGCGGTTCGTTAGCCAGGCAATCAGTGAATCGGGCTATGGTGCCCGATCACTGATTGCACTCCCCCCAAGAAAAACCGTCAGCTTCGCACGGAAGCTGAGCTTTTTCTGTTCCTATTTCCCCCGACGTCACTCTAAGCGTCCGTGTTATGCGTAGAGTGACGTCATTGTAAACAAACTCATGGCTGCCATCTTGTGGCCAAAAAGCTAACTGCATGAAAATGCAAAAAAAAAAAAAAAAAGACCAATATGTACAAAAAAATTGATTTGCATCCCACCCTCCCAAAAATACCCACATAAAATGTTTAATAATAATAAAAAAACATTACAATTAAAAAACAACAACACATAAATATTTACCTAGGGGTCTAAACTTTTTAAATATCTACGTAAACATGAAATATTTCTCTTTTTTTAATTATAAGCTTGTAAATAGTGATGGATGCAAAACGGAAAAAATGCACTTATTTCCAAGTAAAATATTGTCGCCATACATTGTGATAGGGACATAATTTAAACGGTGTAATAACCAGGAGAAATGGGCACATACAATACGTGAGTTCTAATTGTGGAGGCATGTATTATTTTAAAACTGTACTGGCCGAAAACTGAGAAATAATGCATTTTTTTCCGTTTTTTCCTTATTCTTCCTGTTAAAATGCATTTACAGTAAAGTGGCTCTTAGCAAAATGTACCCCCCAAAGAAAGCCTAATTAGTGGCGGCAAAAACGAGACATAGATCAGTTCATTGTGATAAGTAATGATAAAGTTATAGGCTAATGAATGGGAGGTGAACATTGCTCGGATGCATACAGTGAAAACGACTGAAGGCTGAAGTGGTTAAAGAGTGAAAATAATATAATAAAAAAAGTCCTTCATTTTTACAAAAATTATGTATAAATGATTTAGTCTCCTCTCCCTGATTTACATTCTGACTTTTATCACATGGTGACATCTTTACTGCTGGCAGGTGATGTCAGTGGAAGGAGATGCTGCTTGCTTTTTTGTCAGTTGGAAACAGCTGGAAACAACTTTTATTTCCCACAATGCAACAAGGTTCCCACAGTGTGATGTCAGAACCAAGGACCTGACATCACACTGTAAGAGGGGTTTCACTACAATATCAGCCATACAGAGCCCCCTGATGATCCGTTTGTGAAAAGGAAAAGATTTCTCATGGGAAAGGGGGTATCAGCTACTGATTTGGGATGACGTTCTTGGTTACGGTTTCTCTTTAAGAAGCTTCCCATGTTCAGTTCTGTTGAAAACATGACCTTTCATCTTTAAAGGGCCCCATGCAAAGGGGTGAGGCCCTGTATTGGAGGGGTGATGTATTCTCCAACCCTTCCAAAGCACTCTTCTGACTACTCATGAGAATATGGGAACCCCAATACATATTAACCTAGTGTTTAAAACTAGAGTCATAGGATCTTGAAGTACTGTATTAAGTTTTGCAGCCTGACTCCTGTCCTGTTGATTTTGTCTAGTCTTGTCAGCTTGCTTGAAGAGGGTCTAGAGCAGTTCAATTCTCTTCTATTTTTTTCAATGATCTAACTTCCTGCTGTGCTGCTGTGTTCTGTCATGAAGTGGGCTGGCACAGCCAATGCTATAAATTAAAACTAAACGCTTGTGGGCCTAGTTATTTGAGCAGAAGAGTTTGAAAAGGAAGGTTCCCCTTCCAAAGGCTCTTCAAGCAAGCAGACAAGACAGATAAATAGAACAGGAGCCAGGCTGTAATTAACACACAGAGAATTCTGCAATCAGCAGAAAGGAGCCATACTACAGTGAAGACTAATGGGGCCTGGAAAAGCACCCCGAGAAGTTCTCTATAAAATTATACTGCAAAGAGTATATTTATGGACTTTAGCTTACTTGTGGTCAATATATATGGGGTCACAGATTGAAAGATTTGTGAAGGATGATAACATGTTACCAGTGATGGTGGTCTGCTTTGATCAGATCAGATCAAACATTTTCAAACATGTCACTGTGGGCATTGAGGTAATGGAATCTGTGTTCAATGTTCCATTCTTTGCAAATCTGGATCCCTACCCCACATAGTAACTTACAAAATATTATATTACAGGAGACCCACTATTGCAGAGTTCTCACCTAAACAGTAAAACTCAACTTGCTGAATATGGAGTTGTACTTTGTAGTGGTTGAACTCGATGGATGTATGTCTTTTTTCAACCAAAATAACTATGTAACTATGCCGTCCCATTTTTAGTAAATCTCCTCCAACTTTTTTTTTAAATGTAGAGTGGGGCAATGGTTAAAACGGATTTCTGCTACCTTAATGTCAGAAAGATTGCCTTAATTTCTTGCTCTGGTAACCTATTTCACCTACTGAAATAGGTGAGAAAAAATTACCAAAAATACATTTTATTGCATTTGGTAAAATTAGAGACTTTTTGCCTTGTTTGTTCAAAGTCACGAGTCCCTCAAAGATACAAAGTATAAGAAAATCTCCCATATGCCCACCAAGAACTTATACTTTATACTCTCCGCTCTTTTCCCACTTGATCCAAGATTTAAAAAATATTTTTTTTCTGATCACAAGTCCCAGAGTTACCAATTAATATGAAATTATCAACAACAGTTTAAAATTGGGTGGTAAGACTATGCTTATTTAGAAAGATTGATACACAACAGTTGCAGTGTGTTTCACAGGTGACCCCTCTTCATCAGGCAAAATATAGGACACAAGGGACACCTAGTCATAAAATCCTTTTAAGCCACCAGCAAGCAAAACAATTGCTCAATATAATTTTGATAATATTTTTTCTTTACTTGTTGATACTTTTTTGATTACAAAATGCTGAAAAGTTATTGTAAAAATAATTTGAACAATTATCTCCTAGGAGAAAACTCAGGTGAAAAAGTTAATTGCATATGGGCCAAGGTGTATCTCAAGTGTGCAAGATAGTAAGGCAACAGGCTACTACTTTGCAGGCTTCAAATATTCCTTGTGTACTTTATTTTGCCTGATGGAGTGGAATCAACCTGTGAAACACGTTGCAACTGTCCAGTATCGATTTTTGTAAAAAAAAAAACATTTGTGAAAACCACTGGCATTGAAACCACTGGCAGTAGTTTTATTCTGGAGCGATAAGATTACTCTTACCTCCCACCATTTGATGCCTCTGTTACTTCTGATTGTATATTGTTCTCTACCATTGATGGAGGGTTGTTGCCCACTTCTCCCCCAAAGAGCTTAATTTTAGACTAAAATGGGGTCGGGTTTATTCTCCCCACTTGTATTCAAAGTTGTCACCTATCGTGGTGACCCTGTTTTGTTATATGTAATGTAAAATTCTTTCTCTTCTCTTGAAATTAGACTAAGCTATCAGAAATAATACACTATATTGGCTCTCTGCTTTCCTTTTCTGTTTTGTTTTCTAAAATAAACTTTTAGATTAAGTTAGGAACAGGTTAATTGTTGAGAAACAGAAGTTGTTGTAGGAAGCGACTCAGTTCAGTATAGATAAATATAGATATTTAATTCCTACCCTGGTTTTGGCTACATTTTTTTGTGATTCATATTGTCCATTACTAAATCTGAGAAACAGGCCTGAAGAACGTTAGTGAGTTCCTACCATTACTTTCCAAAATTTCTTATTCCATAAATCTTTTTCTTTTTGTTATGTTGCTAATTGTTCACCTTTCTGTTTCTCCTCCTCCTCAGCCACAAAGAAAGAAGCTAGATTAAGTGTCCACAGACTGTCCTTTTCTCCCCAGAATGAAACACCTAATTCTGTACCTGGCTCTAAACTCATTTCTAAGCCCCAAGAGCCTGTTCCTCTTGTGAATAACCGCAAAGGAAGCCTATTTTTACCGTGCAACCCATCTCTACTACACCTGCAGTTGCTGAACACCTCTGAGATGGGAAAACATTCTAACCTTGGGTTGCAGCGTACCCTGAGTTTGCCAGGGAAATACCGTTATCACCCTAAGCAGTCTGGTGTCAACCAAGACTTATGTAGGTAGAGCCAGATGTCTGCAGTGATCATTAACTTTTCTGTGTTACTGGACTCTTGTTAAAAAGATATCCATTGTAAGTGGCATAACAGAACACATTTCCATAATAAATGTGCACAATTCCAGCACAAGTTAGGCCAAGACAGATGACAGAGCAAACACCTTTTATGCTTCCATGCTAGAACCAATTTGGTCAAACAGCCATGGAGCTGCTAGTATATATCTGATATTACAGCTGTTGTACATTGCCCTCAGTTCTTGATGTTTGGTTAGAAAGAACTGCAGGAAAAAGATATTCATATATATCATTTTTTAACAACAACAAACTAGTCCCTCTTTAAAGGAAAGGAGATGTCTAGTCTTGCTATGCGACAATTATTGTTATTGTTTTACTAATATCTCTTATAGGGCCTAATGCACTACACTGTGATAAAGTTGCCGTGCATGAGGAGTGCAAAGCAATTTTACCGTTACTAACACTGTGAGAGCACCATACGTTAACCCCTTGGTGCTAAAGGGTAAATGTGGGGTTCTCCCCCAGTGTTAGTAACAGTGAAATTGCTGTGCTCTCCCTGCACATGGCAGCTTTACCTCAGTGTAGTAGTGCATCAGGCCCATAGGTGGGTACAGGGGTCAGAGAGAGTATGTTTTTCCTATAAATGCCACACAAGAGATGGAGTCATTTTTACAAGAGTGACATTACTATTTATGACACTACTCACAGCGTGTGGAATTTTACGCTGTTCAAACTAACAACCTTAATTCAGCCTTTTCACTTAACTCATGATTGCTTCAGTTTAAATATTGTTTAATATAATAGTTTTTTTTTCTATCATTCAACAAAATGCTAAAAAAAATGTAAAAAGTCTGCAGCATAATTGAGAAAATTATATTAAAATAGCGATGTACTTAATTGTAGTTCTCAAGACTTCACAATTCAAGATATGTCATTGAGTAAAATAAAAGAACACATCAGTCAGTGTATGCTGTACTTGTTTATCATATAACGTACCAACAGACAGGATTTTACACCAATGTCCAAGATTCCTACAAGCTTCAGCAAGTAAATGAGAGAGTATACCTGGAGCTTGATTCAGTTATAACAGTGCAATAAGGGATGGTGATAAATAATTTAATGTATGTTTGCAATCCATGTGATACATTTGCGTGTGTGTGTGTGTGTGTGTGTGTGTGTGTGTGTGTGTGTTTGTGTGTGTTTGTGTGTGTGTGTGTGTGTGTGTGTGTCGGGGGGGGGGGGGAATATTTGCTTGCCTAGCTGGACAAGAAATGATTTGTCATTACTTTTTTTGTCCCGAGCTTTCAATCTCATTTACTGTCCCTAGTTTTCAATCTCACTTAACAGTTTTTTTTTAGACATGGGGAGGTTATGTTTAATGTAAAAAATGATGGCAGATGACGACAAAACTTGCTCACTGCTTTACCCAGGTGATTAGACGTATTGTCATTTCAGAACAGTACTTTTTGCATCGTTTTTGAAATTTATATATTTATTAACAAAGCAACATAGACCAGAGTAACCTCTTTCATGCCTTCTCCCCCATGCAGGCTGGTATTGCGTGAGCAGCTCAGCCAGACAGCGTCAGGCACAATTGGAAACCCCAGCTGTAGGTTCTACAATGCATTTGTTTGGGTACCTTATACTGCTGTAGAAAACAGGGAACCACGGAATAAAGTGTCTTTGAAACTTCTGCCAGGACTCTCCAATTGTTGTTTGATCTAAGCAATGTGAATCCTCCTCAGGGAGGATTCTTGCTGGTCTAGGTCATGAACCAATGGGAAGCCCTAGCGTGAGATTTAAATATGCTTTTCCTGATGCTTTCTGTTACGGATGTAGTCCACCAATTTTGCTGGTACAACTGTGGGGATTTTTTGTGCAGTGGGCAGCTCATCAAGGGAGAATTTTGGGGGAAAAAGGCAGAAGATTGGAAGAACAGACGAAAAATAGTTTAAAGCAGAAGAAAGAAGCTTACAGATAAAACGCTGGAAAATGCTGAAAGGAGATAAATCTATGTCACAATATAGGGAAAAAGGTCTTAAAAGAGTAGATTGAAATATACAAGGGAAAAAAGGATCCAGATTTACATATATATATATATATATATATATATAATATATTTTTTTTAATTTGGTGAAAGATTTTATTGTCTGGTTGTATTTTTCATAACTTTATATCTTGGGGTCCCCTTATTAAAAGGGGGCTCTCAAAATCCATAAGCCCCCAACAGGACATAGTGCTGCATGGGAGGGGTATCCTGAGCTAAGGTCGGGATGAGCCTTCTTGTGCTTGTCATAGACAAGGGGGCATTGCAATGGAGGAAATATTTCTGCCCCCTCTTGCACAGTCTGCCCCATGTCATAGGCATAGTCTGGTATTGTTCAAGCGATGGAGGCTAAGGCTCTAAGGCTCTGCTATTCTGACAATACCAGCCTGTAGAAGGGAGCAAGAGTTAAAGAGGCTTGGTGGAAGCTATGCAATGCTTTAAATGTGTTAACAATTCTAAGACCAACACGAAGAGTCCACAGCACCACGTCAGTAATGTATAGCTCCTTTATTGTTTAAAAAGACAAAGAGATAGCCATAACAGCGACAGATGCTGTTTCGGTCAAAGTCCTTCCTCAAGCTGTATCAGGCTCTCTCTGAAATACAACATAATTGCCACTCATATATACAAAACATCAATGCACAACAACCAATCAGGACGCAGAGGGGACATGGAGGACCTGATGGGGAACTGCAAGGCAACCTAGAGAGTCACACCCACTATGCCACCAGACCAATCACACTCAGTCCTAAGAATTTGAAAAAGTTCTTACCTCCTCCCTCTAACTGACAAAGTATGGAGGACCTGATGGGGAACTACAGCTCCTTTCCCTTGTGTCTTGCCAAAAACCACTTCCTGGAACGTCATGGTGACCTCATGACGTACGCCTATACGCATGCGTAAAACGTCAGTATACGCGTAAAAAAATACGCATTACTATATGCGTGCAAGTATCTATGTATGCGTAAAAATGTACGCGTAAAACATAAACGCTGAAAAAACGCAAAAACGCAGAAAAAACTCAAAAAACAGCATAGAATACATGTATGCAGAAAAAGACGCATAAAGGGCCCCTCAAACGCGTAAAAAGCTTTCTATTGGGAAAAAATATTGGCAAGACACATGGGGATGTCAAAAAATACCAAAACCTTAACAATTCTAAGAAAAATGATTTAAGCAGTGAGGCAATGAGGGATGTGTGCTGCTGAAGACAGCTTCAGAAAAGCAATAGAAATCACCCTGCAACTTGTCTAAAGTCACCCTTGTAACCCTCAAGTTTTACATGTCAGGTCAGTTTGAATTCACATAGGCAATTAGGCATCAAAATCATTTAAGTCACAACTGAATTAGCCTTTATGCAGATTGCACACCTAATGGTGCATAAATTGGCCTTCACGTGACCTTGCCACCATATGCATAGTGCTACCCCCTGGCTAGTGATGTACTCCCTGCTGGGCAGGGAGTATGTCACTGGTGTTCCCGTCAGCCCGCGTATGTGCGCCGCGTCGCCCCATGCTCCCGTTGTGTACACTTACAGTGTTGCCCATTGACTTGCATTACTGCATAATCTGTGCGGTAGACATGGGTGCGGTAAAGCACTGTAGCCTTTGCACCGGCATTTGGGTACTACCAGTGCGCTGCATTGCATCACGTGAACTATGCAAGTCTCCACAGACTTGCATGGCCCTTGCTACAAGCTGTGGTGGTAAACACTACCGTGATGCGACACAACCTGTCTAGCATGCAAGGGGCCTTAAGGTTTCTGCAGTGTAGGGTGATAAAAGACTTGTGTTCAGCAAGTCTTTTATCTCTTGTAATTGAATCAGGCTCCTGGTTTGTTGTGCTTGTATAGGAAGAATAAATACTAATTAAAAATAATTGCTAATGACTTTCTTTAGATCAAAGCACAGCCATCCATAGCATCAGCAAGATAGAAATTTTGTATGTGTGCAAATAATGGGACAACCCTGGCCAAACTTTGTATGTATGCATATAATTGGACAACCCTGGCCAGATTTTGTCTAGACATTTTTTTAACCACTTCAGCAACCGAAGTCTCTGGCCGCTTAAGAACAGACTTCTGGGTAAAAAAAAACAGCCAACATAACGCCGCACAGACCACTACCACTGATCATGCTGCTCTCCCGTCTTGAAGCCCACTAGCTCTGCCATGGCTATGACAACAGAGATCTGTGAGCCAATCAGGAGACATTTCATTGGCTCCTGACCCTGTGATCACTGTCATGACCCTGTGATCACTGTGAGCCAATGTGATTAGCTCACAGTGATCACAGGGTCAGGAGCCAATTAAATCATCTCCTGATTGGCTCACAGAGCTTTGCTGCTATACAGACACCAGAGCAATTGGGCTGCAGCGATGGGAGAGTGGCACGATCTGCGGTAGCGGCAGGTGCGTACAGTGTGGTAATTGGAGTCTATGCCCTGGCAGGGATAACAGGTTCCAAACAGCACGTAGATTTAAATTTGCCTGGTCTGTAAGCGGTTAAGTAAGAGTAGCAAACAATTACTACAGAATTCAGTGTGATCAATACGTATTTACAAATGTTAATGTTTTATCTCATGAACCTGAAAACATAGTAAAAAAAATCAGGACATTCTGTCATGTGCATAAATTTGGGCAACTCAGTATTTAGTAACAGTTTATGAACTTCTTTTTCAGTAAACTTCTTTAGTGCCATCGGTGCCTGTTTGGCTCTTTTTAAAGGGAAGGTTCAGGGAGGGTGGGTAAAAAATAAAAATCAAATTCCACTTACCTGGGGCTTCCTCCAGCCCGTGGCAGGCAGGAGGTGCCCTCGCCGCCGCTCCGCAGGCTCCCGGTGGTCTCCGGTGGCCGACCCGACCTGGCCAGGCCGGCTGCCAGGTCGGGCTCTTCTGCGCTCCAAGGCCCGGAACTTCTGCGTCCCACGCCGGCGCTCTGACGTCATCGGACGTCCTCCGGGCTCTACTGAAAAAAAAAAGGTTAGAGCCGTAGTGGCTTCCTGGATCCTCCTACAGGCCCTCAATTTAGTGCTAGGTTCCTCTAAACAACTTAAAATAAAATGTGTTGAACACGTTTCTGTACAAAGTATACTGTCTTGTCACTTAACTCTCCCTTAGAGGGGCTCACAATCTAATCCCTTCCATTGTCATATGTCTATATTGTGATTATGTATCGTAGTCTAGGGCCAATTTAGGGGAAGCTCATTAACTTATCTGTATGTTTTTGGGATGTGTGAGGAAACGTACTCGGAGAAAACACCTCCCAAACACACACACGGGGAGAACATACAAACTCCATGCAGCTATTGCCTTAGCTGGGATACGAACGGGGTTCCCATTGCAGCAAGGTGAGAGAGCTAACCACTACACCGCCATTCTGCCCGTTATTGTTATGGTGATTCTTTAGTACTGCAAGGCCAGAGCTCCTGGTAGTAGTATATGAATGAGGATAAATTATACTGCAGGAAGGAAGAAAACTTAAGAATTAGAGATACTGTTTTATAGTAAGCACTACCATGAGTCTGCCAGGGCATACACTGAATAGCATTGCAGTATTTATTAGCTTAATTTTGGGTATTAATTTGGAAGCCAAGGATAGTCGCAAGTAGAGTATTGGTAAATTTACCAAAATTCTACTATTTGGCAATAGGTAATACCATAGTAAAATATTTCACGTTTTTACCAGTATTTTACTATTGCTAAACCTAATTATTCTAACCTGAACCATCCCTCTTTCGATGCCTAACCCTAACTGACCCCCTTCCCCCTGCAATAGTTACTGATATCCACGCCGCATTCAGCCCAAATTACCAACACGATGCTGATATAACATTGCAGTCTATGGGTGCAACCATTTTACAGCAGCGCCGCTGGCGCCCAAATCACCTGCTATGCTCCCAGGGTCTAGGAATAGAAATCTTTCTCCTGAACGGTCACTCATTGCTCACATGATCATAAGTCAACCTAAAGTTTTTCCCTATGCAGTTTTTTGTAACCATTTTAAAAGTTAATGAAAGTTAATGGGCCATGATCAGTAGAAGAGGGCAAATGCTGCATTAGTGGAAACTCAGCAAAACGCATGCCAATCATAGCAGCTTGATAAGCATTCCTGTGAACATTGTCTTGCAGTAGTAGAAGGTCTTTTCTCAATTGCTGTGCCCCTTTTATGTTATCTCATCTTAACTTGATTGATTATATTGACAAAGCATACCCTATTGACATTTTGACTTTATCTAGCGCAGTGGTAGGCAAACTTGGCTCTCCATCTGTTAACCTCTTGAGGACTGCAGGGCTAAACCCCCTAGTGACCAGGCCATTTTGAGTAAAATTGGCCACTGCAGCTTTAAGGCCAAGCTGCAGGGCCGCACAACACTGCACACAAGTGATCCCCCCCCCCTTTTCTCCCCACCAACAGAGCTCCCTGTTGGTGGGGTCTGATCGCTGCCCCCATGTTTATTTTTTTTTCAATCAATATTTTCGTTTGTGTTTTTTTTTTCTTTAAACCCCATCCCTCCCTCCCCACAGCCAGCCAATTACGGCGATCGGCTGTCATAGGCTTCTGCCTATGAGAGCCGATCGCTCTCTTGTCCCCCAGGGGGACAGCCGTGTCACACGGCTGTCCCCAGTGCAGCGCTGCTGCTGATCGCAGCGCTGCACAGGCTAAATAGACGGCGATCACGGGAACTCCGCCCCCCAAGCAGGAGATGCCTGCGCGCGATCTCCTGCAAAACAGAGCCCCTGGACTTTACGCCAATCGGCGTTAGGCGGTCCTGGGGCTGCCGCCGCGGCCACGCCCATTGGCGTGACGCGGGCGGCAAGAGGTTAAGGAACTACAAGTCCCACAATGCACTTGCCTTTATGAACCATGACTGTGGCTGTCAGACTCCTGCAATGCATTGCGGGACTTGTAGTTGGTTAAAGCAGACCCAAACCAAACTTTTTTTTTTTAATTAAAAATATTTAGTTGCACCACTCTACCACATACAAAGATAAATAAACACTCCTTCAAACCTTTGAGCATTTCAGTGCATGCTTTTTTACCCTTCTCTTTTCATAACTAGGGTTATACTGGGGGCAGCCATTAGCAATTCCTCCATTGCCGGACACCACCTACTCCGCCAGTTTGCCGGATTTTGTCCCGGCAATTTGAAAGGAAGGAGAGGGGTTCCTCCAATAAATGTAAAATATTTTATATTTGTCATCATGCAGCTGAAAAAAGGCTGCTATTTATTATTATAATTTAGAAAATAGATTTGAATTCTATCACTGATTTAGTGCACCATGAAAGCACCCTCTATGTAGACCATGAAAACATCCTCCACGCCCTCCATATCCCCCTCTCCACCCCCCAGAAAAAAATCATCATCATATTTCCTGCTGGAACAACATTTTATTTTCCTGAAGGAGGAGAATATTCAACCTGTTTCCACATAAGGATTTACTTTTCAGTTTTAGGGACAGAGGGGTAAAGCCATGTTTCTTCCCCTGGAACAATCTGGGACCAGAAATGTTCTGTCTTGTGGAACATAGACAAATAATATGAACTGGTTCACACTTCACATGCGGTCTTAACATTGTTGGTACTCTTCAATCACTGACTTTCTTATAGAATGTGTCTGGGGTGACTAGTACTGATCGAAATTTCTAAAGACTCAGCAACATGCCATGCAAACACTTATCTGTCATGTGTCACCATATTATGAACTCTCAGCCCCAACTAAATTCCTTGCACCAATTAACTACAGTGGAACATCCCAGGGTACCAATACCCAATATATGCATGTGATCAGCATGATCTCCTGAGGAGACTTGCCATTTCAGGTGGGGTACTTTATCATAGCTTACACTTTTCTCTAATGTTTTCAACTGTCCTCACTGGCAAGAGTGATTGTAAAAAACAAACAACAGATTGTTTTGATTTTACTTTGACAGTGGATTACTGTCTGAATTATTATTGCAGCACAACAATTTTGTAATACTTGACCACATGAAGCAGGAGTCTATTATTTTATTTTTATTTATTTTGTAAATTGCTGGGCATGTTTGGAGACCCTATCTTCTTTGTACTTCTAAAGTAATTCACTGCAAATATTTACTACTACACTAAGTATACCTAACAGGGATGGCTGTATAGAGTACTGGTTAAGTGCACCGCCTCTGACATAGGAAACCAGGGTTGAATCCTAGGAGTCCTTGGGCAAGACTCACTAATGCTGCAGTGTGGCCTACTGAGCGTGCCTTAATGGCTGTAGCTCTCAAGCACTTTGAGACCATCAGGAGAAAAGTGCTACACAAATGTTAGAATTATTTATTAATGGCAAAGTTCATCTTGGCTGCATTGGTGCACTTGTGGCATCAAAACATGTTACTATAGAACATACTCTTTTGGTATTAGTACTATCAAAAATTGTAAAATAATTTGCTTTTGAGAGTCACTTTGTTAGATCATGAGAATCAGTACAACGCTGTAATATGTGAACAGACATATGGGTCTATATGCAATTAACTTTTTCTCCTGGGTTATCTTCTAGGGGATACGTTTTACTTTCTCTTTAAAATAACATTTCAGCATGTTACAAATGAGAAAGTACCCAAAAGTTGTTGAAAAAGTACTATCTGTAACAATAGTGTCAGCAGGATAACAGGTTTCCGATTATGTGGTGATCTGCAGTATCACCAATAATACAGATACTAGGGGCCTGATTTACAAAGCGGCGCAAAATGTTTGCACGCCTGTGAAAAGCCCTTTATCACGCCTAAACTCAGTTTAGGCATAATAAAATGAAAATAAAGTTTTACGCGCGCAAACGCGTAATTCCGCGCGATGCACCCATTAAACCCTATGGGCGCTGCGCGCGGAATTACGCGTTTGCGCGCGTAAAACTTTACGCGCTGGACTTTGCGCGTGATAAAGAGCACAAATCGGTGCTAACTCAGCGGTGCAAAGGTTATCACGCCTAAAGTCTTTTAGGCGTGATAACTGAGTTATCACCGCTTTGTGAATCAGGCCCAATATCTGATTATATGCTGATCTGCAGAATCACCAATAATACAGAAATATCAAGCAAATGGCGTGTAAGACGCGAGAAAGTCACTAGCTTTATTGCACAAAGTGTAGTGATTGGTGCAAACAGTAATTTTCTGATAAATCCTCAGCAGTAACCTCACCAGTGGCGATGGAGGTTACAGATAGAACCACAGCGGTAACCTCACCAGTGGCGAGGGCCCACTGATAAGAGAGAATAGTCGGACAGATCAGGTAGGCAACAGACGGGCAGACAAGGTACAGAATCGGCAGGCAGAATCAAAGTGGAGTTCAGGCAAAAGTCGGCAACAAGATCAGATGGGCAGAAGTACAGAAACACAAGGCAAAAAGAATGGTCAGAGCAGGCAAAGAGCCATATACAAATAAATAACACAGTAATGAATTTATAATTATAGCTATCAAACAATTCCTATCTTGTGTGAAATCCCCGGTTTCCTCTCGGATTAAAGCACACCGGAACTATCTAAGGTCTGAGCGTTAACACGAAGTATTCGCAACAACAGACAATGAGCAAATGACATCTCCCAGCTTAAGTACAGAAAGCAAGCTCAAACTGCCCGCCCAGAGGGCTGGACCAATCAGCAGCATGTGATTGGCAGGTTGTTGTCAGCTGACTGCAAGATCAGCTGACCCGTCTCCTCAGATTATAAAGGTCCTGCCGCCCCGCCCGCGAGCGTGCTGACCTAATCTGATGTGCAGAGGAGAGACCTGTCCTGCCAGATGCGGCCGCCGCTAGGGCGACGTCAGGCCGCAGCACTCTCCGCTGGTGAGGTAATACTGCTATACCTGACACTATCAAAATTATTTTGAGCATTTTCTTGCTGGTAGTTTAAAATGCATTTTATGACTTAGGCCTCAATTCACGGAGCATTATTAAACGTTTGTCAAACACTTTATCAAACGTTTGATAATTTACCTCATGGGTAAAATCTCATTTTGAATTCACTAAGGTGTTATATATTTGTTTAACGTTTCATCGGTAAAACATTCGATAAATATATAACACCTAGTGAATTTAAAATGAGATTTTACCCATGAGGTAAATTATCAAACGTTTGATAAAGTGTTTGATAAACGTTTGATAATGCTCCGTGAATTGAGGCCAATGTGGGAAAATATCACCCAGGAGAAAACTCAGGAGAAAAAGTGAATTGCAAATGGCCCCCGGAGTCCATTCTTTCACTTAATGTGGAAACAAGCATGTATAGTAATAAGAGTTCAGGAATGTGATGGGGAGGTTGCCACAGAGGCCACAGCCACTTTTGTCTCTGAGAAACTTAACATATCATATTGCATACTACATTCTAACACTATTGATGAGTGGTAATACCATTGTTTTGTCATATTGTGATGCTACTAGCAAATACTTAAGGTAGCCATACAGTGGTCGATTTGCCATCAGATTCGACCAACAGACAGATCCCTATCTGATTGAATCTGATCAGAGAGGAATCGTATGGCTGCCTTTACTGCAAACAGATTGTGAATAGATTTCAGCCTGAAACCGATTCACCATCTGCTGAGCTGCCGCTGTCACCTGTCTCCCCCCCCCCCTGCATACATTACCTGAAGCCTGGTCCCAGGCACCTTCTCCGCATCACGGCATCCGCGTATAGCTTTCTGTCACTCCTGTGACAGCGGAAGTTTCAAATACAGCACCCTCTATTTGTACTTCCGCTGTCACTGCAGTGACACAGAAAGTTGTACATGGATGCCGTGATACGTAAGGTGATGCGGAGAAGATGCCAGCCGGGAGCCAGGAGGTGATGCGGAGAAGATGCCAGCCGGGAGCCAGCTTCAGATAATGTATACCTGTGTCGATCGTACGCAGCTAGCGATGCGCTCCCTACCCGCGGGTGAACGACGGTAATTTCCCACACGGAGCGATCGATGGGACCGATCTATTTCGGGACGAAATCGATCGAAATTTAGCGTTTAGCGTGAATGATTTGACAGCAGATTCGATCCCAGTGATCGAATCTGCTGTCGATCGGCGGGTAATCGGCCTAGTGTATGGCCAGCTTTATTCTCAATATCCTACAAAGGGAGTAACTCAAAAAAAGCTATAACAATTTTGTTAGTGTAAGTGAAAAGAGTATCAGGTACAGTACCCAACCTTTTTTGATTACTTACTGGAATGAGATTCTTTTTCTCTACAAAATGGGCAAATAACAGGTTAACGAAGCTGTAAATTGCACTGCAAGCCCGGAAAATCAAGTCTATTCTAAGCCAATACATTACAGACCCCTTGAGGGTTTAATAGAACAAATAGCTAACGGTACTTGTCTAGAAATACAGTAGGGGAGGAGGCAATTGAAGATTAAGTTGGAGTTTTCCCAGAATGGTTTTAGCATGGAGGTTGGCATTGTACAATGGTTAATGGAGAGTGAAAAGACATATATCATGTGCTTGTAAACACTATGGTAAAAGAAACAAAGTGTTTTAAACTCATATCCGAAGCTCTTCATACTATATGCTAAAGGCATCGAGGAGAAATAATCCATCAGCTGGACTGGGCAGTTACAGTCACTTTTATAAGATGCAGGAAATTCCACTACCTGACTATTATCAGAGGTAAAACAAAAAAACACTCCGAAGTTGGTACAAGGGTAAAGATACTGCAGTATGTTCCTAATGTCATTGCCCTATTCATACTAAAGCAAGTAAAATGCAACTTTGATTTGATATACATTAAAATGTAGTCTTCTGCAAAAGTGTTATGTAAAACATAAGGACTAGTGCCAAATGTTGCCTTTACCACAATGAACGCCCAGGTGCTTTCAAATGAGAAAAGTTAGGACTGGTTGGGCTCAAGATGCCCTCCGCACGGATTACTACACCAGCGCAGGAAAGCTGGTGTCTCCCATTCTCCATGTACAAATGGCTGACACAAGAGTGCTGACACTGGTCCAGCTAAACAGTGTAAAGTGGAAATTTCAATGTGGTAACATACACCACAAGCTACCTAACATGTTTGGC
The DNA here is from genome assembly GCF_040937935.1 of Hyperolius riggenbachi. Taxonomy (NCBI): domain Eukaryota; kingdom Metazoa; phylum Chordata; class Amphibia; order Anura; family Hyperoliidae; genus Hyperolius; species Hyperolius riggenbachi. The sequence continues at coordinate 187,677,574 of NC_090655.1, read as the reverse complement.
CGATAGCAACGGACTTCGTTAGAGAATCACCATAAGTGAATAAGTGAAGATAAAACAAAGTATCTTCTACAGGCGGATCACCCCTACCACCATCACAATATCAGAACTGTCTTATAGAGTTATGCCCAGAGCCCTGTGTTACACCCCAGGAACCTACACCAGGATTTTATTCATAGATCTCAGCTTGGCATTTAATAATACCATCCCTGCTACACAGCAAGCTCTCCCAGCTACACATACCTGAATCCATCTGCAAATGGATAACCAATTTCTTAACAGACATCATGTTAGACTTGGGAAACACACATCAAGCTCCCTGACAGTCAGTACTGGTGCTCCCCAGGGCTGTGTGCTTTCCTCACTGCTCTACTCACTTTACACCAATGACTGCATCTCCACAGATCCATCTGTTAAGGTTCTGAAGTTTGCAGATGACACAACAGTAGTTGAACTCATTCAAAACGGGGATGAGTCTGCATACAGGCATGTAGTGGGACAGCTTTCCTCCTGGTGCAGCAGCAACAACTTGGAACTAAATGCTCTCAAAACCATGGATATGATAATAGACTTTAGGAGATCCCCCTCCCCCCCCAGCACCTCCACTTAACCATAAATGGATCCACAATAACGCAGGTAAAGTCATTCAAGTTTCTTGGGTCCACGATCTCAAACAACCTAAAATAGGATAACAATACGGCCACTATCGTCAAGAAAGCGTAACAGAGGATGTACCATCTACGGCAGCTGAGAAAGTTTGGCCTACCTAAAAATCTATTGGTGCAGTTCTACACTGCAATAATCGAATCCACCATAACATCATCTATGACTGTATGGTTCAGCTCCTGCTCAGCATTAGAAAAGTGGAGGCTGCAGCGCATCATCCGATCAGCGGAAAGGATAATTGGCTGTAGCTTACCTTCCCTGCAGGATCTTTACGCTAGCAGGTGCAGAAAGAGAGCAACCAAAATTGCCTCTGACCCCTCTCACCCAGCTCACTCCATCTTCCAGCTCATGCCTTCAGGAGTAAGATTCTGGTCAATCGCAACTAAAACCTCTAGACATAGGAACCGCTTTTTTCCACAGGCCGTAGCCATACTTAATGCTGAACCACGCTAGAGCTGCTAGGACTTGAAAGTAATCAGCACAGAACTGAAAATGAACAATTCTCACCTTGCTTTCTGCCACTATACTCACATACTGTCCTTGACTTGTAATATACATACTGTCTATCCTTGTAATTTTTTTTATTGTGTTTGCGTTTGTTAAGCAACTGCCAAGACAAATTCCTTGTAGATGCAAACTTACTTGGTGAAATAAATGTATTCTGATTCTGATAAATTGATTCTGATTAACAGAGCAGTGTTATCAGAGTTCTGACTTGGGCAATAACATTGTTATCAGAGGAAGCAGCCTTGTTGTTGAATTTAAAACTAGCCCTTGCTCATTCCTGCATAGCTTTTAACATGGTAGCATGCATGTCTATGGTGGAATTTGGTTTAAATTACCAATTGTTACCTGGGTCATACCTATACATCTAAATGCTATTTGAACATATAAATATCTTAATACCAGAATCTACAAAGCACAGGCAAGGATGTGCTACTATATTGTACTCATTTTTTTCTTTGATGTTATATTACCCTATTTTATTGAAAGTCATCATTTTGTTTAGTGATTCTCCCTCCTCCAGTGCATCTCCCCCAAATCGTACTGTCTTAGCAAACATCCTTCTAAGGCTACAACCCAGTATAAAACACAATATCTCTCTCATGTGCTAGCAACTATCTGTTTGTTAACCCCCCACCCCTACATTAAAAAAACCTAGTTTTACCTTCATGTGCTAGCTGACTCGCACCTAGCCCTTACCCGTAATCTCCCCTCAACCCCAAAGTTAAAAAGTCCCCAAAAAAATCATGATGAAGAAAGACAGAAAGCTCTGGCACTTAATCACTCAAAGTCTTTGTTGAACAACTCAGTACCAAAATGAACAGGGCCACAATTACACTGGATGCTGCATAATCCCGGTAACAACAGCTTTGGCAGGGGAGATGTCTGGTTCTGCATTTATGTAGTTTTGGCAAGGTTGTCCTCAGGTCCCTGCCCCAAGGCAGATTCAGTGCTGGATTACGCTGGTGCCAGATCCAGTAGATTTAGTCAGAGAATTCAGAGGTGGTGCACATATGGCAGAGCAGGATGGGATAGGATGCAAAGATATATTTTTTTGTATTAAGGAATATATTGCAGATGTAGTATATTTCATTAAAAAAAATAAAAAAAACCTCTCAGCAGAGAAATAGACTGACCTGCTGTCACTCAAGATGGTCTACAAAAAGTCTAAGCATAAAAGTATAAGCTGTTTTGTATAGGATCAATCTTTGATTATTTTTTACAGAAAAGTAACTATACTAGGTAGATTGTCACATTTTAAACTATGACAGGGAAATTGTTAACAATTTTTAGCTGTCACACCAGCCAGCAAGAGCCCCAAAATGAGATTTCCACATTTTCTTTGAGGTGAGTTTTTGAGTTTAGTACTGCAACAAAAGTAATCAATAACAAGTTGACTAGTGAGCAGACCTTTTGCCTTTTTTTTCCAAACAATGTGCTTATTAACTCCAAAGCGAGAACATTGTAACAGTTTCTTTGAGGTGATAGGTGATATATTGCTTTTGTACTGTAGCTGTTAACAACACTGGGGGCAAAGGGGTTTCGTTTGAAAGCTGTCCGAAATTCATCAATTCAGGAGGGAGATTCTGCATGAATTGTTACTGACAGCTTTTTGTAACCGCATATTTTTGGTGTTTTGGACTGATCCTCTCACAGGTTTACTATATGAATGTTCTTTAGTTGTTAACTAATAGCTTACAGCTTACTCTTCTTAGGCTAGTTGTGGTAGAGCTGTGAGTGACTGGCTTGTTACATGTTTTTGTCTGTATTCCCTTCACATCTGTTCTTCTTCTGTTAGTTTCTTGTTGTCTTCTGTCTACAGTCTTCAGTCCCCCCTGCCTGACCGCTTTGCCTGCTTTGCCTGTGTTTGCAGTTGAAGATGAGCAGCCATCAGCATTGTCGCCAAAGAAAAAGCAACGTAATGGAGGAATGCGTCATTCCCCAAACTCCTCTCCAAACTTGATGAGGTAAGAGAGATACACAAATGTTTGCTATATCCATTTTGAAAGTATCAAGATAACATTTAGAATACAGCAATCACTGTTCTGTGATCAGTTTCCTGCCATATGATGAATAAAGGTAACAAAAGATGATGTTTCAATGGCACAGTGGATGGCATTTGCAGTGCTACGATACCAAATTTGAATCCTGAGAAGGTAGGAGATGCCCAAAAAATTGAAGAGTAAAATTAGCCGAGGCACAGGCAGTAGAGGAAAAAAAGTCAGCCTACCTTAATGGAGACAACTTGAGATTAATTGGTAACTCTAGGGCTGTTTCTGGACATTTTGGCACCCCAGGCAAGGCACCTTTTGTCTCCCTACCCCAATCACAGGAACAGGAAGATCATAAACTACATCGATTCGGGTTTTTTTGGACACCAATAAGAAATTGTTAGTTTACAAATAAACTATGTTGTTTCTCAAAATAAATTTGTACAGGATACACAAATTATGACCAGTCAATATACCGTATATTGCGGTGTATAAGTCGACTGGGCATATAAGACGACCCCCCAACTTTTCCAGTTAAAATATAGAGTTTGGGATACATTTGCCGTATAAGACTACCCCTCTTCCTACACACACCAAATAAAAGTAAAAAAAAAATCATATACTGGTGCTATGTATGAACAGATACTGGTGCTGTACTGTATGTGGTACCCAGTATATAACAGTATACAGGCGATTGACTGGTTGGATTGGTCAACTCTCCCTCTCCTTAAGTGGATTGGTCAGCTCTCCTTGTCTACCTGTTTATCAGAGCAGTATGGAAGAATAGATTGCACTGTGCCCATAAAACACGCCTCTTTCACCCGTCTGGCCCACCCTTGTATCTTCTTCACCTCCTTTTCTGCCTCTTCCATTTCGCACATGTGCACCTGCACCGTTTCACTACAGTCCTCAGCAGTGAGATCTGAGAAGCGGTAACAGGATAGGGCGTATCACCCGGCATCAATGACACCCGGCGTATCTCTCTGGAATCAGAAGTGGTTGAATCCGCACCAGAAACAAGCATGCAGCTACTCCAGTCAGACTCAATTTAGAGCACCTGATCTGCATGCTTATTCTGGGTCAATGGCTAAAAGTATCAGAGGTAGAGGTTCAGCAGAACAGCTTGACAATTTGCACTGTGAAAAATAAAATAAAAATGTCAGCCTCCTTATCCTTCTCAATTCAGGTGTACTTTAAAGGGACTCCGAGCAGTGCAGAAACTATGGAAAGATGCATATCATTTTAAAGCTCTCTTTCTCCTCTTTCCAATGATATAAAAATCACCGCCCTACATCTTTTAGTTTTCCCTATTTTCACGATTGAAATTGCAGCGGCTGCGATTTCCACCGCGAAAATAGAGAACACTAAAAGGCAAAGGGCGACGATTTAGGGGTCGTCAGAAAGAGGAGACAGAGAGCTTTAAAATAGTATCCATATTTCCATAGTTACATTGTATTACACAGGGCGACTTTTTCCTAAAGTCAGCAGCTCCATTCTGCTGAATACTCTGATACTTTTAGCCATTGACCCAGAATAAGCATGCAGATCAGGTGCTCTAAATTGAGTCTGACTGGAGTAGCTGCATGCTTGTTTCTGGTGCGGATTCAACCACTTCTGATTCCAGAGAGATACGCCGGGTGTCATTGGTGGCGGTTTATATATCATTGGAAAGAGGAGAAAGAGAGCTTGAAAATGATATGCATCTTTCCATAGTTTTTGCCCTGCTCAGAGTCCCTTTAAGTGTGATATTAAGACAGCACTGTACAAGCGAAACTGTTAACTTGGGTGCAATGTATGCCACATAAGTTAGGATCCAGAATAGGCACCAATGTAATAAGAGCTATGGGGGGCTACTTTGGGTGCCAGACTTTAACTGTTGTGTAGCCAAACTCTGACGAGTGGCAGGTAGTGCCAGATATAGTTTAAAGTGCAGAAAACTTCGGGGAGTGGTGCTGAATATGGTAATGGAGTTTGACTCTGTAGCCAATCTCCAGGTAGCAGTGTTGACTACAATTAGTGGCAAGGAACAGTGGGTAGGTATGACGTAGGTTAGTGTTATGGTGCCCATACATGGTACAATTTTTTCATTTTTTCGATGAGAAAATAATTCACATTTTTACTGTATTGTGTATGAGCACCTTTAGGTATAGGTGGGAGGTTAATGTTAGGGGTAGATAGGGTTAGGTTAGTGTTAGGCATAGATGAGGGGTGAGGTTAGTGTTAGGATAGGATAAGATAAGGTGACAGTAGAATATCAATAACCACTATTGTGTTACAGTCCAGATTTTTAACAATAGCTGATAGACCCCGTATCTGCCAGAGAAGGGCTGGAAAGTTTATTGGACAGCACCTTTCTCAGTATGAGTAAGAAGGCCTGTAAGCCTGAGAAAGGATCTGATGTAAAGGTTTGGGTGTGTCATGGCAACAGGTAGCACCTCTTTATATCAACCAAAGCAAGTATGTTTGCGTAGGGTGGGGGGCATGGAGCAGCTTGAGGCCTGAACAGCCAACCAAGAGGGCTGCACTTGGTTATTGGATTTATGGTGAAAGCAATGTTAAGTGAATAGGGAGTAATGTTATGTGGTGAGTTCTCGTTTTACATTTAAGTTACACAAATTTGAAATAATTTGATCTGCCAGATCAGCATCTACCATTGATCTACCATTCCAGCGAAAAAGTAATTAATTAAAATGTGACGGAACTGACAGGTTTGGACTAGCCCATTTCCTCATGGGGGATTCTCAGGATTTTCTTTGTTTTCAAAAGGATTAACTGAACATCAGTTTAACTGCTAAAATAGTAAGATACCAGCAAGCTCCCTGCTCACTTGCACACTATTTTGTCAGTTAGACTGCCGTTCAGGAAATGCTTTTGAAAACAAGGAAAATCCTGAGAATCCCCCCAGAAGAGGAGATGAACTAGTACAAAACCTGTCGGTTCTGTCAGATTTGAAAGGGATACTTAAGTGACCTGTAAGAAAACGGTTTCACTTACCTGGGGCTTCTACATTCTGTGCCCGCGCAGCCACTCACCGATGCTCCAGTTCCCCGCTGCGGGTTAGTTTCATCTTCGCCAACTCCGAGTTGGCAGACCTCTGCACCTGCGCAGCCCTGGCCACGTGTATCCTTGCATGCATTCCCGTTCACAGGACGCTATTTGTGTTGCCTGCCCATTACAGGGGTTCTCTATACACTCTGACCTGCAGTGTAATCTGTGTTGGGTAGACATTGCTGAAATTGTTTGAGCAGGTCTCATAATTCCATATATAGGATGGATAGTGTAATGAATAAGGGCTCTGCCTCTGACACAGGATACCTGGGTTAGAATCTCGGCTCTGCCTGTTCAGTAAGCCAGCACCTATTCAGTAGGAGACATTGGGCAAGTCTCCCTAACACTGCTACTGCCTATAGAGCGTGTCCTAGTGGCTTCAGCTCTGGCGCTTTGAGTCCGCCAGGAGAAAAGCACGATATAAATGTTCTGTGTTTGTTTGTAAATATGGTAAAAATTATGGTATGCATGTGTAAAACAAGTATTACAGTTTACATTGCTTTTATGGGGATTTAGCATTTGAATTATTTAGAATACAGTATGAATTATATGTATGTTTACACAACACAACCTGGCTTAAATTCTTAGCCTGCAGTATACTGCTTTAATGTAGTAAAAGATTTGCTGTAATTCACTTCACTTTTAAACAAATGTTCATCCATGAATAACTTCTGTTTTCAGATGAATGAGCTGTGAATTATACTCGGCTCCTGCATTCTGAGTAGATTGCAAGCTCTTATGGGAACTATGATTTCTTTTATGTGCACATGGCTTATTATGTATCAACTATTGCCTGCTATCTTTAACCCGGCAACATACAGTACAAACTTTATCTATAAACAAGATAAAAAAAAGAAGCCTATTACAAAATTAGAGCTCTTAAGACTTCAGAAATGTCTGTAGCAGTAAGTGATGGTGCCAATCTAGTAAAGAAAACATATGCCTCTCTTACAGAGAAGGTACTAACATCTTTTTTCCTTTCTGCTATGTTGAAGGCCATAAACTGATACTCTGCACAAAGCTGCTATGTGGATGCTGTTTGGTGTTAGAGTTGTCCGAGGTACTGCAGCTGTTTGCTTTGACATATCCTGACAGCTGTCCAAGGTGCTGCAGCATTTAGCTCAGTCTTGATGCATTGAGACTTTATGTACTGAGATGAATGGCTTTAAAGGCCTGCCTTTACCCTTGGATAGATTTTTTTTTTCTTCCACAGAGCAGCAGGCAATGTGTCAGTATGTGTTTAAACCCTCATCTCTATTTTATTGTTTCAAAATAAATGTTGCAGCTAAAGGGAAAAAAATGAGGACGGGCGAAAAAAACCTGCAGGGTTGTTAGATGGCTTTTTAAAGCATGAGTATTTATTCTGTCAGCGTATCAGCAGGTAATGACAAAGCTAAAAAAAAACAATTTCTGTCATGGAAAACAATTTGAAAAGGCATTTGAAAAAAATGTCGGCTGTAAAGTGGGAGCACTCTCGCCTCATCCTGTTTCTGTGTAACTGCAAACGAGCGGTGGCACTAATGATAACATGAACCAATCAACCAGCTTCCGTGATATGGTAGCCTAAGGCTAGTCTCTCTTTGAAGCAGAGCCTGAGTACTACTATCTGTTCACTGGGACTCTATTGAATGTATTAGTACAATCTAAGCTGAACCTGAGAATTACCTTCCCTTTTATACTGTCCATTGAAATCAAATCTTCATTAATTGATTTAGATGGTGAAGGGAGGGGGGAAAATACTAATAACATGCAAGCTGCTCCTCTGACATTTTTCTGTAGTTACACAATGCAGGAGTGACGTGACAGTACAATAATTAGGAGATTCAAAACTTTCTTAGGAGCAGTCTTCCAGGCAAGAAGTGGGACTTCCATGCTACTATAACTCTATCAGATAAACTATATATAGACATTATTATAAACGCTGATCTGTTTGGCACATCCAAACCTTTTTTTTTGGACGTGCCGAAGCAAGAAGTAGAGGTCACCATTACAAACTGACTAACTACAGGTTCTAAGAATGTGCCATAACAAAAAATAAACACTAGGTCATTGTGAAACGTCTCTTCAGTTTCTTGCTACTATAAACATAACAGTAATACTTAGCTGAATATTTAGCCGTTTCTTAAATGATTCAGCGGCTAATTGAAATCAACACCCTGCCAGCCAGGTGAGCACCAAAACAGGGCATAGATTTCAATTAGCTCGGTCCTTAAGTAGTTAAGCTAATTATTGTGGTGTAAGCTGCTATTATCTGACTTGTAAAGCACTTATTCAGCATCACTGTAAGACCTTTTTCAGGCAAGCAGCTAAAGGCAGTGAATTCATCACCTGTCAGCTGCTTTCATGCACAGGCTGGGCGGTTGTTAGCAGTTGACAGGCCTGCACCCCCTACGATCACATCTGAGTATTGAGTAACACTACCACGTGTCGGGCTGACACGCGTACGTTAATAAAGGGCGCCGGGAAAAAAGGGCGCAGGGTTTTAAACGATAAGCATGAATAACGTTTAAAAAAAATTGTGCTATATTTCGTTTAAAAATAATGTTTTATAAAGTTATAAATCATTAAATAATGTGTATGAAATCGACAATTGTAAAAACGTTAATCTTCCCTGTTTAAAAAGTGAAATTTATAATAACATTTTATAAAACATTAATAAGAATGTTACTAAAGCTATAACTAACCCTACTCTCACACAGAACCCTCCCTGTACCTTCTCCTAACCCCTAAACCCCCCTGGTGGTGCCTAAACCTAAGACCCCCCTGGTGGTGCCTAAACCTAAGACCCCCCTGGTGGTGCCTAAACCTAAGACCCCCCGGTGGTGCCTAAACCTAAGATCCCCCTGGTGGTGCCTAAACCTAAGACCCCCCTGGTAGTGCCAAAACCTAAGACCCCCCTGGTGGTGCCTAAACCTAAGACCCTCCTGGTGATGCCTAAACCTAAGCCCCCCCTGTGATAAGCATTAATAACGTTTAAAAAAATATTGTGCGGTTTTTCGTTTAAAAATAATGTTTGAAAAAAATATTGTACTATTTTTCGTTTAAAAATAATGTTTAAAAAATTATAAATCATTAAATAATGTGTAATCATGAGAAGCAGTTATAAAACATTAAAAGTCTCCGGGCGCCGCTTTTAAAACGTTATTTTTCTCCGACGCCCTTTTTTCCTGTTGGGCGCCCATTAAACGATATTTATTATGGGAGTGAATGGCGGCGCCCTTTTTGTCCACCTGCCTCATGCGCCCAAATTTCCTGCTTCCGGCTGACACGCCTAATGTTACAAATGCTGCCAATCAGCTGCATTAAAGAGAACCTGAACTGAAAATAAAAAGCCAAAATAAAACATACACAGGTCATAGTTACCTCCCATGTAATCTGCTCATCAATCTCTTTCTCCTTTCCTGCGTCCTGTTTGTCCACTTTGATCAATGGAATTCCATTGGTCCTCCATTTTGAAAATGGCCATTACCCCATAACAGCTTCCTGGTCAGCACACTGTTAAACTTTAAACTGTTATATGGCCCACTTGAGCCATAGGGAAACATGGACATTACCTTGCACATTCAGTTGTAACTGACAGTTGCTAATATATAACTGACAGCAACTGGTATATTTCAATTCTGACAAAATCTTGTCAGAACTGGAAAGGATCACTGTAAGAAGAAAATGGTGGGCTTCTGAGAGGAACTGACGGCGAGGCAAGTATGTAATATTAATTTGCAGGTACACCATGTGTTTATTTTAAATAATTTTACTCCGTTCAGGTTCCCTTTAAAATGACACCTAAACTGTGCTTAGGGGCAGCAGATGGGAGCATGCAGTCATCCATCTTAAAGAGGCCTTAGTAAAGTGACTGATTTAGAACTAGGATGAAGCATATCAGTCAGGTAGCAGCAATTCTGTGCTAACTCATCGAAAGTAAAGCTGGTGGAAAGACTGCATACACTATTTTTATGTAAAGTTGGTTTCCCAAAAATAAGACTTCCTGGAGCCAAGCAGGTTTCCAGTGTCAGGTGGACTTTCTGCTATGAAAGTGTCCATTTATGCAGTATATTATCCAGTAAATGTTTGAGGAAGGGAAATAGTCACAAGGTAAGTCTGAAGCCAGATTTTCATTGGATATTGGGGACTCACTGCCAGTAGCATAGCTTAGGCGCTCTGGGCCCCAGTGGGACTTTTACATTGGGCCCCTTCAAATGCCCTATACGTAACAATTGATATGGAGCACCAAAGCCTGCCAAGGACATTCACAGTGATAGAGAGGTGTATGTTGGGGAGGAGAGCAGTCTATTAATGGTTACAAGTATTCAAAGCATATATAGAGGTGATCATTACCAGTCTAGCACCAACAAAGGGCTAATAAAGCAGTTTAGGAAGGGTCCCTCTGGTACGGGGCTCCTGGTGCGGTCACAACCTTTGCACCTCTATTACTATGCTCAGAAAGGCCCATTTGAGGAAATGTTTTAAGAATTCTCACTCATGTAAGTACAACCTATAGCCAACTAACACTTTTCAAAACTGACAATAGGCTTAAATTGTTCTTTGCAACCTTGACAACAGTACTCTGGATCACTATTGTCATTAAACTGGCAAGAAACGCCCCCCTTGCTGCATGGGTAGTATTTCATGTTGAAATCTATTGAAAATCGATGTGCTGTGTGTGGTAGGAATAGATCACTCACCAATCATATTCAGATCAGAGAGGGATTGAGAGTTTTGACATATTTGGTGGCAATCTATGTGTGTATGGCCACCTTAACTTATAGACTGCTGTTGATATTGTACCTGCTAAGCTACCATTAAAAGGTTTGTTCCATGAAATTATTATGGGCAGTCTTGAACAAACTTAGTACAGACACATTGCCCCATCCAAGTCCTTACAACATGTACTACTATATCGGGGAAAGGGGGCTGGGGAGATAAGAGAACATGCCAGAAGCTGCTTTCTGCAGTAACTTTCCTTGGAGTTCTTGCCATAATAATAGAAGGTGGGTGAAGGAGATCTGTCCTTCTAGATCTTCTGATGGTAGGCCAACAACATCAGGAGGCACCTGCACACACTTTACATTTCTAATTACATAGTTACATAGTTATTTTGGTTGAAAAAAGACATACGTCCATCGAGTTCAACCAGTACAAAGTACAACTCCAGCCCGTCCCCCACATACCCTTGTTGATCCAGAGGAAGGCGAAAAACCCCCCACAAGGCATGGTCCAATTAGCCCCAAAAGCGAAAAATTCCTTCCTGACTCCAGATGGCAAACAGATAAAATCCCTGGATCAACATCATTAGGCATAACCTAGTAATTGTAGCCATGGATGTCTTTCAACGCAAGGAAAGCATCTAAGCCCCCTTTAAATGCAGGTATAGAGTTTGCCATAACGACTTCCTGTGGCAATGCATTCCACATCTTAATCACTCTTACTGTAAAGAACCCTTTCCTAAATAAATGGCTAAAACATTTTGCCTCCATGCGCAGATCATGTCCTCTAGTCCTTTGAGAAGGCCTAGGGACAAAAAGCTCATCCGCCAAGCTATTATATTGCCCTCTGATGTATTTATACATGTTAATTAGATCTCCTCTAAGGCGTCTTTTCTCTAGACTAAATAAACCCAGTTTATCTAACCTTTCTTGGTAAGCGAGATCTTCCATCCCACGTATCAATTTTGTAGCTCGTCTCTGCACCAGCTCTAAAACTGCAATATCTTTTTTGTAATGTGGTGCCCAGAACTGAATTCCATATTCCAGATGTGGCCTTACTAAAGAGTTAAACAGGGGCAATATTATGCTAGCATCTCGAGTTTTTATTTCCCTTTTAATGCATCCCAAAATTTTGTTCGCTTTAGCTGCAGCGGCTTGGCATTGAGTACGATTATTTAACTTGTTGTCGATGAGTACTCCTAAGTCCTTCTCCAAGTTTGATGTCCCCAACTGTATCCCATTTATTTTGTATGGTGCTAGACCATTGGTATGACCAAAATGCATGACTTTACATTTGTCAACATTGAACTTCATCTGCCATGTATGTGCCCATATAGCCATCCTATCCAGATCCTGTTGCAATATGACACTATCTTCCTGAGAGTTGATGATTCTGCACAATTTTGTATCATCTGCAAAAATAGCAACATTGCTCACTACTGCATCTACTAGGTCATTAATAAATAGATTGAAGAGCACTGGACCCATTACAGACCACTGTGGGACCCCACTGCTAACAGTCTCCCATTTTGAGTACGATCCATTGACCACAACTCTTTGTTTTCTGTCCATTAGCCAGTTCCCTATCCATGCACACAAACTCTTCCCCAGTCCTTGCATCCTCAACTTTTGCACCAGACTTCTGTGGGGAACAGTGTCGTAGGCCTTTGCAAAGTCCAAGTATATCACATCTACAGCATTCCCAATATCCATATTAGCATTCACTACCTCATAAAAGCTGAGCATGTTAGTCAAACAGGACCTGTCTTTAGTAAACCCATGTTGATGCTGAGAAATAAGATTATTTTCTACTATGAAGTCATGTATAGTATCTCTTAGTAACCCCTCAAATAGTTTGCATACAACTGATGTTAAGCTTACAGGTCTATAATTTCCTGGATCAGATTTTTTGCCCTTCTTAAATAATGGGAAAACGTGGGCTGTACGCCAATCCACTGGGACTCTGCCAGTTGCAAGAGAGTCACAAAAGATAAGATAAAGGGGCTTAGCTATAACTGAACTTAATTCCCTTAGGACCCGAGGATGCATGCCATCCGGGCCAGGTGCCTTGTCTATTTTTAATTTATTTAGTCTTGCCTTTACTTCTTCCTGTGTTAAGTATTTAATATTACAGTTAGAAGATTGAGACTCTTCTGCCTCTGTAATTTGCAACAGTGCTGTTTCCTTTGTGAAGACAGAAGCAAAGAAAGCATTTAATAACTCTGCCTTACCTTGGTCATCCACCATTGAGTTCCCACCCTCATCCTTTAGGAGTCCTATACAGTCAACCTTTCTTTTTTTTAGAGTTGATGTACTTGTAAAACTTTTTTGGGTTAGATTTGATATCCCTAGCGATTTGATTTTCAGCTTCGATCTTTGCCAGCCTAATTTCTTTTTTACAATTTTTATTGCACTCCTTATAATTGCTTAGTGCAGCCTCGGTCCCCTCCTGTTTTAGGACCTTATAGGCATTCCTTTTCCTCTTCATTTTATCCCTAACCTTTCTATTCATCCATAGAGGCCTTTTTTTATTCCTAGACATTTTGTTTCCATATGGGATATACATACTACAATATTGATTGAGAATAAGTTTAAAAGCTTGCCATTTCCCTTCAGTGTCCTCCCCTTGTAGTACATTATCCCAGTTCACCAAACTTAGGGCCATATTCTATTGCTGAACTCGCCAGCGCTAAGCACTGGCGAGTTCTTAACTTAGGCGATGGGGGCATCGCCTAATCTAATAAAACTTAAGACCCCCCCAGGCGGAAAAGAACTCGCTTGGGCGATATAATCGGCCAGCGAGTTCTTAACACCGAATCCAATTACCCTTATCATGTCTCCGGGAAGCGATGCTTCCCGGCAGACATGAGCGTTAGCTTAGACCTGCAAAAAGCAGGTCTAAACTAGCTAACGCACGTCGTCGCCGCTGCATCTGGGGGTCTCCTTTAATAAGGAGACCCCCAGAGCTCCCCGTCGGGTCGCCGCACAGTTTAGAAGCCCCCGCGCAGCTCTGCACCGGCACCCCTGCTGGCATACATACCGCCGCAGATCACCCGCCGCCTCTCGCCGCAAAATCCGTTGCGTAATTACAGTGTATCTAACACTGTAATTACTGTCGGCATAGAAGGAGCCTGGGCAAAGTATCTTTGAATCTGCAGCCTGGGCTCCCCATTGGTCCGCTGTCTAAACCAATAAAATGGCTCAGGGGAGCCCAGGCTGCAGATTCAAAGATGCTTTGCCCGGGCTCCTTCTATGCGGACAGTAATTACAGTGTTAGATACACTGTAATTACGTGAAGGATTTTGCGGCGAGAGGCGGCGGGTGATCTGCGGCAGTATGTATGCCAGCAGGGGTGCCGGTGCAGAGCTGCACGGGGGCTTCTAAACTGTGCGGCGACCCGACGGAGAGCTCTGGGGGTCTCCTTATTAAAGGAGACCCCCAGATGCAGCGGCGGAAGATGGCGGCGGGCGAGTGCGCATGTGTGGGGAGTGAGGCCATGGTGCTGATGGACAGCACCACAGCGTAAACCTCACTCCCCATCGCTCGGTAAAAGGGAGCATCGCTCAAGCTTTCGCCTGAGTAATGCTCCCTAACGATCGGCCATCGCGCAAAGGATATGGGCAATAGGATTTGCCGGTAATCCTCGCGCGATGGCAAGGTGATAAGTAGCTCGCATCTGCAAGCTACTTATCACCTTGAATAGGATATGGCCCTTAGTGCCTGCCTAATTTGATTGAACTTTGCTTTTCTAAAATTCATAGTTTTAGTGGTCCGGCTGCCCCGTGGCCTATCAGTCACCAGATCAAACGTTATCATTGTGATCACTATTTTCCAAATGTTCTTGAACCTGCACATTTGATTCATTATCTGGTCTATTAGAAATGATCAGATCCAGTAACGCATTCCCCCTAGTTGGTTCCGTTACCATTTGAGTCAAGTAATTATCCTGTAGTGCTGCCAGAAATCTGCTGCTTTTACCAGAATGGGTAGCCTCAATACCCCAGTCAATGTCTGGAAAGTTGAAGTCGCCCATAATTATGACCTCATTTTTACTTGCAGCTTTTTCAATCTGCTGTAGTAATCGCAGTTCTGCAGCTTCATTAATAAGAGGTGGCCTGTAGCATACCCCAATAAGCAATTGGCAACTTTTATTTCCACCATGAATATTTACCCAAACGGACTCCACATCTTCGCAATCTTCCTCCATCTCATCGTTGAGGACAGCTGTAAAAGAATTCTTAACAAAGAGACAAACCCCTCCACCTTTTTTCCCTGTTCTATCCCTCCTAAACACATTGTATCCTTTTAAATTAGCTATCCATTCATGGCTTTCATCCATCCATGTCTCGGTTATTCCCACAATGTCATAGCCTTTGTCATTCAGAATGAACTCTAGTTCGTCTATTTTATTTGCAAGGCTCCGAGCATTGGTTACATGCACTTTATATTTTTACCACCACATTTACCAATTTTGTTTACACGAAATGGGCTACTTGAAGTTTTACTAACCTCCTTAATCTTTACACTGTCCCCACCCCCCTCTCCACCCCCCATAATGTTAGTTGCTGTTCTATGTCCTTAATTGATAGATGTATTTTAATTAGTTGGAGAGTTTAAATATGCCAGACTGTTGGTCCTTAAGTGTCGACCAGATAAGGATGTTGACTCTGTAGGAAGCCACACAGTAGTGACATTATGTCCAGATAGACTAGACTAACTGCATATGCAGCGTTCCTTCCCGCTCAGCCACCTCAGCCAGATGTAAGACTTGCTTCTTATCTTGCATCATCACCTTTTTTTCTCTTATACTATTTTCTTTTTCTTTTTCTGTTTCTTCTCACTAGCATCAACACTTTTCCTCACCTACACACAGCTCTCACCTGATATCACCACTCTCATCTCTCTGCAAGCCTTGCCTAGATGTCCCCATAGGAGCTTATCGCTCTGCTATGCCGGGGAAAACACCGGCTTTGTTTACCAGGGATGTCACGCTGACGTCAGTCTCCTCCTCTATCTCCGCCCGCTGCTGATGCGAGCGATGATGACAGGCCCAGCTAAGCACCGGTAGGCGGGACAACAAGGGGCGGAATTACGTGCCGCCCACCCGCCGCAATGGATCAGGAAATAAAGCCAGATCCATACCGAGTGCAAGCGTGGAAAAGCCTCAGAAGAAGCACCGCCGTGCGAAACGGCCGTTAGGCTGCCCAATTAGCACCCTGCACCCGCTGCCACACACCCACGGTAGGACTGTATCATCTGCCTTGAATATGCTGACAAGTATTGTGTATGCACTTCTATGATCACAGTCTGAACAAGCATTAAAGCACAATTCGTTTACTGCAGTGCCGGATGTCTCTCCTTTCTTCCCCATAATGTTAGGCTCTCACTGTCTTTTTACCTTATCTTGTCTACATATTAAGACTTTATCCTCCCGCCTCCCCCCAGATCCTAGTTTAAAATCTCCTCCAACCGTTTAGCCATCTTCTCCCCCAATGCAGCTGCACCCTCCCCATTAAGGTGCAGCCCATCCCTGCTGTAGAACCTGTAGCCGACTGCAAAGTCTGCCCAGTTCTCCAGGAACCCAAACCCTTCCTTCCTACACCAATTTCTCAGCCACTTATTTAACTCCCTAAGCTCCCTCTGTCTCTCAGATGTAGCACGTGGCACTGGCAGTATTTCAGAGAACACCACCTTGGAGGTCCTTGCTTTAAGTTTATCTCCAAGTACCTGAAAATCATTTTTGAGGACCTTCCATCTCCCACTAACTTTGTCATTGGTGCCAATGTGTACCATGACAGCTGGGTCTTCCCCAGCCCCACCCAATAATCTGTCAATTCTTTCCGCTACATGCCGAACCCGAGCACCCGGGAGGCAACAGACTGTACGGCATTCACGGTTTCTTCGACAGATTACCCTATCTGTGCGCCTAATAATTGAATCCCCTACCACCAGTACCTGTTTAGCCTTGGCTGCACTCCTATTCCCTTTCTCGTTACAGCAGTCTGCCCCTTGGTTGCTAAGGAGCACATCCTGCTGCAGCATTGCTACTCCTGAATCATCCTCCCCAATATTACGCAAACAAGCATACTTATTAGTGAGGGACAACTCGGGACTAGCCTCTCTGCCACTTTTTCCCCTACCCCTTCTAACTGTGACCCAACTAGCGGCTACCTCTGCTTCTTGCTCCGGCTTTACTCCACCCACCTCATCTTCACCAATTCCATCCAGTGTCTGGATCGTGAGATCCAAGCTCATCTCCATGTTGTGTATGCGTCTCAGTGTTGCGAGATGCTTATTTAGCTCTGCGACTTCCGCCTCTAACTGAGCAACACGCACACACCCAGGGCAACAGTAAACACCCTCAATCTGCTGATCAAGGCATGCATACATGTCAGAGGATGTACACTGTACAGCATAGTCCAACATGATGACTATTGTGTGGGGAAAATTTTATTTAAAGTAAACTGTGGCGGTAAAAGTTGAAACGGGAGAGGGAGTGAAGTTCGGGAGTGAGTGCAGCTGGGGTGGAAGAGGGGGAGGGGTGGAGAAGGGGGAGTGAGTGAAGTTGGAGTGGAGAAGGGGGAGTGAGTAAAGTTGGGGTGGAGGAGGGGGAGTGAGTAAAGTTGGGGTGGAGGAAGGGGAGTGAGTAAAGTTGGGGTGGAGGAGGGGGAGTGAGTAAAGTTGGGGTGGAGGAGGGGGAGGGGAGGAGGGGGAGTGAGTGAAGCTGGGGTGGAGTCCTCAAAACTTAGAGACTACACCACAACGTGTTAGCACATCCTAACCAATGCAAAGAACCGCAATATTGTTTAATTTTTTTTTATTTTTTTTTAAGTCCTTACCTGCTTCCTCTCACCTCTCTGTTTGTGCCTGTGTTGTAACGCCTGTTTTTAACGCCTATGCCACTTGTGTCGAAGCCACTTAGTAAGCAAGTCACAGACTGAGCAAGCTCAGTACTGAGTCCTGAAGCTGACCAAATACCTCCTGTTACAGCTAATCCCTCCCCCTAGCTAATTACCTGCCTGTTGCAAGCACACTAGAGAAAAAAATGTACTTTTAAAACTAACACTTGCTGCTAGATATCTGATGAACTGCAATGCACAAGCCTACCAGATATCAAAGCAGCAAAACACAAATTTACAAACAGCAGCAATATAATATAATCAGACCTCACAATTCCCAGCAGTGAAGTGAAGTGAAACAGCCCTCCACCAAGATTAGGGCTTTGGCCTACACTTCCTGTTTTAATATATCACCTGTGTTACAGCTAATCCCTCCCCCTAGCTAATTACCTGCCTGTTGCAAGCACACTAGAGAAAAAAATGTACTTTTAATGAAAGGACAACTGACCTAAAAGAAATATGGAGGCTGCCATATGTGTTACCTTAACAATGCACATTGGTTGGCTGTCCTGCTTGATTATTTGCTTCAAATACTTTTAGTCATAGACCCTAAACAAGCATGCAGATCAGATGTTTGACTTAACCACTTAAGGACTGCAGTCTTAAAACCCCTTAAAGGAATACTATCGATCTATGCATATATTTTCAAATGCTGTATGTTGTAGCACACATTACGACAAGTACTAGGAGCAATTTGATTCCTCACACAGCTGTTCCTCTCAGCTGTAAAATACTCCATCAGTTTTAGATACAAAATGTATCTAAATACTGAGGCTCCCAGAGGGCTAGACCATGTCTCTGCACAGGGGAGTTGCTACCAACTCCTCAGTTTATAGTTTAATTATCACCTTGCTGAAAGAATCTTATTGATATGGTGGTAAGGGGTTAAAGATTCTAGCAATGTGTTTATCATCTTTGCTTCTCTTGACCGATAAAGATACTAATAATGCTAATTGTAAACAGTGTTCTGCCCCTCTCAGCAGCTTGAAAATTGGATGCAGCCTGGAGTGAATCATCATCACAAGCAGGCAGCCTGGCAACCAGTCTGAGTGTAAACACAGACTCTGTTATAGCTAGTTATATTCCAGCAATATTCCAGCTCATTTAATTACCTGTTACCACCTCAGATCAGCCTATTTCTCCTCATGTCTCCTGCATGCTGTGAGTGACACAGTGAAATATATTTGTGAGCTGTGTGAGAAATAATTTTTAAGCAGGGATAGAGGGAGAGAGACCTGGGTGAATAAATAAAGTGACCCTAGCACTAGTGGTAATGTGTACACTAATATAGAGTATAAAAAAAAAGATGTTTCAATCGATAGTATTCCTTTAAAGGAGTTATCCAGCCTTTCAAAAGAAAATAAAGGCTACTTACCGGGAGCTTCCTCCAGCCCCAAGCTCCCAGGACCTCCCTCGCCGCACCTCTGCGCGCAGCCGTTCGCCGGAGCTCCGTCCCGGTCCCCGGCGATGACGTCAGAGCGACCTAGAGGTCGCTCTCTACTGCGCCTGCGTGAGCGGCGCTGTCAATCACCGCCACGTGGGCCGGAGCGGACTGCGCAGGCGCAGTAGTTCTGCGCCTGCGCAGTCCGCTCCGGCCCACGTGGCGGTGATTGACAGCGCCGCTCACGCAGGCGCAGTAGAGAGCGACCTCCAGGTCGCTCTGACGTCATCGCCGGGGACCGGGACGGAGCTCCGGCGAACAGCTGCGCGCAGAGGTGCGGCGAGGGAGGTCCTGGGAGCTTGGGGCTGGAGGAAGCTCCCGGTAAGTAGCCTTTATTTTCTTTTGAAAGCCCGGATAACTCCTTTAAGGACCAGACACTTTTTTCCATTCCACTGCAGCTTTAATGGTTTATTGCTCGGTCATACAACCTACTATCTAAATGAATTTTACCTCCTTTTCTTGTCACTAATACAGCTTTCTTTTGGTGCTATTTGAGTGCTGCTGTGATTTTTAGTTTTTATTATATTCATCAAAAAAGACATGAATTTTGTCAAAAATGATTTTTTTTAACTTTCTGTGCTGACATTTTTCAAATAAAGTAAAATTTCTATATACATTTTTGTACATAATTGATTGTGCTACATGTTTTTAATAAATAGACACTTGTTGGATTTTTTTTTGTTTGGGTAAAAGTTATAGCGTTTACAAACTATGGTGCAAAAAGTGAATTTCCCCAGTTTGAAGCATCTCTGACTTCTCTGAGCACCTGTCATGTTTCATGAGGTGCTAGAATTCGAGGATAGTATAAATACACCTCAAATGACCCCATTTTGTAAAGAAGACATCCCAAAGTATTCACTAAGAGGCATGGTGAGTTCATAGAAGATTTTATCTTTGTCCCAAGTTAGCGGAAATTGATTTTTATTGTTTTTTTTCACAAAGTGTCATTTTCCACTAACTTGTGACAAAAAATAAAATCTTCTATGAACTCATCAACAACCTAACGGAATACCTTTGGGTGTCTTCTTTTTAAACTGTGAGGAGTAGTCTAGAAACCAAATGCCTCAAAATGACCTGTAAAATCCAAAAGGTACTCATAGGACATTGGGCCCCTTAGCGCACCTAGGCTGCAAAAAAGTGTCACACATGTAGTATCGCCGTACTCAGGAGAAGTAGTATAATGTGTTTTGGGGTGTATTTTTACACATACCCATGCTGGGTGGGAGAGATATTCAGCTTCAAATCTGCATCTAAACTGGAGATAACAGTATCTTTGTTTGCATTCCAATGTTGATATGTGTGTAAACAATGTAACAAGTGAAAAGGAGCTCTCTGTGAAGCTTTCTGTGCTTCAAGTACACAAAAAGCTCAGAACAGCTAATATGAAGATGTTAACCTCCCTAGCATTCTGGACGAGTTGAGCTCGTCCAGAGACGCCGGAGGTTACCGCTCAGGCCCTGCTGGGCCGATATGAATAATTTTTTTTTCAAACACGCAGCTAGCACTTTGCTAGCTGCGTGTTTGCTGCGCTCGCCGCCGCTACCCGACGCTAAATAGGGCCCCCCCGCAGACCCCGTGCGCAGCCTGGCCAATCAGTGCCAGGCAGCGCTGAGGGGTGGATCGGGCCACCCTATGACGTCACGACGTCGATGACATCATTCCGTTCGTCGCCATGGAGACAGGGGGGGGGAGCCCTAAAGGAAATCCCGTTCAGAATGGGATTTCCTTATGGGCAAGCGTGCCGGTGGTGATCGGAGGGGTGGGTGGGTAAGCGCAGGGAGGGGGGCATCATGTAGCTAGCGATAGCCTAGCTACATGAGAAAAAAACTAGCTACATGAGAAAAAAAATAGGTTTAAAAAACCATGCGCAGTCGTGCGGCTGCGCATAATTGGAACGCCAGGGTGGTTAATATATAATAAAAAGCAGTTTGAATAAAATGCAATGGCAGGTTTCAGGGCAAGATTAACTACATTTTGGAAACTTGTAATTTGTAAACAGACAATATTACTTATGCACAAAAGCAAATATGATAACTGTATGAGTAATAAAAAGTAGGATAACACATTTTTATTGAATGTTATGTCAGAGTTTCAGACCATTTTAAGTGTGACTGCATTTGCCACATGCTGGTTTCAGGTGTGTGATTCAGACACTGCTGATGTATGAAAGATCAGCAGGTTGCCAGGCAACTATTATTGTTTAAAAGGAAATAAATATGGCAGCCTCCATATCCCTCTAAAGGGGAGTTGTCCTACAAGGGACACCACAAATTGACTGAGTTTTATATGCACATGAAAATAAATAATCTAGCTGAAATATTGTTTGCCAGTAATCCTTGCAATACATAGAAATGAACTAAAAGCATTATGTTTTACTTAACATAAGTGGAATGTCGCTTTAAGTATAAATGTAAAATAGTAAGCAATTCTCTGCTGAATTGCATCACGATTTACTGGGGACACAAGCATTATCAGAGTAATGTCTGGCTAAGAAGTGCAGAGTTACTAGACTGCTGAGCCTGAAGCAGAAAGCAGAGAGCGTGCTTGTATAAAATAAAGTGTTTTTTTTTCCTCCCCTAGTCTACTGGTTTTCGAATTGCTAAAATAATAAAAGCAGAGAAAAACTGCAAACACTAACTGGCCTCATGGAGCTGAAATGGCTCACCCCCTTTTCTAGTTTTGTTAAATCTCTCTCCTTCCTTTGATCTTGAGTGATAATAATTCCAGGGAGTTATTTACACAGTTTTCATGTGCTTCAAAGCCATGTCAAGATTCTGATGCTTTAGGGTACATCTTTACCCTACAGGCCCCTGAGAATTCCACTGACAGTTCAGTACACTAGGTGCATTTTTTTCTTTTGCTGTTGCCTTTAGCAAAACATCAAATTACCAGATACCAGACAGCCATGCTCCGCACAAAAGGCCATTCCTGTAGGTACATTATACCATATATATATTAAATACTTTAGTGTTATCCAATACATTTTATGTGCAATAGAAAGTGATGGGTTTAGGTTGCCTTAGGGGAGTGTTTCCTTTTTTCCCCTTATTTATTTATTTTCTGTATTCCTCACACTTATTTATTTAACTTATTTCACTTGCAGGGAAAATGAAGCTGACTGGGGTATCGTGCACGCTCCTTACAGGCCCCTCCAGGCCTGGAGGCATTTGTAAATAAGTAATGATTAACAGATTGGCTGCGGGTTTTTGAAAAGCATGGCTGTGTCAGTTTGTATGATGAGGTGGGATGTTCAAAGTGGGAGCCTGCATTCACTGATTGTCTGATGGGAACTGCAGCAAGCGAGAAAAAGCAATGGAGGCAGACAGTTTAGAAATGAGAGGAAGAGGGTGGACAGGGAGGTGAAATGATTACAAGACTTTAGGATGAGTGGAAAGGGATGATTTCAAATGTGAGCTGAAGAGAAGAGAATGAAGGATGATCATAAACATAAGTATCTACGTGATGTTCAGGTCTCCTGATTGACTACTTCTTTTTGGACCTATAGATATATCCGCTTTGATCTGCTCAGCAGCCAAACTGGCTTGAGGTTTTTACTGATGCCAGTCTATGGCTGTGTTCAGGAGATGATGAACACTGTGCGATTCTGTCCATTATGATTTCCCTTATTGCAGGGGGACATCTATCCCTTGTGCTTTCTCAGGAGTAGATTCTGAATCTAATGCTGACCCAACAAAGGACTTCAGTATGCTTATGATGCTTGAACTAGAGGCATACAGTATTTTGAAAGCCATTCACTTATAGGCTGGGATTTTCCTAGTGTTTGTCAGAAAAAAAGTACCGTATATACTCGCATATAAGCCGACCCGCATATAAGCCGACCCCCCAACTTTTCCCTGAAAAAACAGGGAAAAATGATTGACCCCCATATAAGCCGGGGGTAGGAAATGCTGGATTGGTGCAGCCCCCCAGTGTGTCCCAATATAGCTAGTATAGTGCCCAGTATAGGTAGGTAGTGTTCAGTATAGCTAGTATAGTGCCCAGTATAGCTAGTAAAGTGCCCAGTATAGCCAGTATAGTGCCCAGTATAGGTAGGTAGTGCCTCAGTTTAGCTAGTATAGTGCCCAGTTTAGCTAGTATAGTGCCCCAGTATGGCTAGTAAAGTGCCCAGTTTAGTTAGTATAGTGCCCAGTTTAGCCAGTATAGTGCCCAGTTTAGCTAGTATAGTGCCCAGTTTAGCCAGTATAGTGCCCAGTTTAGCCAGTATAGTGCCCAGTTTAGCCAGTATAGTGCCCAGTTTAGCTAGTATAGTGCCCCAGTTTAGCTAGTAAAGTGCCCAGTTTAGCCAGTATAGTGCCCAGTTTAGCTAGTATAGTGCCCAGTTTAGCCAGTATAGTGCCCAGTTTAGCCAGTATAGTGCCCCGTTTAGCTAGTATAGTGCCCCAGTATGGCTAGTAAAGTGCCCAGTTTAGCCAGTATAGTGCCCAGTTTAGCCAGTATAGTGCCCAGTTTAGCCAGTATAGTGCCCAGTTTAGCCAGTATAGTGCCCCAGTATGGCTAGTAAAGTGCCCAGTTTAGCCAGTATAGTGCCCAGTTTAGCCAGTATAGTGCCCAGTTTAGCTAGTATAGTGCCCAGTTTAGCCAGTATAGTGCCCAGTTTAGCCAGTATAGTGCCCAGTTTAGCTAGTATAGTGCCCAGTTTAGCTAGTATAGTGCCCAGTTTAGCGAGTATAGTGCCCAGCATAGGTGGGTAGTGCTCCCCCCCCCGCTCCCCCCGCGGCCGCCGCTGCTATTTTACCTTCTTAGACAGCGGCCGCTTCCTAATCCGCGTTCCTCTTCTTTCTCAGAGTGTCAGTGTTTCACAGCAGCGCGCCGGGCGCTGCTGCTGTGACGATGCAGGGGGCAGGAAATAGCGCGGCTCCCTATAACGGCAATCTGTATCGCCGTTACCAAGGGAACCGCTCTTTCCTGCCCCCTGCATCGTCACAGCAGCAGCGCCCGGCGCGCTGCTGTGATACACTGACACTCTGAGAAAGAAGAGGAACGCGGATTAGGAAGCGGCCGCTGTCTAAGAAGGTAAAATAGCAGCGGCGGCCGCGGGGGGAGCGGGGAGGGGGGGGAGCGGGGCGTGGACCACCCACCACCCACCACTAGACCACCAGGGAAGACTCGCATACAAGCCGACCCCCCAACTTTTGACCCCCTTTTTGGGGGTCAAAAATTCGGCTTGTATGCGAGTATATACGGTATATCATTTACGATTCATTTGTAAAAAATAATTAAATAATTCTCTTAAGTTCTGAGTACCAGATATCTGTTTGTGTCATGTTTGAGTTGTTGTTCTTACCTTATAAAAGGAATAGCAATTTATTTGCGGTCTTCCCTTATGTGGGGTAGCTGCAGCATTTTGGCAACAGTCAGCCAGTGGTGAAAAAAGCTGCATCACCACCCCCAAGTTTGTCAGCTGAAGCAGGACCTACCTGCAGATGACAGCCTGGCAGTTGCTGCCTGTTGGACTACTATACCACAGTTGTATGCATATATAAAGCTTTAGAGACTGGTGTATTGAAAATCCAGTTTTAATAAGCCAGCAACCTTTCTTACATTAGGCCATTTTTAGCACCTCAATAGCACATTAAAAATGCATGATAATAATGTGGCTCATTATTTAAAACAAACTTAATTTTTACCTCTTTTTATATTGAAAAATTTAACAGAGGCTTTTAACCCTACTTCCTAGCAAACAAAATCTTTTATCAGCAGGATGGTGTGGATATATGCTTCAAGAGTTTTAAGTCACAGATGCCATTTTCAGACCTTACCCTGGGTAAATAATGGGCAGCTAGAAGGGGAGTGGGAACATGACAGCTCCTATTGCTATTAGAAACCAGGAAAAAGGAAAAAGAGGTGTTGTTTGGTTCCCTTTAAGTGCTCATAGTGATGATCATGCTGATGGACTCAAAGGGCCAAATTTTCGAAAGGAGTAATTTTACTCAATGAGAACACAAGAAGGCGTTTTGTTTATTTGAAAGAAATATATTTCTTGGCCAAGAACTCAGTCTTCTGGTACAGATTCTTTCAGTCAAGCAGTGAGAGAGTGTGACTTTTGTAGGAGGCTTTTACTTTATGCTTTGTAGGAAGAATTTTGGGTGTGGCTCCATTAAATCAGGTCCACCCTAACTGTCTACAGTGTTACCCCTTCCCAAATTCCTGACATCAGTTCATTATGAGTAAAGCAGGAAGAATAGGGTTTATTGCTGGAAAGATCAGGGTTGTGGCAGAACTCATTAAGGGCAGCAGAAAACTACTTTAATTGGGCTTGCTTTTTGGGAGGAGGGACTGAATTCAATTACACAGTCTGCAGCATTACCCATTTACTAGGGTATGGGCTAGACAAGCAACAGAAGGGACAAAATAAGAAAACTGAACCTTGACATATCTTCCTGTCCAGGGGGTGGAGGTGCCCACCATGCCATAAGGCCATGTGGCATGTGTGTAAATAAAACTAAGTACATACCTTTTGTGATAGCATAGGATGGCAGTTTATTCCTGTTCTATATAGGGGGCAGAATGAGTAGGAGGTACCCAGCTACAGCTTACAGCAAGAGCTACCATAGTGATCTGTTGAGTTCGGCTACCTCAGAGGTTCCCTGAAGGGAAGGATGCCATCATCAGTGGGGGGGGGGGGGAGCTGCTACTGTGAGAAGGAACGTAAGTATAAGAAGTACATGCAGCGCGTGGATCCCGGCAAAGTGAGTATTTGAGCCACTGCTCGTGCGTGTGTCGCTGCGCCTACCCCCCTCCGTCTAGCTTCCTATACTGGAGAAATTCCTGGCTATCTATATTGAGGCACCCATTCCTGTCTACCTATACTGGAGCACCTATTCCTGGCTAGCTATACTGAGGCACCTAGTCCTGGCTAGCTATACTGGGAGCACCTATTCATGGCTACCTAAACTGAGGCACCTATTCCTGGCTATCTATATTGGGAACATCTATTCCTGGCTACCCATACTGAGGCACCTACAGTATGCCTGGCTATTTATACTGGTGAGCACCTAATCCTGGCTTCCCATACTGGAGCACCTATACCTGACTACCTAAACTGAGGACACTTATTCCTTCCTGGCTGCCTATACTGGTGGCACCTATTCCTGGCTGCCTATACTGTGGGCACTTACTCCTGGCTACCTATACTGGGGCACCTATCCCTGGCTACCTATACTGGAGGTGTCTGTACCTGGCTACCGTATGGGGTGGCGGGGTGTGAGGGAGAGGGGCTAATCCG
Organism: Hyperolius riggenbachi; assembly: GCF_040937935.1. Lineage (NCBI taxonomy): Eukaryota > Metazoa > Chordata > Amphibia > Anura > Hyperoliidae > Hyperolius > Hyperolius riggenbachi. Next base: position 187,651,079 of record NC_090655.1, on the reverse strand, counting down.
GCTACCATACTGGGGTGGGAGGGGGTAAATTCTTTAATGTAGGAAGGGGGGCGGGTCCAAATTCCACATCGGGCCCCCAGGTCTGTAGCTACGCCACAGTACGAGCAGACTGACAATTACAAAAAAACTCACATTTCAAGCCGTACAAAAACTCCATCTCATGCAGTAGTAAAACTCCATCAAAAAAATACAGCAGATCTGCACAGCAGCAAGTTCAGTACAATTCTCCAAACACAGCTAACCTTCCCCTTATTATAGTCCTCACACAGAAGTTTCCAGAGAAGCCTAGATCTCCCTGATCTTATTATTACAGACTATTGTTTTTACAGAAAATTCTAGCAAAACCTAGTTAGTTCTGGTCTTATTTAAGGCAAATTACTGAATAAGTAAACAAGGCTACAGATAATAACAACAGAACTTCATTACACAGCTGGCATTTAAACAGAACATTAAACAAACATGATACATTTTAGAAACATCAAACTGTTCAAGAAACAGCATAATATAAGGCTCCGTTACCTCTATACTTCCGCATCACATGCGGCCAGTGGGAGCGGACAGTTTATTGTCCGCTCTGATGGTCCGCAGTGATGAGGCTGGATCCCGGGGAAGATGCGCTCCCCCATTGGCTATATGGGGTAACATTTCCGCCTGGTTCGGGATTATCGCGGACTGCACAGAAGTACATTCCGCTTATTGCAACGGATCTCACGGATCTGTTGCAGCTTGACAAGTGTGAAGGCTCCTATGTACAACATAGGAGCTGTTCATTCATCGCTTAGCAATGAACGGAGAAGGGACAAAAAATGTCTCCGCTCTAGTGTTAACAGAGCCTTACAGTTTTGCCACAGGTGTAGCCTGGATACTGCACCTTTTCTAACAGGTTCAGGAAAAGAAGTAATCAAACCCTTGGCTGGATTGGCCACATAAAAAGGTACAAAACGTATTTGCAAGTTTTTAGTAGAGCAGAGGATATTTGTGGTAGTTGGTCAGTAATAATAATGTTCCAGGGACTTTATTTAGAGCCACAGCAATCAGCAAGTTTTCCTCAAAGCAGAGTCTGCTGTCAGGTTTGTGTTAAAAACATAAGCCTATCTCATAATACTTTTCTTGAGTAAAAGCATCTTAGCAAAGGCGTTTGAGACACTTTCTCACTTAGTAGTTACTGTCCTTCACTTGTCAGGATTTTAGGTTACTCAGTGTCTTGCAAATAACTTCAGTAAATGTGTTGCATTTACAATGCAGTTTAAGATTCAGTTTATAGCTTTAATGACACATTTATGGTTTCAGTATAACCTCAGAATATTACTTGCAAAATATATACTGACCAGTAAGGTTGCATAGCTTTATCATATTTGTGATTCAGTCAATTACTTGAGTTACTTTGTCACCCAGACTGTAAGCTGAGGTCCTGTGGGCAGGCTGCTTTGGATATTGTCTTTGGGTAGCCAATAATGCATGATACCCAAACCTCACATTGATCCTGAAGGGATAATTTGTCCCAGCAGATGATGTTGTTCGTATCACTGCTTATCACAAGTCATCAACGTTCCAGATGAGAATCTGTCACCGTTGACAGCTGTGAAAGAGAACTGTCTCCAGTGTTGGCTTCTGAGTGCTAGACTGTGCTGTCAGGGAAGATGGAAATGACAAGGTCCCGATGAGTCATAATTCAAACCTGCAGCATATTCCCACAAATAGAATTGTTGTGTGCTGTGTGCTGACTCCAACCAGTGCACAGAATCAATAAGCACAACACAATGGAATAAACATTTTTCACAAACCGCTCATTTATTTTGATTTAATTTGTTTTATGCACACAAATTTCTAATGATCTGTATGTAGGCAGTTAACTTCTAGTTCTGCTTAATTGCATTGCATTATGATATAATTAGAATGTCAGCTCATATATATTTAGTAACAATTAAAACAAAGTGCTCTATAATGAAATGATACATCATCTACATTTAAAGGCAAATTCTACCCACTACTAAATAGTCTAAAGTGATTACATTTCCCACACCTCTTCCCTGTAGTGCTGCAAAGCAGAATCTTCACTCTGTGGAACTAATGACAGAAATCACTGGGAAGGGCTACAAATACTTTACAATCAGTTTGTTTACATGGGCTCAAAGGAGAATCCCCAGCAAAATTAATTTTGGTATACAGTACTTTACTTTCCATATGGCCATAAAAGAACTTCACAGTTTACAATAATATAAAATAGTTGTATACGCATTTTTAATTTTGCTAAAAAACTTAAAGAGAATCTGTAATAAAAAAAGTGCCGGGGGGGTGGGGGGGGAATGGGGTTGGCGGAGGCAGTTGTTACTTAGCTCGGCAGGGGGAAGCCTCTGGATTCTAATGAGGCTTCCCCGGCCTTCCACAGTAGCCCCGATCCAGAGCTGGCTCCCCTAGAAAATCCATGGACAAGCTTGTCGGTTGAAGCTGCAGGCGCAGTGGCACCTGTAGTACGTGGGCTCAAATTACCTGTTGGATCCAGCGCAGGCACAGTACCTTCCTCCCCCTCTAGTTCTGGCAGAAATAGTGCAGCCCAATCGGGTTCACACTACTGCGCAGCTCATGAACACCTGCGCAGTAGAGCAGACTCGATCGGGCTCGGCTATTTCCGCTGCAGCCTGTGGAAGGAAATGGTTCTGTGCCTGCACTGGATCCAAAGGGTAAATATTGTTGTCTGCAGCTGTCCGGGGGTCCCAGCGCTGGATTGGGGCTACTGCAGAGGACAGGGGAAGCCTTATTAGGATACAGAGGCTTCCCCCTCCCGAGTTGCACTTTTTTTTCATTACGGATTCTCTATAAAGCGGGATTGTCACTGTAAAAATCAAATTTCAAACAGCAACTGGTCTGAGTGTATTTAAGTGATAAAAATGCTAATCCTGCACTGAAAACTTTCAAAACTTTTTCTACTGTTATGGTTTGGAGTTAGCACATACCTTAGGAGCACTGGCCCTTTAATTTCCATTGCCAAACAATTGCATCCCGGGGGATCTTTTATCTATAATGTGTTCCTCTCCTCTTCCCTTTATTCCTTCCTCCTAATTACATAAGACAGTGCAGGCATAGACCTCAGTGGGTGTGTCTGAAGACTCTGGGAGGGCGGATAACAAATACACAATTAGCAAGAGGAGAAAAAAGGAGCGAGAGAGGAAATTATGTGAAGATTAGCTTCATTAAAACGTAACCAAGATGGAAACTGTCTAGAATAGGATTCTCTGCTTTTCCTTTATACATTTCCTTTATACATTTATAAATGTAAGTAGAACCAGTATTTATCTACTTATATATGTGTTTTTTATTTCTAGGTTAGCATGGGTGTCGCTTGTTCTTTAATGTCGTGCAAAGGAATTAAATATGCTTCTCGAACTTCAGGCTGTCTTTAGGCTTAGACGAACCAGGAAAATAACTGTGGTGACACTTGCAGGACCAACAGAGCTAGTCCTAGCACACTATGCTTTAAAGGATTCCCATAAACAACTGCCAGTTCTTCTACGAAAAAGCCCTGTAAGAGAAAGTGTATTAAGGGCCCTGCCGTAACATAGATATTAAGTAAGTCGGATATCCGCGGATAATGTGTCCGGATATCCGCATTCATGCGGATATATAAAAGGTCGGATTCGGATATCCGAACCGGATCCGAATATCTGGATATCCGGATCCGGATCAATTCGAATTTTAAAAAGTACTATATGAGCATCCCTGGTGCTAAGTAGTTTAGCACGGCTTTGTGAATCCAGCCCTGTGAGTGCATACTGTATCACGTCATTTCAGGGCAGTGGGTGGAGTCATACATAGTTACATAGTTATTTTGGTTGAAAAAAGACATACGTCCATCGAGTTCAACCAGAACAAAGTACAACACCAGCCTGCTCCCTCACATATCCCTGTTGATCCAGAGGAAGGCGAAAAAACCCTTACAAGGCATGGTCTAATTAGCCCCAAAAGGGAAAAAAATCCTTCCCGACTCCAGATGGCAATCAGATAAAATCCCTGGATCAACATCATTAGGCATTACCTAGTAATTGTAATGCCTAATTTGTTCTTTGCACTTTATAGGCTTGTTTTGGCCCATTGCACAAGTTTGGTGATTTTCCATAGCCTAAAGGCAACAATATGGAGGCAGCCATATTGATTTCCTTATATGCACCATACCAGTTGCCTGGCAGCCCTGCTAATCTGTTTGGCTGTAGTAGTGTCTGAATGACACCAGAAACAAGCATGCAGCTAATTTTGTCAGATTTAACAAATGTCAGAATAATTTCGTCAGATTTAACAAATGTCAGAAACACCTGATGTGCAGCATGCTTGTTCAAGGTCTGTGGTCAAAGGTACTCCGAACACCTCTCATGGGTATGCCTTTAAAGAGACTCCGACCAGTACTGCAAAGTACTTAAAGATGCATACCTTTCTGTAGCTTGTGCTACATAAAAATCGTGGCTGCCATCTTGGCTATGTTATAACTTCCGGGTCACCCCTGTCTTCTCTGTTAGATTAGTGCATCACTGAATGAAACAGGAAGAGGAAGTGACACGCATGGCCACTGCAAGAGGCTCCTCCAGAGGGGTCATAGCATGACTTGAGAGGTGCTTGGAGTCCCTTTAAAATTATTAGAGGCAGAGGATTAGCAGGATAGCCAGGCAACTGATTTTGCGTAACAGAGAAAAAATATGGCAGACTCTATATCCCTCTTGCTTCAGGTTCCCTTTAACTGTTTACCCTGTATTGGCATTCCTACATTGTATTGTAGTCTTTGTTTACTCAAGAATTATATTCTAGTATAAATGTGCAAAATGAGACTTATCCAACTTATTTTATTGATATTTATTGAGTTCCATACTGGATCATTCAGCAAGGTCTACTACAAAAGTTATTAAGCAGCTTATCTTCATAACCCTGATTTCACTGTTTCGCTGTCAAATGGGTTTTTTCAGAAGAAGTTGAATAGCTCAGTTGTTAGTGATATGCTGATCATTTTGTCTTGAATACAAATTTAAAGCAAATTGTATTGTAACAATTCCATTGTTTGGAATTGGCCCAGTCAAAAGCTATTCCCGCATAATCTGATTGGCCATGATTTGAGTTTGCATACAATTTGCAAGCTGGAATTACCACAATGTCACTGACCATCTCTTTAGCTCAGTAACATGGGGGGGATTGCTGACTTGTTTCAGGCTCTGCGGGGCTCATGATAAAGTCACAACAATATCTGTCAGTTAGCCACTGGTAAGTGAATTATAGCATCTGCATCAGCATGCCAGATCTTCTTTAGCGTAAAGTGACACTGTAGTGACATATAGTAGAATGCAGTAAGTTTCAGGATACCCACTTTTACATTTAGGCTGGTTTCACAGTGGGACGTTACAGGCGCACGTTAGAGCAGCCTGTAACGCAGCCCACCGCACAGTAATGAAAAATCAATGGGGCTGTTCACAGTGCCCACGTTGCGTTACATTGTAACGCTGCGTCACAAGACAACGTACTGCATGCAGTACTTTAGACGTTAGACTGCTTGCACATGCTCAGTAATCTTGTGGAGGAGCGGAGAGCGGCCAGGCACATGGCTAATTAATATGCACTGCACGTTGTGACGTGCAGTGTTTACTTCCTGGAGCGGCCGTTCTGTGCGGCGATTGGCCGGCGGGACCACGTGATGCCGCATGCGCACAAGAGTGCGCATCACGGCATCACTGACGCCAGAGTGAGCTGCACAACGCGGCTCACTCTGACGTCCAGATCCAGCACCACCAGGCGTTGCGTTAGGGGGATGTTATGCGACCTTAACTCCCCCTCTAACGCAACGTCCTGGTGTGAAATTAGCCTAAATATCCTGGTTTCAGCATTGGAAACACAGACGATGTCTATATATTGCTGTATATTGATCTATAGCCCTGCCCTTCCAGAGATGTTACAGCCTAGGCTGATTAGCTATGCAGAATTCTCTCCCTGAGAGCATTCTGGGAGACCAGGTATATTTTCTACTGGCTTTGGAACTGTAAATAAGCAATCATTTAGCAGAGATCACCTGCCAGCACTAAAGATGTTGCCACCTGTGATACATTTTAGAATGTAATTCAGAGAGAGAAAAGAACAGTTACAGTGGGAAAACGCTGACTAAATAATTTATAAATTAATATTGTAAAAAAAAAAAAAAAAACAGTTTTATGAATTATTTTATTTTCACTACAGTTCCTTCTTACGTTTTAGTAAAAGTATGGTGTGATATATCCAGTATTCCATGACGGTGTCATTTAGTGTGGCCTTATTATTATTGATAATACAAGCATGTCCAAAGTGTGTCCATATGATACTTTGTCTTTACTTTGTCACTTCAGAAGCACACATGTAGTTCTGCTTTGCATGGCAAATGAGATTCTAACAAAGGGATGGGGCTATCCTTCTGCATGTTTTATGCCTATTTGAAAATACTTCCTTCTCAGAAGACACGAAGTACAGGGCTGCAGTGTCAGAGACAGGATGTGTTTTGATATTTCACAGATCTCTTCTCTATTATGCAGGTCCCTGTGTGCCTCTCCCTTCCAAGTGAGATTTGTGGTTTAGCTGCAGGCTCTCTGTCCTTCAGGCAGGCTTTTTTGGGTTGCCTTCTGGCACTTCTCTCTCTTTGCTTTGCTCTTTGAGTTTAAAGCAGCATTTCAGGTTTTATCTAAATTTAGTTAACACTATGGGGTTGGTGTTTAAGGCAGTTCTTGCCAGCTTTGTTCATCTCTGGAGAGATGAGCTATTCCAACCATTAGCATCTGCCGCATTTGAAAGAAACTTACTTTTATCAGGCCTTTTTCTTCTGAGTGTGGTAAATTGTATAATGATTTTAAACAGCTTCACATAAAGAGATTTCAATAATAGATATGACCTTTATGTTCTATGATGCTTCTCATCACTGTACAGAATTTATTATATATTGTGACAAACTTTTTCACAGTATGTTCCAATTGATACATTCAGAAGGTGAGATTCAGAATTGCTAAAGCAGAATTTCCCATTTTGGGAAGGTTGCGGATATTATGCCTAATACATAAGACATGTTAAAGATCAGAAAGGCAGTTTGGCTTTTATCCATGGGGCACACTGCAGTAATTAAGCAGCCATGTGCCCCCAGATATCAGAATTAAGCAACCATTGGCATTCAGAAACCAGAATTATGTGAACGTTTGCATCTAGATATTAGAATTTAGTGGCTGTGTGCCCCCAGATACCAAAATTACGGTAAGTTACCCTGTACCACAGCACTTTATAGAGGAAAATCATGCAAACATGGGGAAAGTATACAAACTCCTGGGCAAGATTAAATACCTGGAAATCTAGTGCTGCAAGGCAAGATGGTTATCCATTATGTTTCAATGCCACCCCACATATAGAAGAATTGCAGAACGCTATTGCCTACATAACTTGGATAGTTGAGACCGATGATTATATTAATGTTAGTATTTTCCTTTCAGTTTCCCTTGGGTGGCTATAGATAGCAACTATGGCTGCATAGTGTACTGGTTAAGAGCTCTGCCTCTGGCACAGGAGACCAAGGTTTGAATTGTGGCTTACAGGGTTAAATGGCTTAAAAGTATACCTGCATTATCACTGTTTGATCTATTCTAAAGTAAAAGCAGAGATGCACTGCACCATGTAAGCAAAATCCCTACCAATGCATGGCTTCTGTCCTGTCACCTAACAGTCCCTAGGGACATATAAAGCGTCTCTCTGCTATCTGTCCCTTCTGTTCAGTCTACAGGGAAGAAGGTCAGAAGCAGCTGTAATCTCTCTTGGTTGTGAATGTGAATAGGTTACAGAACAACATGGACAGATTACGGCATCTGCCTTTCTCCAAAGTGCAGGTAATTACAGCAAACTGTGCAGGGAAAAAAGGTAGCAGAGCAACATACTTTATGACCCTAATTTACTAAGGCGATCACAATCTCTGGCCATAGAGCTGCCATGATAATCTAAGCACTAGGCAAATAGCAGAATGCAGCCAAAAGTACAAGCTATCACATTTCTAGAGCCAGGCCTGGCTGTTACTGCAGCCACACTTTGGCTCCATTGAGCTGATTATAGAAACAGTGCACACAGCATTTTATTTTAATATATTAAAAATAAACTTTTTTTTTTAACTTACAAAGACACTGCAGGAATATGAAATAAACATTTTGCTTGATACCATCACATACCCATCACTAATTATGCACTGGCCTGTAGGTCTGTTAAAGGGAGGTGACCTCCATGGGAGCACCCCCACCCTTGATTGCAGGGAATGTGTTCCCATACTTAAGTTACGGTAGTGCAGAAAATGAACGACAGCAGTGCAGATAGTCGGTGCAGCAGTGCAGATGGTGGGAGACCATCATGCAGAAAGTGGGTGATGGTAACGCAGATAGTGGATGGCGATCATGCAGATAATGGGTGAGAGCACTACAGATAGTGGCCATCGTGCAGAGGGTGGGCTATGGTAGTGCAGATAGTCGTGCAGGAGGTGGGTGACAGGAGTGGAGAAGGATGTTGTAGTGCAGAAAGTGGGTGACAGAGTTTAGATAACAGAGTAACCAAGCAGCTCGGGGTGACCCAAACCACTAGGAATGTATAGGGGGATAAAAGAGACCAAAAAGCCCTCCTACCAAAAAGATCTTCCACAATCGATATAGTGGAGTTTCAGCCAGGCCTTGATCTTAGAACGCTAACCCGTAAAGTTTAGATAGTGAGTGAGAGGGACAGCCTCTTACATGTTTCCTGGTGGTAGTGAGTTCCTGGATCCTCTGTGACTCCCTTGCTTGGTTAGGGCCGCAGCTACCATAGGAAAAAATGGGTAATTGCCCCAGGGCCCCAGAGCCCATAGGGGCCCCCAAGGTGTCCCTCCCCCATCTTAACTGTTGCTCCCCAGGGACTCTGCAGAGTCTGTTAAGTTGGGAGGTGATTGGGGGAGGGTCAGCAGCCAGCTCAGGGGCCCAGGAGAGAGATTTGGCTGCAACAAAGGGTCTCTAATGATGCTTTTTGGTCGGGGGTGTCTGTTGGGGGGCCCCCAGGCTAATCTTGCCCTAGGGCCCAATTGTTACTTGAACCGGCCCTGTGCTTGGTGGTGGCCTGTGCAACCTTATTAAATACTGGTGATGCTTTAAACTGAAATGTATGTATCGGCCGGCTTCCTAACAGCATGCTGCAATCTTAACCGTTGGAATTGAAGTAATCCCCGATGTATTGATGGCATAGCCATAGACAATGAGTCTAGTGAAAGAATCTCATTATGTACAAACAAGCCATCCAACCTAATCATGCCCATACTGACCCAACTATCCCTAAAATGTAAGCTATCTAACTCCGGCAAAGAGTCATTATACCATATTGGTGAGTATTTAGCAAATCCTGTTATAAACGTTGCAAAAACAGAACGTTATGCCACACTTTATGCATAAGAGCAAGCATAGGCATCTTGTGGGTTTTGGACAAAGCTCTACCAGATTCCAGCGCTTCATAAATTGACTTAAGACTCTTTTCCACGAACAGTTGAACTGTGTGCTCAGCAAGCAGTTGCCAGGCAGCAGTGAGCAGTTACCAAGCAGCAGCAAGCAGTTACCAGGCAGCAGCAAGCAGTTCTGAGAGTTTGAGAGGCATTTCACTGCCTATCAACTGCCTGTGCAAAAGAGACCTTAGTTCCCAACCAGTAATCCTATATAATAATAGGCAACTGTTCCTGTGTACAGCAGGGACAGTTGCGGTGGACGTGCGCGACGGTCTGGTGCGCGCAAGTGCGCGGCAGGCGGGCGGAGACAGACCTAGCCCATTTTTAAACGGGCTAAGGTCACTAGTTAAGTATACATCTAGTTGATTCAGCTAAGTTCTGTTTTTCCCAGCCACCTAAATGCTGCAGCTGAGCTGACAAGAAGTTGACCCACGGATTAGGAACTGCCAGCCTTCCCTCATCTTTAGGATATTGTAGCATTTCCAATTTTATCCTAGGCTGTGTCAGATTCTCATGTTAATGCAGAGAAATGATCTCCCCCTTGCCCAGATCATTTACAAATGTTTAAATGGTTTGATAATTATTTCAGTGAATTTCAAGATTTGTGAGTATGATCAAAATCAGAATTAGATTATTGTAATTGTCAATATTATTTTTGTAAGTGAGTGGTCTATTCCTACAAGGTTAAAAATGAGATAGTATTGAAGAAATGTTCACCTGTCATGCAGTATTTGTAGTGTTAGTAAGTTTTAACCATTAAAGGTCAAGATATACCCTGCTGAAACTAAAGCCTGCTTTATACGCTAAATGTTAATCACATAGTGTTCACACATATCTAATAAGCTGATCAATAATATACACTTTATTTCAGATTGTATTAAAACAGTTGTTCTATTATTAAGCCAGGAGCCTTGTGCTGGCCATTGTTCCAAATTAGATCTTCGAAACATCTCATCAAATAGTTTGAAGAGTTTTATAGGTAGCCATACTGAGGAATAATGCAGAAAATAAAGAATCTGAGGCATAAGCACCATCTTGACAAGATTTACCACGATTGATATAGGGAGTTTCAGCCAGGCCTTGATCTTAGAATGCTAACCAATACGGTGGCGTAGAGGTTAGTGCTCTTGCCTTGCCATGCTGGGTCCCCGATTCGAATCCCAGCCAGTCAACATCTGCAAGGAGATTGTATGTTCTTCCGATGTCTGCGTGGGTTTCCTCCGGGCACTCCAGTTTCCTCGAACATCCCAAAAACATACTGTAATGATCTGCTCAGCTGCCTGTGCAGGCAGGCAGCTTTTTGACCATTGTTTAGGTTTGCATGCTGCAGGACTCTGAAAAGGAGAGCTTCTGTCAGTTTTGCAGCTTGTGTTTGCTGAGGAATTTGCATACGTTGTCATGCAAATTGCCTGGCCACATTCATTGGAGGCGTGTACTATAAGTACTATGTGTTTCCCACAATGCTTCGCTGGTCATAAGGATTCCTTCCAGTGAAACACTCTGGGGAGTGTCAGCCTTGCTCATTGTTTGTATATCAGCTTAGAGTAATCCCTGGAAACTGCACTGGGCAGGTTTCCTTAGTGCAGTTAGGATTGCTTATCTGTTTTGTTTGTCTGTTGCGATTGTCCTGTCCCAGCGGTGGTCGACAGGAAACCGTTCTGTGTGTCTGGGTGCTAACCGGAACAGCGGTTGTTACTGGTAGCCCCTTCTGTTCTGTCTTCCTGGATCGCGCTAGCCATTTTCACTAGTGCTGTGGATCCTTCTGTTCTGCTACTCTGTACCTGGATCGCGCTAGCCACTTTCACTAGTGCTGTGGATCCTTCTGTTCTGCTACTCTGTCTTCCTGGATCGCGCTAGCCACTTTCGCTAGTGCTGTGGATCCTATCTCTCGCTTGTCCCTGTTTTCGTGTGTCTGTCTTGTCTGCTACGAACGCTTGCTGGAGGCTCGGTGAGGTAACCGTTAAGCAAGCGCTCGCGTCCTCTGTTACATGTTTGTCTGTCGATGGTTAGTTAGGCGTGCTTGTCTCTATTGTGCTTATCACGTGGAGACCGCGCATGAACGTGTGCACTGTTGCGAATGAGTGCGGTGTTCGCGTTCAGTTAGCGTTTGTTATTTTCCGTATCTCCTCATTGTATGATTTGCTGTGCCTTTGCTATCCTCGTATTCTGTTCTGATCTGCCTTATGTCACTTTTGGCAACCGCCTTTCTTGCGGTTGCATTTCTGTTTCGTATCTGCTGTTGTGTGTGCGCTGTTGCGGGGTGGCGACTAGATTGGCGCACACACATACAACCTGTCCCTTTGCTCGTTCTCATTCGCAATCGCTTCTCTTGCGATTGCGTTCTGCGCTTCGTACAATTCCTGTCTGGCATTTGTGGAGGTACAGAGGATTGGTTCCTCTGCACTCCTCAGCGCCATCTGCCGACAGGAATTTCCCTCTACGGGTGCGTAGCACCTTTTGCTGGGTTCCTGCAATTATACGCTTGTGGAGGATTTCCGCCGTATCAGCGCACGCGTTGTGTGCTGATCACAGAGAAAGTTCCACAATCGTTACAGTATGACCAGCCCAACCCAAAACCCCAGTGTAGACGGAATTTCCGATTTGTACGATTTTGTTGAGTATGCATCTGCTGATCAGTTTTCAGGTTTTTTGCCCCAATCCAAAGCTTATGTGGATCCTACTATAGGTAGGATCGCACACTATATTAAAGCAGTTAAAAAATCTGTTCTTGTTCCTGAACTCCACCCATATGGAGATTATCTGGATACTGGCCTGTTTGAACCCCCATTTGCTTCCTGGGATGTTGGGGCCTTGCTGGAGGAATTCGATTTTGATTAGAAAGCCTTTTGCGATTTTTACATCGCAAAAAGTGAGGATGTCTTGAATGATTGTCTCGATTCTATGTACCTTTTGATTGATTCCGATGAATGTGACGAGGGTGATGTGGATCTGGTGATTTATGCGTGGCAGACGATTTTGGATGAGTTGCACACACACCAACCAATTGATTCCAATAAAGATACATCGTTGTCGGATGATGGTTCCTGCCTTTCTGGGGTAAAGCATGAGAGTCTTGACTTTGTGCAATCTGAAATGAATGAGTGTGCCGCTGTGGTTGATTCCTGTGCGAATCCTGAAGGATTCTCTCCTGACAGTGTGCAGTTTGAATCTGTGCGATCTGATGCCTGTTTCTAGGATGTTCCTGCAGATTGTGATCGGCATGAGTCTGCCGGTTTCCTCAAGGATGTGTGGGATCCTTTGTCATTTAGAAACAGATCTTTGAGATCTTCCGTCTGTGACCCTGCTATGGGGAAAATTTCTCGACTATGCAGCGTCAAAAGTAAAATTATTATGCCTAATAAAGTTTATCCTGTTGATGTCGCTATTTCTTCTGCAAATGAGTCTCTGTCTCACCCTGTTCACACCTGTAGGGGCCCGTTGCCTGATGACAGTTGCTCCAGTGTTTCGGTCCTAGATGCCTTGCAGTCTGCTCCGCAGATCGCGGAGGTTTGCGCTATGGAAGCATCACTTTCACAACCTAAAGTGATTTTTGATTCACAGGTTTTGCGTTCTGACTCCTCGGATTCGACATTGTTAGCCGAATCTAAGAGTGAGACAGCGCTTCGGTTTTGCGAATCTGATGCTGAACCTTCTTTGCCTTGTTCAGAGACGCTTTCTCTGAACCTGCCCTGTACCATGAATGAAAACATGTTTTCCTTTCACACTGACGTTTGTGAGCCCCTTTCTTGCTCTGAGGGAAGTGCTGATTCTGCACCCTGTACTCTGTATGAGTCAATGTGGCCTTGCTTAGAATCCCCTGCAGTGTCCCTAGAGGCTCGTCTAGGTATCGCCACTATACTCACCTGTTTTTCTGCAGTTTTGGAGTTACAAACTAGTTTGACTGCCACATAGAATTCTGGGTACAGTGAGAATGAAGTTAGGGAGTCAGTGTGTGTTCCAGTAAATATTCCTGTACATCCCGCTAATTATGATGAAGTTCAGTCTCAGGTTATGGTGGAACCATTCCTGGGACATCTGCCCTGCCTGCAGGAGGTATTTAATGTTCAGCCCTGTAACATGGATAGTTCAGAATCCTTCTTAGAAAACCTGGAAAATGATGTTCCTGAGGTCTTGTTTGATGTTCTGGAGGTCTCCGAGTTCCTCCCAAAGGGTGCAGAACTTGTAGGAGATGTCTCCTGCCCCCCAAGTCCTTCTGAGGTGTTGCCCTCTTCCGTGGGCATTGCTGCCTTGCTGGCTACCTTTTCAGCTCTGGTGGAGCTTCAGTCATGGGTAGTCAATGATGAATTTCTGTCAGATACCATTACAGTCATTGAGATCTCTAAGCCTGAGACCGAGTCTTCTTTTGAAATACCAGTACCTGTGACCTCTACTCGTGATGATTTTCTGCCCGGTCCTGGTTTTGGTCTGGTCGTGCCGGACTCTGAGGTTGGCAGTTCCCCGACATGTCCTGAGGTTTCTCCTGTGCTGGTGTACCCCAGTGTGCTCTGTGACCCAGAAAGCCCAAGTGTGCTTCGGTTACCAGCGTACTCAGATGCTTCCTCGGTGGAGACATGTTCTGATTTAGCCTGCCTGCTTGCATGCCCAGAAGTGGTCCCTGAAAGTCCTGATCTTGATGGGTGTCCTGCTAATTCTGAATCTGGAACTGTCATAGGTTCCATGGGGGTGCTTGGTAGCTCTCCATGTGAGCCTGGTGAGCGTTCTGGCTTCTTGGAATCTCTGCGGAGCTTCAAGGCGTTCTGGGAGATTCCGAGAGAAGTTTTGCTTGGTACCCTGAATACGATCAACAGCGGCTTTTGTTTTGAAAGAGACACTTCGAACAGGTTTTGTGGCAGATTTGGTATTTTCGGACGCTCCTTGGAAGGTGGTGGGTATTGTCTGGAGGGTGTCGATGGCTTCTTCACTGGTATCCACAGTCCTGATGGGTGTTACGCTGAGACTTGTAGTGCTGACAGGCATGTTTCGGTGGCTTCTGTTTGATGAGGTCGGTTTCGGGTGGACTGACTCTGGAATTGGACCTTGTCGGGCTGTCCCGACCTGCATGAGTCTTCTGTTAAAGTGGTTTGGAAATAGCAGTTTTGAGGGTCGTCTGGAATTCGACCCTGGTGGGGGGGGGGGGGGGGGGGTACTGTAATGATCTGCTCAGCTGCCACCACGATTGATATAGGGAGTTTCAGCCAGGCCTTGATCTTAGAATGCTAACCAATACGGTGGCGTAGAGGTTAGTGCTCTTGCCTTGCCATGCTGGGTCCCCGATTCGAATCCCAGCCAGTCAACATCTGCAAGGAGATTGTATGTTCTTCCGATGTCTGCGTGGGTTTCCTCCGGGCACTCCAGTTTCCTCGAACATCCCAAAAACATACTGTAATGATCTGCTCAGCTGCCTGTGCAGGCAGGCAGCTTTTTGACCATTGTTTAGGTTTGCATGCTGCAGGACTCTGGAAAGGAGAGCTTCTGTCAGTTTTGCAGCTTGTGTTTGCTGAGGAATTTGCATATGTTGTCATGCAAAGTGCCTGGCCACATTCATTGGAGGCGTGTACTATAAGTACTATGTGTTTCCCACAATGCTTCGCTGGTCATAAGGATTCCTTCCTGTGAAACACTCTGGAGAGTGTCAGCCTTGCTCATTGTTTGTATATCAGCTTAGAGTAATCCCTGGAAACTGCACTGGGCAGGTTTCCTTAGTGCAGTTAGGATTGCTTATCTGTTTTGTTTGTCTGTTGCGATTGTCCTGTCCCAGCGGTGGTCGACAGGAAATCGTTCTGTGTGTCTGGGTGCTAACCGGAACAGCGGTTGTTACTGGTAGCCTCTTCTGTTCTGTCTTCCTGGATCACGCTAGCCACTTTCACTAGTGCTGTGGATCCTTCTGTTCTGCTACTCTGTACCTGGATCGCGCTAGCCACTTTCACTAGTGCTGTGGATCCTTCTGTTCTGCTACTCTGTCTTCCTGGATCGCGCTAGTCACTTTCGCTAGTGTTGTGGATCCTATCTCTCGCTTGTCCCTGTTTTCGTGTGTCTGTCTTGTCTGCTACGAACGCTTGCTGGAGGCTCGGTGAGGTAACCATTAAGCAAGCGCTCGCGTCCTCTATTACATGTTTGTCTGTCGATGGTTAGTTAGGCGTGCTTGTCACGTGGAGACCGCGCATGAACGCGTGCACTGTTGCGAATGAGTGCGGTGTTCGCGTTCAGTTAGCATTTGTTATTTTCCGTATCTCCTCATTGTATGATTTGCTGTGCCTTTGCTATCCTCGTATTCTGTTCTGATCTGCCTTGTGTCACTTTTGGCAACCGCCTTTCTTACGGTTGCGTTTCTGTTTCGTATCTGCTGTTGTGTGTGCGCTGTCGCGGGGTGGCGACTAGATTGGCGCACACACATACAACCTGTCCCTTTGCTCGTTCTCATTCGCAATCGCTTCTCTTGCGATTGCGTTCTGCGCTTCGTACAATTCCTGTCTGGCATTTGTGGAGGTACAGAGGATTGGTTCCTCTGCACTCCTCAGCGCCATCTGCTGACAGGAAATTCCCTCTATGGGTGCGTAGCACCTTTTGCTGGGTTCCTGCAATTATACGCTTGTGGAGGATTTCCGCCGTATCAGCGCACGCGTTGTGTGCTGATCACGGAGAAAGTTCCACAATTGTTACACATACAGATAAGTTAATTAGCTTCCCCCTAAAATTGGCCCTAGACTACCATACATACACTACACGATACATACATAGATATAAGACTATAGCAGGGATTAAATTGTGAGCCCCTCTCAGGGACAGTTGAGTGACAAGACAATGTATACTCTGTAAAGTGCTGCGTACGATGTCGGCGCTATATAAATACTAAATAATAATAATAATAATAATAATACCTCTCGAGGAGGGGAGCAATATTTTATTGTTCAAATTGCGATGAGTCCCTCGAAATCTGGATTCCCGGGAATTTAAAGGAGTCTACTACTCTCAACTTAATTGTAGAAACAATGGGCGGGGCCACAAAGGGATCTAAAGGCATTAGGCCAAATTTGCCCCAATTAAGTTACAGACCAAAGTAATCTTTAACCTCCTTGGCGGTAATCCCGAGCTGAGCTTGGGGTATGCCGCCGGAGGTCGCCGCTCAGGCCCTGCTGGGCCGATTTCCATTCTGTAAAAAGCAGCACACGCAGCCGGCACTTTGCCAGCCGCGTGTGCTGCCCGATCGCCGCCGCTCCGCGGCGATCCGCCGCGTGCAGCGGCGAAAGAGGGTCCCCCCAGCCGCCCGAGCCCAGCGCAGCCGGAACAAACAGTTCCGGCCGGCGCTAGGGGCTGGATCGGGCGGCTCTGACGTCAGGACGTCGACTGACGTCCATGACGTCACTCCGCTCGTCGCCATGGCGACGAGGAAAGCGAAACAAGATAGGCCGCTCATTGCGGCCTATCTTGTTACTTTCGATTGCCGGAGGCGATCGAAAGTACGCTTCCGGAGCGCCCTCTAGTGGGATTTCATGCAGCCAACTTTCAGTTGGCTGCATGAAATATTTTTTTTTTAATTTAAAAAAAACCCTCCCGCAGCCTCCCTGGCAAAATAAATAAACCGCCAGGGAGGTTAAGGGAAGATGCCGAGAGCCCAATATAGTGTAGTATGTACTGTAAATTTGGTGTGGAAGGTAAGTATAGGTAGGTTATACTCACAAAGAAGGGTTACCATCCAGGTAACCACTATGAAGGCAGGTGAGATTAGACCTGTCCCCACTCAGGATTAATAAGTCGCTCTCTGTAGATCGGGAAACATGAAGAATTCCCCTCCACCAGGGGTGGAAACAACTGCAATAGTATAACAGAGGCACTAACAGGCTAAAAACAATATTTCTTTAAAATGGATAAAATGAAATAGGTAGCGGTGGACTTACCCCTCGAAAACAGACAAAAAAATTGCAGTTTTAAGCAAAAATCTGTTTATTTTTATACTCCGAACAAGGTGCAATGCGTTGCGCGGGTATATTCCACTTCCTCAGGCAATAAATAGGAGTATATCACCACTGCGGTCTGGTATGTAGCCTGGTGCCTTTGTGAAAAGGCCGCATTGCTGATATGCTCCTATTTAATGCCTGAGGAAGTGGGATATACCCACGAAACGCATTGCACCTTGTTCGGAGTATGTAAATAAACTGATTTTTGCTTAAAACTGCAATTTTTTGTGTCTGTTTAGGAGGGGTAAGCCCACCGCTACCTACTTCGTTTTATCCATTTTAAAGAAATATTGCTTTTACTCTGTTGGCGCCTCTGTACTACTATTAAAGTAATCTTGACGTTTTTTTAAGTAAATCAGTTGCAGCTATTAATTAATAATCGCGCCCAAGTACAGCAGCGTGTCATCCACATACAGCAATTTTTTTCTACAACAGCACCATAGTGGAAACCAGAGATGTGTGGGGATTGACGGATAAGTTCAGCTAAAGCTGGCCATACACTGGCCCGATTTGCCGCCGTTTCGACAGCAGATTCGATCACTGGGATTGAATCTGCTGCCAATCGTTCGCGCTACACACCGAATTTCGATCCATTCCGTCCGATCCCGTCGATCGCGCCGTGCGGAAAATAACCGTCGATCGCCCGCAGGTAAAGAGCGCATCGCTAGCGGCGTTCGAGTGCCCGACGACCGACGCAATAGAGCCGCAATACATTAACTGCTCCGCCGGCGCGACTCCCGGGTCTCCGCTCTTTTTCTCCGCTCTGGTCTGGTCTCCGGCATGCTTCCCTTCTTCCTGTCCTGGCAGGAAGTTTAAACAGTAGAGGGTGCTCTACTGTTTAAACTTCCCCCAGACAGGAAGAAGGGAAGCATGCCGGAGACCAGACCAGAGCGGAGAAAAAGAGCGGAGACCCGGGAGTCGCGCCGGCGGAGCAGGTAATGTATGCGGGCATGCGGGCGGGGGAAGCGGCGGCAGCACCACCACCACAACAGATTGTGAACGGTTTCAGGCTGAAATCGGTTCACAATCTGTTTGCAGTAAAGGTAGCCATACGATCCCTCTCTGATCAGATTCGATCAGATAGGGATCTGTCTGTTGGTCGAATCTGATGCCAAATCGACCAGTGTATGGCTACCTTAAAGAGAACCTGTACTGAGTAAAAATATTTTAAATAAACACATGAGGTAACTTGAAATGTACATTACATAGTTACCTTGCCATCAGTTCCTCTCAGAAGCTCACCATTTTCTTCTGACATTAATCCCTTCCAGTTCTGACAATATTTTGTCAGATCTGAAATATATCAGTTGCTGTCAGTAAAATATCAGTTGCTGTCAGTTATAGCTGAGAGGAAAACTGATGTACCAGGTAAATGTCCATGTTTCCCTATGGCTCAAGTGGGTGATGTTACAGTTTAACTGTGTGCTGACCAGAAAGCTGTTATGGGTAATGGCCATTTTCAAAATGGAGGACGGAAAATTCCCTTGATTACAGTGAACAAACAGGACGTGGGACAGGAGAAAGACACTAAGGAGTAGACTGCATGGAAGGTAAGTATGACTTGTGTATGCTTATTTTGACTTTTAATTTTCAGTTCAGGTTTTCTTTAAGGGTTCCACAGCAATAGCAAACAATAGAGGAGACAGGGGACATCCATGCTGCAGATGAAAGGGAGCTTTAGATATATCCAATGACAGAATAGCAGGTTTAAAGGGGCGCTATGGCGAAAAATTTTAACATTTTAAATATGTGCAAACATAGACAAATAAGAAGTACATTTTTTCCAGAGTAAAATGAGCCATAAATTACTTTTCTCCTATGTTGCTGTCACTTACAGTAGGTAGTAGAGAATGCGATAGTGAGATAGTGAGAATCCCCTATGAAGAGATGGACTAGTCCAAAACCTGTTGCTTCTGTCAGATTTCTACTACCTACTGTAAGTGACAGCAACATAGGAGAAAAGTAATTTATGGCTCGTTTTACTCTGGAAAAAATGTACTTCTTACTTGTATATGTTTGCACATATTATAAATGTCACAATTTTTCCCCATAATGCCCCATTAAGTATAATCTTCAGATATTATTAGTAGCTGCGTTTTGAGGCATGAAGCTCATTTGCTCTGAGTTAATTAAGGTAGTGATAACTTTAGATAGCCTGTTAGTTAAGGCCTTAGTTACAATCTTGACGTCCGGATTCAACAGTGCTTCTGTCTTTAGGTGTGTGAAGGGGCTCCTGCACACAGGGAGCAAAGCTTCTCACATGTGAGGCTGAAGCTACAACATGACAATCATGGCCATTTAGTGAAAGAGTTGGGGGGGGGGGGGGGGAGGGGGCATGGAGCGGTAGCAGTCAATCAGGAGGATGGTGTGGAAACAGAAGCAGGTGGGGCAAAGAGTGAGGAGACAGCACAGGGTAAGATCTGCACCTGCATTTCTCTGTACTGTAGACCTTATACACTGACAGTAATTGCATTTGTCACCATGCTTGCCATGCCCCTACATGCTTCCCCCCCTCCCCCCAGGTCACAGGGCCGTGGGAGCGATTGCTACACCCCTATACTGATTTTTGTCTTTAATCATTTTCCATTGGTTATATTAGCAATGTAATATGATCAGATGTTCCTGATCTGTCATCTGGTTACGGATAATAGGTAGCTTTAGATAAGACCACTAAGCTAACTAGTATACACTTTCTAGTTGTAATGTTATATTGCTTTAAGGTTATAGTAATGCAGTATTTGTATTTATGACTAAAAGGCCACATTTAATCCAGCATATTACAATGTATATGCTACCATACAACCAGTATATTTAGCATTTTCAACCTCAAGATAGTGTAGATAAAACATTTCTCAAAGGCCACCATCTGGTACTACAAAAGTGCCTGAATGTTACCTTTTTGGATAAGGATTCTGAAGTTAAAATTCCTGCTTTAACTATTTGTTAATGTGACTTGTAGCAGGCCAGGTGATGGAGTTGAGAGCAGATTGTATGGGATGGGCTGCTGCTGCTGCCTGGTTGTGTTGGATGGAATGCTGCTCAGAATAAAAAGGAATGAGGTTAATACAGAGGTCTCTCAGAAGACAACTGTCTGCCTGTGACATACCCATACCGCACTCTAACCTGAACAGCAAATACAGCTAGCACAATCTGATGAGGCAGTGAGTGGCATTTACTGTATTTTGGAAGCAAAACCTACAAAGAGCAGATTGCTAGAACCTAAAAAGGACTGACCATTATTTTAAAGTCCTGGTGGTGCCACCAACTACTTCCAGTATCTGCCTTTTATGTTTGTAGGAAAGCTTTTCTTCGGTATTGATGACTACAATAAATGGCAAACTTTTAAAATTATTCTCAATCAATATTGTAATAAATACCGGTTTATCCCATATGGAAACAAAACGTCTAGGAATAGAAAAAAAAGGCCTCTATGGATGAATATACAGGTCAGAGATAAAATGAAGTGGAATAAGAATGCCTACAAAGTCCTGAAACAGGAGGGGACCGAGGCTGAATTAAGCAATTATAAAGAGTGCAATAAAAGTTGTAAAAAAAGAAATTAGGGTGGTAAAGATTGAAGCTGAAAATCAAAACGCTAGGGATATCAAATCTAACCCAAACAAGTTTTACAAGTACATCAACCCTACAAAAAGAAAGATTGTATTGGACTCCTAAAGGATGAGGGTGGCAACTCAGTAGTGGATAACCAAGGTAAGGCGGAGTTATTAAATGCTTTCTTTGCTTCTGTCTTCACAAGGGAAATACCGCTGTTGCAAATTACATATGCAGAAGGGTCTCAGTCTTCCAATTGAAATATTAAATACTTAACGCAGGAAGAAGTGAAGGCATGACTAAATAAATTAAAAATAGATAAGGCACCTGGCCTGTATGGCAAACATCCTCAGGTCCTTAGGAAATTAAGTTCAGTTATCGATAAACCCCTTTATCTTATCTTTTGTGACTCTCTTTCAAGTGGCAGAGTTCCAATAGTACAGCTCACATTTTCCCATTATTTAACCTCCCTGGCATTCTGGACGAGCTAGCTTCGTCTATAGACGCCGGAGGCCACCGCTCAGGCCCGCTGGGCCGATTTGAATAATTTTTTTTTTAAAACACGCAGCAAGCACTTTGCTTGCTGCGTGTCCTACCTGATCGCCACCGCTCGCCGCCGATCCGCCGCGATACAGGGCCACCCCGAGACCCCGTGCGCTGCCTGGCCAATCAGTGCCAGGCAGTGCTGAGGGGTGGATCGGGACTCCCTGTGACGTCACGACGTCGATGACATCACAACGTTGGTCGCCGTGGCGACGGGGAGGCCCTCAAGGAAATCCCGTTCAGAACGGGATTTCCGGACGGGTGATTGCGCCGGTGGCGATCGGAGGGCAGAGAGGGACGCCGCAGGGAGGGGGGAATTATGTAGCTAGCGCTAGGCTAGCTACATGATAAAACAAAAAAAAAAGTGCAAAAACTGCGGCCGTGGGAATCAGAACGCCAGGCAGGTTAAGAAGGGCAAAAAAATCAGATCCAAGAAATTATACACCTGTAAGCTTAATGTTAGTTGTGTGCAAACTATTTGAGGGGTTGCTAAGAGATACTATACAAGACTTCATAGTAAAAAATAATCTTATTTCTAAGCATCAGCATGTGTTTACTAAAGACAGGTCCTGTTTGACTAACATGCTCAGCTTTTAAAGAGGTAGTGAACACTAATGTGGATATTGTGAAAGCTGTAGATGTGATATACTTGCACTTTGCAAAGGCTTCGACACTGTTCCCTACAAAAGTCTGGTGCAAATGATTAGGATGCAAGGACTGGGGAAGAGTCTGTGCGCATGGATAGGGAACTGGCTAATGGACAGAAAATAAAGAGTTGTGGTTAATAGATCTTATTCAAAATGGGAGACTGTTAGCAGTGGGGTCCCACAGGGGTCTGTACTGGGTCCAGTGTTCTGCAATTTATTTATTAATGACCTAGTAGATGCAGTAGAAAGCAATGTTGCTATTTTTGCAGATGCTACAAAATTGTGCAGAATCATCAACTCTCAGGAAGATAGTGACATATTGCAACAGGATCTGGATAGGATGGCTATATGAGCACATACTGTAAATGGCAGATTCCATGTTGAAAAATGTTAAGTCATGCATTTTGGTCTCACCAATGGTCTTGCACCATACAAAATAAATGGGATACAGATGGGGACATCAAACTTGGAGAGGGACTTAGAAGTACTCATCGACAACAAGTTAAATAATCGTATTCAATGCCAAGCCGCTGCAGCTAAAGCTATTCAAATTTTGGGATGCATTAAAAGGGAAATAAAAACTTGAGACGCTAGCATAAAATACCCCTCTTTAACCTCTTGAGGACTGCTGTGTTAAACCCCCCTAAAGACCAGGCACATTTTCATCAAATTGGCCACTGCAGCTTTAAGGCCAAGCTGCAGGACCGCAAAACACAGCACACAAGTGATTCCTCCCCCCTTTTCTCCCCACCAACAGAGCTCTCTGTTGGTGGGGTCTGATCGCCCACCCCAGTGTTTGTTTGTTTATTTGTGCTTGGTTTTTATTTGTTTTTTTAAACAAAAACAGTGTTTTTTCCCCCTCTCTTGTATAGCCACCACCCTCCCTCCCCTCGCCGGCCAATCCCTGTGATTAGCTGTCATAGGCTTCAGCCTATGACAGCCGATCACCTCCGTGGCTCAGGAGGGGACAGCCGTGTCACACGGCTAATCGCAGCGCTGTACGGGTAATTATATGGCGATTACGCCGTCTAACAGTCTCCCGAGCGGCAATAGCCGCTTGGAGACTGAAGAGGGGGCGGAGCTCCGCCCTCCGAGAATGAGATGCGCGCGCAGCGTGCGCGCGATCTCATTCAAAACAGAGCCCCAGGACTTTACGCCAATTGGCGTTAGGCGGTCCTGGGGCTGCCGCCGCGGCCACGCCCACCGGCGTGACGTGGTCGGCAAAAGGTTAAAGGATTCCCGATGTGACATGATGAGATAGACATGTGTATGTACAGTGCCTAGCACACAAATAACTATGCTGTGTACCTTTTTTTCTTTATCTGTCTGAAAGAGTTAAATATCAGGTATGTAAATGGCCGACTCAGTCCTGACCCGACAGACAGGAAGTGACTACAGTGTGTCCTTCACTGATAAGAAATTCCAACTATAAGTCACTTTCCTAGCAAAAAATGGCCTTTGAGAGCAAGAAAGAGATAAAAAGGGGAATTACTTATCAGTGCGGGTCACACTGTAGTCACTTCCTGTCAGGAGGGAGTCAGCCATTACATACCTGATATTTAACTCTTTCAGACAGGTAAAGAAAAAACACAGCATAGTTATTTGTGTGCTAGGCACAGTACATACACATGTCTATCTCATCATGTCACATGTCACTTCGGATATCCTTTAACTGTGGCCACATCTGGAATATGGAATTCAGTTCTGGGCACCACACTACAGGAAAGATATTGCAGTTTTAGAGCAGGTGCAGAGACGAGCAACAGAATTGATACGAGGGATGGAAGGTCTCACTTACCAAGAAAGGTTAGATAAACTGGGTTTATTTAGTCTGGAGAAAAGACGCCTTAGATGGGATCTAATTAACATGTATAAATACATCAGGGGGCAATAGAAAAGCTTAGCCGATGAGCTTTTTGTCCCTAGGCTTTTTACAAAGGACTAGGGGACATGATCTGCGCATGGAGGAAAATATACAGTATATTGTAGCTATAGCTGGCAGAATGTCCCACTTAACACTCTCTGCAAGAAACCTACAGGGCAACAACAAAAAATAACCTAATCAAATTTGCTAAATACCTTAAAGTGAATATAAACAAGATTACTTTTTACTTTTAGATATGTCAGTATCCAGACAGGCATTTATGGCCATGTTTGCACAGTTGATGATTTTGGTGACCATTGCTGATGCTAAGTGATGTTGTGAAAAGGAGTCTTTGAGGGAACGAATGGTGGGGATTAGGTTTCAGGTTTAGATCAGGGTGCATTAAGGAAAATGAGCACCATGCAGCTTTTTTCTGAATACAATAAACTATTAAAAACTGATCAATAGTCGGTTTTGAGCAGCTACCACCACGCCACTTTATTTGGCTGCAGTAGTGTCTGAATCGCACCAAAAACAAGCTGGCAATAATGTCAGATACACCTGATCTGCTGCATGTTGTTCAGGGTCTATGGCTAAAAGTATTAGAGGATCAGCAGCATAGCCAGGCAGCTGGTATTGCTTAAAAGTAAATAAATATGGCAGCCTCCATGTCCCTCTCACTTCAGTTGTCCTTTAATATATGTTTTTATAATATACATAATTGATTTGGAAACACCTTCATATTAAGTGCCTGTTGGTGCATTGTGACAGTGAATGGTTAATAGACATTCACCATGCCTCATCGCTTTCATAACCATGAAGAGCCAGCTATTGTTTTTTTCCCCAGCGCAAATGTGATTGTCATCAGAAGCCGCTCACCGTTGTCTAGAATTAAAGTCCTGTATTCTTTGTGACGGATGAGGAAGGGGGGGACTAGACATCCCACTCCGAAGCGACACTCTGTTGAATCTTTAAAGGCCATCAGTTGCGTAAAACCAAACCCGATTGGGCAATTTGCTGAAATATTAAAAGCTCAGCCTGTTAAAGCTTTTACTGTGCAGGGCAGCACGTCAGAAAGTGTCCGCGGTGAAAGCAAATAATTGACTTTCTATCCTCATGCCAAACACACAACACTGGTGACTAAATTCACATTGCTTCTACTTCATTGCAGATCCTAATAGCAGCTCTTTGATATTGAGGGACAGAAAGGAGCCACTCAGCAGCAGCTTAAGGAAACATGTCACAATTTTCGCACAATCCAGTATGAGGAAAAAGAGTGTTCACACTGTAATTAGTAAAAGTGTCCTCGCTCACAATCCACAAAGGCCAAGGCTGAAAATTGAAAACAGTATTTTTGTGGCAAAGGGATTTTGAGTGATTCTGTCACAGTGGTTTTCATATTGCCATCTTATATGACAGCAGGAAGTGTCTATGTTTTGCTTCTAAATTAAAAATGTAAAAAATGTATTTAGTTCCAAGATGGTGCAAAATGGTTCCAAAAGTGATTCAAATCGATGTCAAGGATCTCTCTCAAGGAACCTTTTATATTCTATTTTGTATGATCTGTAACTGTTCAGAATGACCACATGCAAAGCCAAATTTGTACTTTACCAAACGTAAGGCTTCTTTCCTTCCACAGACATGATCCTTTGCTCATGGCTGCTAATGATCAGATAGATAACATGGACTCCAGCAGTGTGAAGAGATATGACTCTACCGGTATGTTCCACTGGTGCCCAGCTAAGGAGATGGAGAAAGTTCTATTGGTGAGTTTACCTACAGACCATTGCAGTAAGCCATGTGGCGTGTGATCTGAAATATATTGCATAGTGCAGCTGTTAGCTTGAAATATAGGAATAATGAATGCAAACAATCACATGCCTAGAGTGTTTCTATAATGTAGAAGAGTGTGTATATTCACTTAAACTTTACACCCAGATACATTTATATATTGTATAAATATAAATCAAATTTACATCAGCATGTCTATGTAAAATTTAAGCATAAAAAAAACTTATCTAAACATTCAAAATAACTAGTTAGTGTTGTCTAGATCAGCACCAGTCCATAAATCTAATCCGTCCTTGTGTGGTATTTCCATCTTTCATGAAGTAGCAGCTACACTGAAAATAGAACTGTAGGGCCACTTCTACAGTATTTCTGGTGCTTCTTCCTGTTGCTCTGCTTGCTATACACTGATGTGAATGGGTGTATGCTCATATGTGTAGCCCAGAGTTATTGCAAGGCAACTGGGACCTTAGAAATAGACACCATAAATAGAACTAGTCTTCTGTATCCCAGAACTGTTCTGGTCCCCTCATAAAGTTTCCCTGGTGGTCTAGTGGTCCCTCCCACATTACTACATCACTTCACTGGTCGTCTAGTGGTCCCACCATATAACTGCGCTGGTGTTCTAATGGTCACCCCATCCCAGTGTAGCTGCGCTGGTTGTCTAGTGGTCCAACCTCATTAATATATTACTTACCTGGGGATCTAGTGCTTCCCATCTCCATATCACTTCCCTGGTGGTCTAGTAGTCTCCCCCATATCCCTTCTCTGGTGGTCTAGTGTCCCTCTCCTTATGTTGCTTCCCTAGTGATCTTCCCATCCCCATATCACTTCCCTGGTGAACTAGTGCCTCCCCCCCCCCCACATTGCTTCCTCCCGCATGCAGAGTAGTAGTAGTGGAAGCATGAAGACTCTCACCTGCTCCAGATCCTGATCCCTTCCATCCGATCTATCCTCTTTGACTACAGCTTGCTGTTTACTTCCTAGTTTTCCTGTAGCTGTGGCTATAGAAGACAGACTGGGTGGGAGTCCCTAGATCAGATAAGAGACTTCTAGCCTCTGTTACTCTGGATAGGAAGAGAGGAGCACTATGGTGAACAGCTGAGCCAGCCCCGACTTCTATGATGAGCCCCTGGGCCCTATGTTGCTTCCCTAGTGATCCTCCCATCCCCATATCACTTCCCTGGTGATCTAGTGCATCCCCCAGTGCTTCCTTCTCCTATGCAGAGTAGTAATAGTGGAAGCATGAAGACTCTCACCTGCTCCAGATCCTGATCCCTTCCATCCGATCTATCCTCTGTGGCTACAGCTTGCTGTTTACTTCCTGGTTCTCCTGTAGCTGTGGCTATGGAAGACAGACTGGGTGGGAGTCCCTGGATCAGGTGAGAGACTTCTAGCCTCTGTTACTCTGCATAGGAAGCGAGGTTCTCCTGTAGCTGTGGCTATGGAAGACAGACTGGGTGGGAGTCCCTGGATCAGGTGAGATACTTCTTGCCTCTGTTACTCTGCATATGAAGAGAGGAGCACTATGGTGAACAGCTGAGCCGGCCCGGCTTCTATGATGAGCCCCTGGGCCTTGAAGGGGTGGTAGTTATGACACTGCAACCATGTATAAATCCAAAAGCCTTTGCGCCAGAGACATAAAAGTATGAAATAGTGTGATCTAATGGCACCCTTCAATTTAAGACCGCTAACATAGTTCTCTTACCTAAATCTACATCTTATGAAATCATCATCGATCACTTTTATCATATGATTGTCATACTTTATGCCTTTAGTCTAAGGCAGGATTCACACTTGTCCATCAGTATTCTGCATGCATTTTTTTGCACACCATGTTTACATTTGGGAAAACGCATGTTTTTTGTTTTTTTCACAGAAGCTAGTGTAATTGATAGGAAAAATACAAAAAACACATTCAAGTGTGAATTAGCCCATTGTTTAACACCGGTTCTGTAACGATTGGTGTCAGCACGCAGAGAGAATCTGATTATTGGTGATCTGCAGTATCACCAAAAATGCAGATATATACCCGATTATTGATGATCTGCAGAATCACCGTTAATCAGATATATTGCTAACCTCTGGACACCTATAGGTATGTGAGTGTTTGGTGTAACAGTAATACTTTGAGTGATGCACCTGCTGAGCAGGCGATATACAGTAGAGAGACACTGCTCTGGGAGTACAGGAACCTTCCAGCAACCTGAGGCTCTCCAAGGGGAGGAGTCAGGCTGGAGACAGGAAGGGCCAGAGAGTGAGTGACACCTTAGGGTGGATATATGGAGACAAAGTGGAAGAGAGCGCACTCAGTGTGTGGATTATGAAAAGTGGCCAGCCGACCGTAGAATGATCTCACCTCAGTGTAATGCTGGTTAGCCCATATGGGTGTCCCAGCTCGCAGGCTTTGTCCCTTTGAGCCAGGGACCAGGCTCCTGGCAACCGGGATTCCTTTGTTCCTCTCCTCTCGCAGCTGTGGATAGCACCACTCGCCTTGCAGTCACCAGCGTTCTGCACAATGCAGGTGCTCAGTGGCTGTGGCGGGCGGCAATTGTATGAGTATATTCCCTTTTGTAGAGGGATCGGTGTGCAAGCTGTCTTCCACCTTCCAGCACAAGCATTACCTGCACTCTGTGGGCGCTTGTTAGCTGGTAGTGTATAATGAAGTTGGCATGGGTGAGGTGCAAGTCTGTGCAAACAACAATACCGTGTAATGTAAAGATCTGTTTATTGTAACGCGTTTCGAAAGGGATAAAGCCGCCCCTTCTTCTTCAGACCACTGTTGTCTGAAGAAGAAGGGGCGGCTTTATGCCTTTCGAAACGCGTTACAATAAACAGATCTTTACATTACATGGTATTGTTGTTTGCACAGACTTGCACCTCACCCATGCCAACTCCATTATACACTACCAGCTAACAAGCGCCCGCAGAGTGCAGGTAACGCTTGTGCTGGAAGGTGGAAGACAGCTTGCACACCGATCCCTCTACAAAAGGGAATATACTCATACAATTGGCGCCCGCCACAGCCACTGAGCACCTGCATTGTGCAGAACGCTGGTGACTGCAAGGCGAGTGGTGCTATCCACAGCTGCGAGAGGAGAGGAACAAAGGAATCCCGGTTGCCAGGAGCCTGGTCCCTGGCTCAAAGGGACAAAGCCTGCGAGCTGGGACACCCATATGGGCTAACCAGCACTACACTGAGGTGAGATCATTCTACAGTCGGCTGGCCACTTTTCATAATCCACACACTCAGTGCGCTCTCTCCCACTTTGTCTCCATATATCCTAGCCGTCCTGCACGGAAATTGAGAGCTGCACCAACTATACACAGCACAACTCTGATCGCTCCTCCGGAACCTCCGGAAGTTCAATCTACTTTACCTAAGGGTGGATGTCACTATGATCTGGAGACTATCTCTTAAGGGGAGAAATAGCTCTCGAGGTCGGCCAGGCCGGGTCGGCAACACACTGACAGATAAAGTACAAAGACAGAAAGCTGATTCGGGATCCAAGTCATGCAGGGTCTGGCAACAGAATATCAGATATACGAGCTAGCTTAAGCATAAACAGAATACCATTCAAATAATCTGGCTAAGTGTGAATTCCCAGGTCCACCTGGTTCAAACACACTGAAGGATCTGACTAGGTCTGAGTGCTTCCACGTAGTGATCGCAACGGCAGACAACTTGCAAGTGCCCAGCAGGAACTATATATGGAGTAGTGCTCTCCAGCACCACCCCTAATTGCTCAACCAATAGTATCCTGCTCTGGAGTCAGCTGATCGGCGTGGTCAGCTGACTCTTCCTGCTTAGTATAAGAATTCTGCCTCTCAGCGCGCGCGCGTGTATTCCTAAGCCTATGTGCACTAACAGACTCAGCCACACCAGACACACGCTGCCGCGTGCAACCCGCCACGCTGGACGTGGAACTAGCCGCCTTACTGTTGTTGCATGCAGCGGTTTTTCCGCGTTCTGCCTTGCTACCAAACACACGCTTCCGCGTGCAAACCGCCGCACTGGACGCGGAATCAGCCGCCTGCTCAGTAGCACATGTGGCGGCTTTTCCGCGATCTCTCACTGGTTCTCAGTTTTCCTATGAAAAAAACATGAACAAAAACAAGTGTGAATGCTGCCTAAGTCTTTTTTAGAGTCCTAAAGTCCAGGTAGAACAAATGATCAATCTTTCTGCTGGTGGATATTTTACAATGTTTATTGCTAATTTACTATTGTTATAGTTTATTCATATTTTATAATGGTATCCAATTTCTGTTCCAATGAATAAATTAGAACTAAACTTAATCCATCCGTCGTCCACAGTCTACCTTAGGTATGTTATTATCTGATATGTTTGGCCTCAAAGTAAGCAATAGTCAGACAAACCTCTCTTGAAATTTGGTGTACTAATACTCCACTTGGTGGGTATTTAAACTTATGTCATAATCACTGTTAAATCAACCATCCAGTTCAGAAAAACTCAGATTTACATACCGATCATAAGTGTATCTCAAATCTCACATTTCTTTGTAAAGATGATTACATTATTGCTCTACCTTAACTAAGGAAAACAATTACGTCTCAGCTAAAAATAAGTTAAATAACAGTATTTTCTGCATAGAAAATACTATGTTCTATAGAATGTCTTCATAAAAAATACTATATAGGATGTCTTCATTATGCCTCTCACACTTTTCTGAATGGCTTGAGAGATAAGGGGCCTGATCCAATTCACTTTTTATCCTAAGTTTTCTTCCTAGGTGAATGTTCACATCTTACCAATAAAATGTCTTTTAAGTCAAAAGCAAGCAAGAAAACACTCAGAATCATTTTGATAGTACTTTTCTACCTATGTTTTGTACTTTTTCAACAACAATGAAAAATTATCTCCTAGGAGAAAACATAGGACAAAAACGGAATTTGATTGGGCCCAAGATGTGGAAACACCTAAAAAACAAACAAACAAATGGCAGAAAAAACAAACAAAAACACTCAGGGACAACAAGAGCCCAAGTTGTGTAGTAAATATTGCAGTTGACTGTATTCAAGATGATTTATGATACTCACAAAGATGGGTTGCTCTAATTTCAGACACCAATTAGTTTGCTATCTGGAGAAAACCCATCTCCACTCCAGCAATCCAGTCTCGCCAGGAATATGGTCCACTTCTTATGAGAAATGGGTCACCAGCTAAACACTGGGACTATTGAAAGGTGCACAATACAGAGGTGCTAGGTGTGATAAAATTAGATGACATTCAATAAAATATGGTAAAGTGTGAATAAAAATTAGTTTTTGAACAATAGTTTGTGTCAATTGTTGAGTTATGTCACCTCCACCTTTTCTATGTCATTGATTTTAACTATTTATTGTGCCAGCAACAGTATATCTACAGGCTTTGAGACTTCATATTAGCTCCAGGGGCGTAGATATACTTACCTCGCTGTGATTGGTCGCTGCACGCAATTTGGTGATTCTAGCATATATGGGCGCTTTGCTATTAACAACGAATGTTAGCGCCATTGCCTTCAATGCAATTTTGTTGAATTAGTACAGTAAAATCAGATGTTTTTCAGGACAACCCAAGCCAAATTTGAACAGACACATTCAGTTTGAGTATAGCAATGACACAAATTCGAACAACACTACCTACTAACTAAATTGTCCAAACTATGCAGTCAGTAAAACAACCAATGGTTTAATTGGCATTGCTGTATATTTAACTGCCTAACGACTGCTTCACACCGATTGGAGTGAGCAGCGGGGCAGGCCCAGGACCACTCCATGGCAATTGGCTTGAGTCGCTAGGGGCAGAGATTGCAGGGGATTGCGCATGCCGATCCTAACTTAAATGATCAGTCTCCCAGTGAGATCGCCGCTAGGGACTCTTAGACAGCTAAATCGTCATCTAATAACACTGTACAGCGCTGCGATCTAAGGCAGAGCTGTACTAGGGACAGGGAGGCAAAAAAGTGATCCGCTGTCGTAGGCTGAAGCCTATGACAGCCGATCACTCTGATTGACTGGCGGGGAGAAGGAAGGAGGGGGGGGATTAAAGAAAAATAGTAAAATGTATTTAAAAATATAAGAGATAAATATTTATATAAAAATAAATAAACACTGATGGTGCAATCAAAGCCCACCAACAGATAGCTCTGTTGGCAGGCAGAAAGGGGGGGGGGGTGGAATCACTTGTGTGCTGAGTTGTGCAGCCCTGCAGCAAGCCCTTAAAGCTGCAGTGGCCAATTCAGTTAAAAATGGCCTGGTCACTAGGGGGTTTAAGACCGCAGTCCTCAAGAGGTTAAACTAACGTTATATTTAAAAGTACCAAAACCTATGAAATACATAAAGTTGTTCATTGTAATTCTCTATACCCTGTAATATAAGGAATGTCACTGTAACGATCGGTGTAACAGAGAGGGTCTGATTACCGGTGAACTGCAGTATCACCGAGAATACAGAATATACCCGATTATTGGTGATCTGCAGTATCACCGATAATCAGATATATCTACTAACCTCTGAACACCTGAGATAAGCGAGTGTTTGGTGAAACAGTAGTACTATGAGAATTGCATCTCAGGAGGAGGTACAGGAGCAGTAGAGAGTACTGCACAACCGTATGTTCCTTCCGATGGCCTAGACTCTCCCGGGGGAGGAGTTAGGCAGAGAGTAGGAATGACAGAACGAGAGTGACACCAGTGAGAGGGTGTCACTAACAGGTCTGGGAACTGCCTCTAACAGTAAGGCCAGTTCTCGAGGTCGGACAAGCCAGGTCGTTAACACACAGACAGATAAGGTACAGATTCAGAAGACGGATACGTAATCCAATAGACAGGCAGGGTTTGGCAACGGGTATCAGAATAGCGAGGTACAGAGTCAGAAGGCAAATACAGAGTTCAGGAATGAGCAAAGTTTGGCAACAGGATATCAGAAATAGCAAGGTACGGGATCAGAGTTTCAGAAGAATAGTCAGGCAGGCAAAAGGTCATAACAAATAATACAGGTAATATTCCTAACGCTAAGGTGTGAGGTCCTTGATCGTCAACACCTTTGGAAACTATGCTAGAACACAGATACGGACAAGGTCTGAGTGCTACCACGTTGTGATCGCAACGCCAGACAACCAGAGAATGACCAGCACCCAGTATATATACACCTGTGCTCTCCAGCACCTCCCTTAAGTGCTGGACCAATGAAAGTTGCTGTAATTGTCTGCTGACCGGCCTGGTCAGCTGACCCTTCTCTGACTGCCATAAAAGTTCTGCCTCTCCGCGCGCACACGCGTCATTCTGAACCTAGGTGGACTATCAGTCCCAGCCACACCAGTACTGCTTTGCAATGTCTCCGCTGACCCATGCGCGGGGTTGGTCGCACCGCTATCTGCACCGGCGGCTGCCACCCCGCGCTGGGTCAAAGTGTCAGCAACAGGGCCATGCTCTCCATGGAAACAGCCGCCTCACGCTGAGTAGAGGCGGCTGATTTTCCGCGTTTCCTTACAGTCACTATGTGATGACATTTTATTGGTTTACTTTAATTTATTTACTATGTGATTTACTTTAATTGTTTTAAACTTTGGATAACACATCAATTTGATATTAAAAGAAATGCTGTAGCACAAAATAAAATGTGCAGACCATGCATTAAAAAAAAAAAAAAACTACCCACATGAATTAAAGCACTTCAGCAAAAATAATGGAACTAAAGGTTGCAATTATTGCTGCCATATAAATGTAAGGTAGACAGGAACATGTCACTAACTTTTCGAACCACTGAAATGTGTACAATATGCTGCAATACATTCTAAAAATTGTATTCTGTCATTTTATCACTTCCTACAGACACGCAGTGAAGCTGCTATGACAGTTCTGAGTGGACATGTGGTTGTCTGTATATTTGGAGATGTAACATCAGCGGTAATTGGACTTCGAAATTTGGTGATGCCATTAAGAGCCAGCAACTTCCACTATCATGAACTGAAGCATATTGTATTCGTGGGATCTCTAGAATATCTGAAGAGAGAGTGGGAGACCCTACACAACTTTCCTAAAGTTTCTATCCTGCCTGTAAGTATCATGGAAGTCACTCTGTGGTGCAAAGTACTAACTCATACAACATAGTTTTGTTGATAATGAAAAACCCATTCTATTTGTTATTTATTTTAATAGAAACTAATACTTTTTATAGATTAATATTTATGTACATGTTGGATATTCAGGATTATAAATACTTTAATCCAAAAAAAGTTTAGTAATAAGTTTTTAATTATGGTAAAATAACTGAATTTGTCTGCAAGGTTTGAATTTTGTACTAAGCTTTACAT
Organism: Hyperolius riggenbachi; assembly: GCF_040937935.1. Taxonomy (NCBI): domain Eukaryota; kingdom Metazoa; phylum Chordata; class Amphibia; order Anura; family Hyperoliidae; genus Hyperolius; species Hyperolius riggenbachi. Next base: position 187,616,937 of record NC_090655.1, on the reverse strand, counting down.
CTGCATGTGTGGTTTTCCATGACCATACATTTTGTACAGCAAATTATTGCATGGAGCCTGTCTGATATCATTTAATTTTGATTTTCTGAGCAGCTCAGCAGCATAGTGGAAAACAGGGCTGTGGAGTCGGAGTCGTGGATTCGGAGTCGGGGCAATTTTGGGTGCCTGGAGTCGAAGTCGGGAAAAAATGCACCAACTCCGACTCCTAATGAATTTAAACTGTAATTAAAATAGAAAATATGATACAATTTTCTATTTCTCAGATAATAGTCATCATAAATAATTTATACATACAGTCATAGCTGTGCTTAGTCCACAAAAATGAAATAAACGAATCAAAATTGGTTACTTGTGCTGCTTCAATAAAGCAGTCCCCGTATTTTTAAAGTCAGATATACACATCTGATTGTGACTGTACATATGATGTGTACACAGGAATCTCTTATATATACTAAATAACATCTATGCTGTAAGTATAAAGCCTGATGTGTAGCTGTGTCACTAAAATAGATGTTCAATGAGATGGAAATAATTCTGCGTTGATTCTGATTTATGCAAATGTACGCACTCTTTGCTCATGAAATCAAATAATTTGATATGTTGTTATAATTTGGTTTGGTGACTACGAATTAAATGGTACCTGAGAAGGATGAAAAGAAAAGTTTTATACATACCTTGGGCTTCCTCCAGCCCCCTTCAGGCTAATCAGTCCCTCGCTGTCCACCTCCACCACCTGGATCTCCTGCTATGAGTGCTGGTAATTCAGCCAGTCAGCGCAGTCTGGCCGCATGCGGCTTCCTTAGCCAGGAGCATTCTGCACCTGCGCAATAGTGCTGCGCAGGTGTAGTACACTCCCGGCGGCGGAGTGTGTGCATGCGCACTACGCCAGACTGGCTCACGTACCTGGACTCATAGCAGAAGATCCAGGTGGCGGAGGAGGACAGAAAGGGACTGATTAGCCTTAAGGGGGCTGGAGGAAGCCACAAGTATGTATAAAACTTTAATTTCATCTGTATCAGGTTTACTTTGTTACACAGTAGTACTATACTCTACATATGCACTCTCCACAGAGCTGCAGGGAATCCACTGAGAATGTTGGGCACATTGAACACAGAGGTGTTGTCTATCACCCATAAACCTGGTTCAGATTGTGCATGAAGAATGTGTAATAGAGGAATAATCCCCTCATTCTCCTGCAGAGAACCTGCACATCACTCTTACATGTACCCACAGTCACATTGCCTATGGCCTGATCCATGTTCAGATTGTGCCTGAAGAATGTGTAATAGAGGAAGAATCCCCTCATTCTCCTGCAGAGTACCTGCACATCATTCTTACCTGTACCCACAGTTACATTGCCTAGGGCCTGATAGATGTTCTTTGTTCCGGTCTGTACCTTTTACAAGTACTCTTACCAAGGACTAGATTAGTCTATGACTAAAGGGAATAAATATGACAGTCTACATATCCTTCTCACTTCAGTTGTCTTTTAAAATTCCTAAGCGTTGGCAGTTAGGAGACGAATTTCATGTTACATACTTTCAATCAACAAGATTGTAATATGCAAATTAGAGGAGTCGAGGAGTCGGAGTTGGAGTCATAGTCGGTGGAATCCTAAACTGAGGAGTAGGAGTCGGTGGATTTTTGTACAGACTCCACAGCCCTGGTGGAAAACACTCTCATATTTCATTGCTGTTCCAGGTTTGACTCTTAGCCACAGTTTTAAGACAACCCTTAAATGCACCCACACACTAATCCTAATATCACTCCAATCTTTGGTTGAACTCGATACTCATCTAAGATGGGAGATGCATTGTAGAGGTACTGCAGCTGAGGGGTCCAGCACTGGGATGACTATTGTTGGAATCTTGGCAACTAGATTACACACTAATTGCATCTAAACTCAGCACAATTTCTCATGGTGTAGAGGCTTCAGTACTCTGTACTTATGGTCTTCTGTAGGGCTTTTTGTCAAGCTAGTATGGAGTTTAAAGGTGCTACTTTGATCCCTGCTTTTAACAAGCATACAGTTTTTGAAAAGTTCTGGCAGAAAAAGAGGTTTTAACTTTCTAACGAATACTTTGTGTAGCTCAAACGCTTTTGTAAAAACACGCTCAAAGAAAATACTTTTATAATTTAGGAGAATTCAAAAATGTTATCTAAATGAAAAAAATTCAATAAAGTACTGTGGAAGTATTATTATTATTGATTTATAAAGTGCCAGCATACAGTATTCCACGGGGCTGTACAAAGTAAGGTACATAATACAGACCACCAGTGTACAAAATAGGTAAAAAAAAAAAAATACAGAATCAATACAAAATACAGAGTTGTAATTACAGTGACAGAAGTAACATGATAAATAAAAAAATGTATAGCAAATTTCACAGTACAAAAGCGTGACAGAGAGCCCTGCCCTTGTGAGCTTACAATCTAAATATGGCCCCTAAGTATTCATTGTTTAAAGCGGAACTAAAATATGATATATATAAAAAAGAGAGACTTTTGCTTACCTGCCAGCCCCCTGCAGCCTCCCTGTGCCAGCACCGTCTCCTAATAATTCTCCGGCCCCCGCCATGGCTGTTTCTTAACCGCAAGTCGCTGCTAACTACGCGGCCCCAGCCTCAATCCTCTCGCCGGGAGCGTCCTGTGCAGGCGCAGTACAAGGTTTTCTCTTTCTGCGCCTGTGCAGGACGCTCCAGGCGACGGGAGCGTGAATGAGAACACACGCAGCCAGGGCCACGCAGGCCCATTGGCTGTCGACTTGTAAGTCGGTGGTCAAGAAACAGAACCACTGTGGGGGGCCGGAGGATCGTTCAGAGACGCGCAGGCACAGGGAGGCTGCAGGGGGCTGGCAGAGCCCCAGGTAAATAAAAGTCTTTTTCTTTTTATCATATTTCAGTTCCGATTTAAATATGTCACTTCATAAAATATATTCAATACAAACAGAACATGCATCTGACCTTCATGAAATATAATAAAGCATCTTCAAGTTCATGGTGCTATTTTTTTTTTTATATTTTCTTATAGGGTATAAATATTGTCAGTAAAAATCATGACAAAGATTTTCCTTTTATTTGTATATAACAAAAGCCATGCAAACTCCTTATTCCTCAGTATTTCAATGTCATAGTAAGATTACACATTTAACAGAAGGGTGCAGTCAGTTGGTGCAGCAAACACCCTGCAGACTACCCTGGTCCACCCTTCTATGGTCACACATGTTTTGTCATATGAAGCAAGGTGACATTGTCGTGATGAATAATTGTTCTGCTGCTTAGTTCAATAGATTCCGGTTTTATGTTTTGATTAATTGCAGCAAATAAAAGCAAATATTTTTTAACAAGTCTGTAGATTTTGCATATTCCTATTTCATAAACATTCTTCTTAATTTATACCCTTAATTTCTTTATATTCCTTCCTGTCCTATATGCTTTTTCTTTCCTTTAGGGTACGCCATTAAGCCGAGCTGATCTAAGGGCTGTCAACATTAACCTGTGTGACATGTGCGTTATCCTGTCAGCCAATCAGAACAATATTGATGATACATCACTTCAGGATAAGGAATGTATCTTGGCATCTCTCAACATCAAATCCATGCAGTTTGATGACAGCATAGGGCTCTTGCAAGCAAACTCTCAAGGTAAGCTAGTCCCTCTCTCACTTAGCAGCACAGCCCTCAAGACACAGAGCTGGCATAAATCATATCCCTCATCCAGCTACACTTAAAGCTGCTTTTTGTTGGTGACATTGCTTAATTTGCTGATGAGTTTGATCTGTCTCACAGAGCGCACTCTCAGCTGCACAATTGCCACATTAATTGCATGCTTTTAGCAGAGCCACTCCAACGAAGGCAGCAATGAACAGGGCTGTAATTTTATAACAGAGGTATCATCTGTTGGTAAATAGTTGCAGCGTGAAATGCAAAATAGATAGAAGGAATCCACATGGTCACATAGTATTACTGTACTTGAGCAGGACATATTCAAGTAGGTTAACCAGTTTTCAGTTTTTTATGTTATCTATGAGGGGCTTTGAGTTGTTCAGTGACTCTCAATTCATCAGTACGGAAAAAATATTTGTAATGTGAATTTTCAACATATGAAACATACATATTTTGCTGGTAAAATATGTCTGAATATTTAAAGAATCAGACAAGCAATGATGTCCCTTCAACAAGAAAAAAAATTGAATCTGTTGGTCTCAAATGCATGCAATTTTTATACTCTAAACATATTTTGGTTCCCTTCAGGTATATGAGGTATCTTCTTTTTATGAATTATTGCCACCCTTACTGTGTCTTACACAATTTTCTGGAACAAGGCAAATTTATATAGGGTGTCTGTATGTTTAAAGTGGACATAAAGCCATGACTTCCTCTCTGCTCTAAAAGATAAGCAACAGCATAATATCCTTTACAGAAAAACATTTCTTTGTTACGGATTACAGAACTCCACAGAGATGGTGCAGAACTGTTACTTCCTGGTTTTGCTAGAAGCACATACAGGGTTAAAACTCCTGTGTTTACATATAACCTTTCTGGATGACAACACCTAGGCACAGATCAGACATAGGTGACAGCTCAAATTACAGCAATTTATTACTTCCAGATAAGGGAGAATTAGACAGCCTGTTATCTCTAAATGCAAACAGGGTTAGTGTTTCTGTTTTCCTTTTCTCCTATGCATAAGTTTAGGTCCTCTTTAATGTCAAACTTTAATGCTCTTTCCCAGTTACAAGCAGTACATAGTACTGCTGTTATTTGGGACATTTCTTATCTTGACAAGAACCAAGGTATTTTTTGTCAGTATTTTGGTATACCAAGCCTGTCAGTTACATAGGTAGATTCGTTGAAAAAAAAGGAAATCTGTCCATCAAATTTAAACAGGAAAAAATAAATAAAAGTGTGCACATCACTGTCCTGGACCCACACATATCCCAGTTGATCCAGAGGAAGGCGAAAAACCCAATGCTTGGACCATGTTGCCTTAAAAGGGAAAAATTACTTACAGACTCCAGATTGCAGTCAGATAAATCAGTGGATGAAGCTGAAGCCTATGACAGCCGATCACAGTGATAGGCTTGTGGGGAAGGGAGGGGTTACTGCAAAAATAAAAGAAAATAATACACAATTTTATTTAAAAATAAAACGAATATATATATATATATATATATATATATATATATATATATATATATATATACATACACATTGGGGGCGCGATCAGACCCCACCAACAGAGAGTTCTGTTGGTGGGGAGAAAAAAAAGGGGGGGGGGGGATCACTTGTGTGCTGTGTTGTGCAGCCCTGCTGTGAGGCCTTAAAGCTGCAGTGGCCCTTTTTGTGAAAAATGGCCTGGTCTTTAGGGGGGTGTAACACTGCGTTCCTCAAGTGGTTAAACATTACAGCTGAAGAAAAACAGCAATCTATTTATTATATGGCTGTGCCTGACTGTAGCTACTTTAAAAGTCTTGCTTTGGTGAAGTTTAGGGTTGTTTTAGCTGTTAATATAGAATAAGCTTAGGAGTTTAAGTTGAAAGTAAAAAGTTAGAATGTTGGACAAAATAGTTTTAGGTATTCAGATATCAATAACCTACTGCTAAGACATCTTAATAGCTGTCAGTATATAGAAACATGTAATCAAGAAAAATATACTAATATAAACATTTAGGTTCAAAAAACATGTTCAGATTTCTATATTTATGATACAGGTGTCATAAACCTTACAGCACATATCAGATGCCTTCATGATAACATATTAAAATGTAATTTGACACCAGCACAAGCTAATATTACTGTTTTTCATAAATATATGCACAATTATTGATTAGGTTCATTTTAAGGTATTTTTTTTAAAGTAGATTTCTTTCAAGCGACTTTTCTCTTTCCATTTAAGGGCAGAAAAATGACACATCTGCACAAGTCTTTTAAGAAAGTTAATTATACAGCAGCAAAAGCAAGCATCGCATTACTGTTATGAAATATTAAATGGGTATCTTTCATTCTCCCAGATGCCCTGGAGATAAATATACTATATTTAATGCTCTGTTTCCAACCGTTTTACACACAAAAATTTATAGCAATACCCATATTCTTAACACCCTCCATCTTTGTTTTATTTCCTGCTATTTAGTCAACCTCTGAGCTTTCAGACAGACCGACCCCTCTGTGGGTGAAGGGGTTAAGAATGCAACATTTTTCCATGCGGTGCTTAGGTAGATAACATTTCTATATTGCTCACTCGGGACTGCAAGCTGAGAAGCATCTTTACAATGATAGATCACTCTTTAACTATATTAAGCTTGATTGTCTGTGCACACAATGTAGAGGTATAAAATCCCCCAGCTTCCTTCTGAACCGTTTTATAAATATTTAAGCCCAGCTTACGTGCCTCTGGATATTAAAACATATTTTACAGTAACACACCCACACATGTACACACAAAAAAGACCCTTTGTGTAAATATTACATGGGGCCATCTTCTCCACCCTGTTATCATGGCACTTTAATGAATACATAATTTCACACTTCACATTTTATTGGGAACAGCCTTGGTGTTCTGTGTGCAAACATAAGGCATAGCTTGTTGGTGTGACAGAAGCAGTGTGGAAAGCTGTTTTAATGATCTGCTGCTTTAATTATACAAACAAGGATGTTTAGTGAGAAGAGTCATTTTGCCTGAACTCTAGGCTTGAGGTAAAATGAATACTTTCTTTTTCTAGGTGGAAAGTCCGGCATTTAGGGGGGGGGGGGGGAGGAGTCTTTATTTCCCTAGCTGCAGGAGTTAGTTGTATTCTAGCAGCACAATTATGCTTGTACTGCTTCATGTACAGCTACACTTTCTGTTGACAAATACCCATTGATCTGGTTTTTATGCCCACTGCCTGGTTCACACATCACAGACACGGGTTCACCCCTGTGTGGGACATAGAGAAGGTAAATAATCTCCTCCTTGCAACTTTTGATGTACCAGCTGGGACAAGAGGACACTGATCTCTGACTAGGCCAAACAACTGGCTTAGACTAAACCCTGTCATCTGCTCCTAGGGTCGTTGATAACTCTTTTCAATGCTTTTCTAGTCAATAATACCTCCAGTACTCCATAGTTCATGTAAAACCAACTTTTTAAAATGTCCTGTTTTTGTACTTTTCAGTGCAAAACGGATGTTTTAAAGCAATCCTTTTTTCGGGACAGACATTCAGAGTGCGTGCGCACGTACACATGCACATGACCACTTTCTGCTGCCAATGGGCTGGCGGGAAGTGGTTAAAGAACACCTGAAGTAAGATGGACATGGAGGCTACCATATTTATTTTCTTTTAAACAATATCAGTTTCCTGGCAGTCCTGCTAATCCCTTTGGCTGCAGTGTCTGAATCATACACCTAAAACAAGCATGCAGCAGGGATCTTGTCAGATGTTTGTCAGAAACATCTTTTATGCATTGGTAGTGTCTGAATCACATGCCTGAAACAAGCATGTGGCAAATCCAGGCAAACTTGAGTCATACATCTGAGCTGCATGCTTGTTCAAGGTCTATGGCTAAAAGTATTAGCAGGACAGCCAAGCAAATGGTATTGTTTTAAAGAAAATAAATGTATCCATATTTTCCTTACTTCAGGGGTAGTTTAATTAGTCCCCAGTCTTTTTAAAGTTGTAATCCACTACAATGAAACTTCAAATATTTAAATACACAGTACCATACGTTCTAAATGGAAACCAAATGTGTATATATAAGATGTGTTATAAAAGTGTTTACCCCTGTAACAAGTCGCAACACCTTGTAAGGTTGTTTGCTTTATTGTATCACCTGCTTTGCTTTCTGGCTTCACCGGACTGTCTCTGTGACTTGATCCTGAATGAACAAGGGACGGTGCTGATTTTTCTGGACTTGCCTTGCTTCCTTGGTAATGGATTTGCCTTGTTTGCCTGATGCTGGATTGACATGCCTGGTTTTTACCTAATGGTGCTAGTTTGCGGGCCTGTTGCTTTCTGCTGGCCATGGTCTGGTCATGCTAAGCAAGTGCTGCCCTGGCCTGACATTGCAAGCTGTGTTAAACTGCTATTAGACTGGCATTGCTAGACTACTTCTAGTAAAGTGCACACTCTGGTCTCGTATGGACCGGAGCAATTTTCACATTTCAGTGCTCCTCCCTTTCATTCACCAATAACTTTATCACTACTTGTCACAATGAAATGACCTATATCTTGTTTTTTTCACCACCAAATTTAAATATTACAGTTTGCTAAGAATTATTTTATTCTAAATGCATTTTAACAGGAATAATAATAAGAAAAAAAAAAGAAAAAATTCATTATTTTTCAGTTTTCGGCCATTATAGATTTAAAGTAAAACGTGCTACTGTGTATAAAACCCACACATTGTATTTGCCCATTTGTCCTGATTATTACAACACCTAAAATATGTCCTTAGTACACTGTATCGCGACAACATTTTATTTGGAAATGAAGGTGTATTTTTTCAGTTTTGCATCTAGAGACTATTTACAAGCCCTTATTTGCAAAAATAACAGTAATATATACACTCAGGACATGCATATTAAAAAAGTTGAGCCCTTAAGGTAACTATTTATGTATTTTTCTTATGAGACTATATATATATATATATATATATATATATATATATATATATATATATATATATATATATATACACACACAGTGGTTTGCAAAAGTATTCGGCCCCCTTGAAGTTTTCCACATTTTGTCACATTACTGCCACAAACATGAATCAATTTTATTGGAATTCCACGTACAAAGTGGTGTACACGTGAGAAGTGGAATGAAAATCAAACATGATTCCAAACATGTTTTACAAATAAATAACTGCAAAGTGGAGTGTGCATAATTATTCAGCCCCCTTTGGTCTGAGTGCAGTCAGTTGCCCATAGACATTGCCTGATGAGTGCTAATGACTAAATAGAGTGCACCTGTGTGTAATCTAATGTCAGTACAAATACAGCTGCTCTGTGACGGCCTCAGAGGTTGTCTAAGAGAATATTGGGAGCAACAACACCATGAAGTGCAAAGAACACACCAGACAGGTCAGGGATAAAGTTATTGAGACATTTAAAGCAGGTTTAGGCTACAAAAAGATTTCCAAAGCCTTGAACATCCCACGGAGCACTGTTGAAGCGATCATTCAGAAATGGAAGGAGTATGGCACAACTGTAAACCTAGCAAGACAAGGCCGTCCACCTAAACTCACAGGCCGAACAAGGAGAGCGCTGATCAGAAATGCAGTCAAGAGGCCCATGGTGACTCTGGACGAGCTGCAGAGATCTACAGCTCAGGTGGGGGAATCTGTCCATAGGACAACTATTAGTCGTGAACTGCACAAAGTTGGCCTTTGTGGAAGAGTGGCAAGAAGAAAGACATTGTTAACAGAAAAGCATAAGAAGTCCCGTTTGCAGTTTGCCACAAGCCATGTGGGGGGCACAGCAAACATGTGGAAGAAGGTGCTCTGATCAGATGAGCCCAAAATGGAACTTTTTGGCCAAAATGCAAAACGCTATGTGTGGCAGAAAACTAATACTGCACATCACTCTGAACACACCATCCCCACTGTCAAATCGGTGGTGGCAGCATCATGCTCGGGGGTTGCTTCTCTTCAGCAGGGACAGGGAAGCTGGTCAGAGTTGATGGGAAGATGGATGGAGCCAAATACAGGGCAATCTTGTTCCAGCAGGACAACAGCCCTAAACATAATGGAATGGTTTAAAACAAAACATATCCATGTGTTAGAATGGCCCAGTCAAAGTCCAGATCTAAATCCAATCGAGAATCTGTGGCAAGATCTGAAAACTGCTGTTAACAAACGCTGTCCATCTAATCTGACTGAGCTGGAGCTGTTTTGCAAAGAAGAATGGGCAAGGATTTCAATCTCTAGATGTGCAAAGCTGGTAGAGACATACCCTAAAAGACTGGCATCTGTAATTGCAGCAAAAGGTGGTTCTACAATGTATTGACTCAGGGGCTGAATAACTACGCACACCCCACTTTGCAATTATTTATTTGTAAAAAATGTTTGGAGTCATGTATGATTTTCGTTGCACTTCTAATGTGTACACCACTTTGTATTGGTCTTTCACGTGGAATTCCAATAAAATTGATGCATGTTTGTGGCAGTAATATGACAAAATGTGGAAAACTTCAAGGGGGCCGAATACTTTTGCAAACCACTGTGTGTATATGTGTATGTGTATATGTATATATATATATATATATATATATATATATTATATAATATATATATATATATATATATATATATATATATATATATATATATATATATATTATATATATATATATATATATATATATATATATATATATATATATATATATATATATATATATATATATATATATATATATATATACATACACACACACACTTTATTTTGTTAACTAAGGGTGAGGGAGGGAAATGGTTAATTTTAATGGGGGACTTATTTTTATTTAATGTAATGTGTTAGGTCACTAAATGTCATCCCCCCCCCCCCCCCCCCACACACTTTATTCCTGTGTACTGTGAACAGTACACAGGAAGCATAACGTGTGTGATTTCACTTATCAATGACCACCAGCATCTTATTGATGCCGGTGATCATTGATCACAGGCACTTTGATCGGTGAATGGGAACTGTGTTCCCATTCACTGATCACTGTACCACTAATCTGCTGTGAGGGAAGGCCGCAGGCACGCGCGTTCACATGTGTCGAGCATTACAATTAGAAGATAATTATCTATGCCCCTGTGTGGGAATTAGATGATTAGATGATTATCTACGCCCCTGCAGGGCATAGATATACCGCTGCAGACAGGTTAAGCCTTTAGGCTGCTTTCACAGTGGGACATTAAAGTCCCACGTTACAGCAGCCTGTAACGCAGCCCAACTCACTGCAATGAAAAATCAATGGGCTGGTTCACAGTGCCCACGTTGCGTTGGAGTATAATGTTGCATGTTAAATGAAAGTGCAGCGTGCTGTGCGTTATACTCGTATTTGGCTACGTTAGACTATTTGCACATGCTCAGTAATGTTTTTTTTTTCTTTAAATGTGCTGCATGCGCCATTTTCGTTTGATCCGTATGCGTCAAAAAGTACGCATCACGTATGCATCAAGAGACACATAACGCAGTGCAATGTAACGTCCAACTTCAAAGGTAACATGTGTTGCATTAGGGGCACGTTATGCAACCTTAACATTGCATCAAACGCAACATCCAAGTGTGAAAGAGCCCTTAAAGGACACCTCAGCTGACGGAGATATGGAGGCTGCCATATTTATCTCCTTTTTAAACAATGTAAATTGCATGGCAATCTTGCTGATTCTCTGCCTCTAATACTTTTATCCATAGACCTCAAACAAGCATGCAGATCAGTTGTTTCTCTCTGGATTAGATGCATGGTTATTATAGCACCAGGAACACCTCCTAGTAATTTTTTCCAATATACAGTATAAGCATGCAAATTATCCACTATAACAATTGGCATACTACCCACTAACCTCAAAAGACATTCCCTGCTTAGCAACAAAATATAACTCACTGGGTATTAACCAGTAACATGCTGTGGACATAAACCCTTAACCCACAAGAAAGATTACCCAATAGTCTATCACAAATATAACCTACTGTATTACCTGTGACATAATCAAGATAATTAATAAGGGCACTGGCCACCCTACTGCTGGGTCACTGTAGCCAGAGAAAGTATCAAGGGTTTAAGGAAAGGAATAACATATCTCTATTTGAGCACCAAAACAAATTTGTTGCAGCCTGTTCAGTAGTGGTGGGTTTGGCAGTGCAGTAAAGTTTTGGTAAATTGTGCTGATGAGAGGTTTCTGGTTTGAAGGTTTTTTTTATTTGCTTGTTTTTTAAACCATGTTTGAGGGAGTAAGGAAATCTAGAAAACATTACACACGTCAGATTAGGGTCTGCATCTAGTGGTGAGAGAAATAGGAATATGCACAGATATGCCTAGTATCAAGAAATTATGCGTAAAATTCATATATATGTATAGCCAAATACCACTATCGGTTGTGATTGAGAGGTACCCGTGCATCACTCAGGTATGGTGCTAGGTGTATGTCTGGGAAGGGATTTAAGGTAATGCGTAGGTAGGGGGGAGGTTAGTGCAGATATGGATTAAGATGAAATGGGGTCCTAAGCAAGATAGCAGTTTTACCCACTGCTGATGGTCACCTGGCTTTTTTTCTTAATAAGGTTTGGTGGGGACTAGCATCCACCAGGCCCCTGGACTCTCTCTAGGCTGTAGACAACTGCCTAGGATTGCATTGTGGATGATCCATCTCTGGTTAGTGTTAGGAATGGGTAGGGTGGAGGTTAGTGTTAAGTGGACATTGAGTGAGGCTAGTAATAGACATAGATAGGTAAAGTTAGTGTTAGAGGATAGGGTGGTGGAGGCTAGTGTTAGAAAGCAATGGTAATAGTGCCACGCAAGTTTCTGATGCTAAGCTGTTATCTGAATAATATTCGTAGTATCCAAATAATGGCAATACCCGGCGCCCAAATTACAGGGCACAACTTTTACATGGGCACATTTCTGAGACCATTCTTTACATGACTAGGTTGTGCATATGAATGGTACATTCTCTTTTTGGGCTAGTATAACAAGTTGGAGAAGGACTGCATGTTAAAAGTTATCTGAAGGGGGGTGTTGAAGAAGATTTTGGGAGGCATTGTTGCTTGAATCATATACTGATTCACAAAGTGATAAACTCATTGGTGGAGTATGTCACTGGCCCCTTAGCGTACATGCAAAATGGGCACTGTAGAAATTCGGCCCCGGAAATAGCCAGCAGTATAATATCTGTAAAGTTACAGATGTTCTACTATTGGGCAGTGATAATGTCAAAAGTAAAACATACATTTTACTGATATTTTATTACTGTAACGACTCGGGGGGAGAAATAATTTGGGGTCTGGCATTCACTGGCACACCAAATTTCCTTATGCGCCAAGCATACTATAACATTACTAATATAACGGTGCCAAGCACCGAAACCACCTGCTTCATTGAGGGAACCCTTTGAGGTTGGAGGAAAAAAAGGTTTACTCTGCAGCTGTGGAAAAAGTTTTTTTTTCCCTTTGAGGGATGTGAAAACGTGGAAAACTATTCCAGAATAAATTGTTGTAGCAGATAGCTGGTAATTTTAAGGAGGAACTGGATGTTTTTTTCTCAAAAAAGACAAAAATATAGATAACTACCTACATTTTCAATAATAATTATTAGAAAACTATTAAGTTTATAAAATTATAATAAACGGTCATTTAGCTGAGTTTAAAATGAGCAAATAAACAATGCAATGAAACCGTTAATAATCATAATCTCTTAGATTAGCCAAATTGAGGACCCTGGGCTAGAAGTAACCAAAGTGGTAAGAAGCAGGCGTAGTTCACCTACTTATTCTTACTTTAATAACTTTCCACAAAGAATGAAAACTAAAGAGTATCAATGAGGAGCAAGGCCTATATACTTGGCTTGGTGTTTAGTTTGTTACCAAAACACTAGGCTATTTCCTGTCTTTAAACATCCTTGACAGGGACAGCTGGTGATTAACATAGACCTGCTAAGTCAGTGGGAAGTTGGTGGTGGTGGAGGGGGTTGTTAAAGTTTAGAGTGCTCACTATGGCAGAAATTAGAGTATACTTATCATTTTGCTGAAGCTGAGGTGGAGTTGATAGTTTAGTTTCTGTAGAGTCCCAGTTGTTTTGTAAGTAGTTGGCTTGAATACCTGGGAGTGCTCTACTGAGGATTAATTTTTCCATAAGAAGACAGTAGCAAAAAAGTATCTGTATGTAAAGTTCCATCCATAAGAAGACTAAATTTGCAGATTTTTATTTATTTATTTAGTATTTGAGTGTCTATCTATCTATCTATCTATCTATCTATCTATCTATCTATCTATCTATCTATCTATCTATCAGTCATCCAAGTTCCAACACTTATTCATTACAAGGGTAGCTTTTTCTAGACTGGTAGCTTTTACAACTCTACTCTGTGTACTAGTTCCCAGTGCTCAGTTGGGTTGCAGAATAATTCTGCATGTCACCTCACTGCCCATACAATTCTATGGGGCTGTTCACAGTTGTAAATGATCATGTTATTCTAAAGGTGACCACACACCATACAATTACATAGTTACATAGTTATTTGGGTTGAAAAAAGACATACATCCATCGAGTTCAATCAGAAAATAAAAGTACAATACAAGCCTGCTCCCTCACATATCCCTGTTGATCCAGAGAGAGGCAGGAAGGCAAAAAACCCTTACAAGGCATGCTCCAATTAGCCCCAAAAGGGAAAAAATCCTTCCAAACTCCAGATGGCAATCAGATAAATTCCCTGGATCAACACCACTGGGCATTACCTAGTAATTATAGCCATGGATGTCTTTCAATGCAAGGAAAGCATCTAAGCCCCCTTTAAGTGCAGATATAGAATTTGTCATAACTACTTCCAGTGGCAATGCATTCCACATTTTGATCACTGTACAGAACCCTTTCCTAAATAAATGGCTAAAACGTTTTTCCTCCATGCGCAGATCATGTCCCTTAGTCCTTTGTAAAAGCCTAGGGACAAAAAGCTCATCGGCCAAGCTTTATATTGCCCTCACCTGCTCTAAAACTGCAATATCTTTCCTGTAATGTGGTACCTAGAACTGAATTCCATATTCCAGATGTGGCCTTACTAGAGAGTTGGGCAATATTATGCTAGCATCTCAAGTTTTTGTTTCCCTTTTAATTAAACCCAAAATTCTATTTTCTTTAGCTGCAGCAGCTTGGCATAGAATACAAGTATTTAACTTGTTGTCAATGAGTACTCCTAAGTCCTTCTCCAAGTTTGATGTCCCCATCTGTATCCCGTTTATTTTGTATGGTGCTAGACCATTGGTATGACCAAAATGCATGACTTTACATTTTTCAACATTGAATTTCATCTGCCATTTATTTGCCCATACAGCCATCCTATCCAGATCATGTTGCAATATGTCACTATCTTCCTGAGAGTTGATTCTGCACAATTTTGTATCATCTGCAAATTAGCAACATTGCTTTCTACTGCATCTACTTGGTCATTAATAAATTGAAGAGCACTGGACCCAGTACAGACTCTGTAGGACCCCACTCCTAACAGTCACCCATTTTGAATAAGATCCATTGACCACAACTGTTTGTTTTCTGTCCATTAGCTAGTTTTCTATCCATGCACACAGACTTCCCCAGTCCTTGCACCTTCAACTTTTGCACCAGACTTTTGTGGGGAACAGTGTTGAAGGCCTTTGCAAAGTCCAAGTATATCACATCTACAGCATTCCCAATATCCACATTAACACTTACCGGTACTACCTCAGAAAAGCTGAGCATGTTAGTCAAACAGGACCTGTCCTTAGTAAACCCATGCTGATGCTGAGAAATAAGATTATTTTAGGCTATGAAGTATTGTATAGTATCTCTTAGTAACCCCTCAAATAGTTTGCACACAACTGACGATAAGCTTACAGGTCTATCATTTTCTGGATCGGATTTTTTGCCCTTCTTAAATAATGGGAAAACGTAGGCTGTACACCAATCTATTGGAACTCTGCCACTTGAAAGAGAGTCACGAAAGATAAGATAAAGGGGTTTATCAATAACTGAACTTAATTCCCTTAGGACCAGAGGATGGAGGCCATCCGGGCCAGGTGCCTTATCTATTTTTTATTTATTTAGTCTTGCCTTCACTTCTTCCTGCGTTAAGTATTTAATATTACAATTGGAAGATTGAGACCCTTCCGCATTTGCTATTTGCAACAGCGGTGTTACCCTTGTGAAGACAGTAGCAAAGAAAGCATTTAATAACTCCACCCTACTTTGGTCATCCGCCATTAAGTTCCTGCTCTCATCCTTTAGGAGTCCAATACAGTCAACCTTTTTTTTTTTAAAAAATATTATTATTATTATTAGAGAGTTGATGTACTTGTAAAACATCTTTGGGTTAGATTTGATACCCCTAGCGATTTGATTTTCAGCTTCCATCTTTGCCAGCTTGATTTCTTTTTTACAACTTTTATTGCACTCCTTATAATTGTTTCATTCAACCTTGGTCCCCTCCTGTTTTAGGACTTTAAAGGCATTCTTTTTCCACTTCATTTTATCTCTAACCTTTCTATTGATTCATAGAGGCCTTTTTTTATTCCCTTTACATTGCTTTTCAATTCAAGATTTGCAATCAATATTTCTGATTGATTGTAACATTTGATAAATCTGACCAATGTACCAAACGTGTTAAATTTTTCTCTAATTATGAACAAAAAATGACTGAAAGCTCTGAAAAAAATACTTGCGTCTCTACATAACGCAATTGTCAATTTACCACACACCATACAATGCTGCAAAAAATTGATTAGAAATTTCCTCCACTCCCAATTGATAAAAATGTAAAAAATTGAAAATTCAAAAATCTTATAGGAAGTTCAAATAACTTAAAATTTTTCTGTAGAAATTATCATTTTAATCAAAATGCTGTAAAATCTGATGATTTTTTTTGTATCGCGTGTGGCCAGCTTAACTCGATGTATGCTGGCTTTGTATCAACGTCTGTGTCCAGTCTCCATTGTAGTTCACACTGATTTTAATGCAGGAGTTATGCACATTAAAATGGGTGTGAACCTACAGTAGCCTCTCAACTCATTTTCTCTCTTTAAATGGAAGGAGATGTCATTTCACATGCATAAGCAGGAAGAAATTGGCAGGAATGCATTGATACCTACATTTTCCTAAGGATAACTGCATTCAACTATGTAAACGCAGAAATTCCCATATAAATGTAGAGTAATGTGCAGCATTTGCAAGATGCTTATGTTATAACAATGCATGCTTCCCCCAAACAAAGCTATCCCTCTTGTTACAGGTTTGTGTTTGTTTGAAAATAGATATTACCATAAACAAAATATTATACGTTAGTTTCATTAGTATGTTACTAATCATTAAATGAATTGACTGTTGTATCTCATTTAGCTTTAATTGCTTGTAGAATCTGTTGCCAGGTTATTGCTTACTTGGAATAATGTGTAAGCATGGCCACACTTAACGAGAGCCCACATCAGGACATCTAAGAGATCTTGTTTGAGACATGAGAGTAAATTGTGTACACAGAGTGAGACTCCCAGAACACGTCACTCAGGCACTGCTAAAATGATCCAAGCTGTCTCAATTAGCCAACGCTCCTTGTAAAAACTCTGTGTTTGGCAGCTATTATAGCAGTACCAAGGGAGCGATTCTACTGGCTCATTTGTAGGAATTTGCTAGATTAAAAAGTCGGGATTCAGTCTCACAAAATCACCCTAATCAAGTTCTCATCTGCATAATTTTCTGATAAGCGCCAACAGGGAATTCAAAAACTGCATATCTATCATGTATGGCAGACATAATTCTTTAGAGATATGATGTATTTTTCTTTTATCAGGTAATCAGAGCATTTTAAATACTGTAAGAATCACATGCCTTTATCTCTAGCAGTCACCAGTAAGACAGTAACATAATAAAACTTGAATTATCACAGCTTAACAGTACATATGCCAACCCATATGTATCCACAGATAGAATCAGATCATTATTACCCACTGATACACGTGTCTTACCACAATACCAAACTGTCATGTGTAGGCCTATATTGCTCTGCTTACCTTTAACTACCTAAAGACCGCCCCACGCCATAGGGCGTGGACGCGGCAGCAGCCCCAGGACCGCCTAACGCCAATTGGCGTCAAGTCCTGGGGCTCTAATTTGCATGAGATTGCGCGTATGCTGCGCGCGCATCTCCTGTTCAGGGGGCGGAGCTCCGTCCCTTCTTCAGTCTCCGAGCGGGAGACTGTTAGACGGCGTAATCGCCGTCTATTTACATGTACAGCGCTTCGATCGGCAGCAGCGCTGTCACACGGCTGTCCCCTCCTGAGGCTGGGGAGTGATCGGCTGTCATAGGCTGAAGCCTATGACAGCTGATCACCCTGATTGGCTAGCGGGGGGAGGGAGGGAGGGAGCAGGGGAAAGTAAATTAAAAAAGGCATTTTTTATTGAAAAATAAATAAAATAAATATTTATATAAAAAAAATAAACAACTTTGGAGCGATTAGACCCCACCAACAGAGAACTCTGTTGGTGGGGGGAAAAGGGGGTGGGGAATCACTCGTGTGCTGTGTTGTACGGCCCTGCAGCTTGGCCTTAAAGCTGCAGTGGCCAATTTAGCAATAATGAGCCTGGTCTTTAGGGGGGGTTTAACACTGCAGTCCTCAAGTGGTTAAAATATCTTTATTTTAACCTTAATTTTATACAGCACTGCATTGTTTAAAATGAGAGTGTAAGATACATTGAAATCAAGGTCAAATTTAATTTTAAAAAGCTGAAAATGAAGGTTTTGTAATCATTATTTGTGTATGTGAGTTTGGAATAATAATAAAATATATATATATATATATATATATATATATATATATATATATATATATATATATATGTATATATATATATATATATATATATATATATATATATATATATATATATATATACACAGCAAGATTGATAACTTAATTTTAATGTTTGATATGACACCTATGTATTTTAAATAGGCGGAATTAATGATCTGACAGACAGATATGACATTTGATTAACGAAGCTGACTTGACTAAAGAGATTAGCATCACTACGCTTAAGAACCTTGTGCATGAGAATCTCTTTCAAGCATTCCTTTTGGTATTTGTCAATGTATTGTACAAGCTGTCACTGAATGGCAGCCTGTTTTAAAGGGTACCTGAAGTGAGAGGTAAATGGACGCTGCCATATTTATTTCATTTTAAGAAATACCAGTTTCCTGGCTGTTCTGCTGATCCTCTGCCTCTAATACTTTTAGCCATAGACCCTGAACAAGCATATTTGGAGATCAGATGTTTCTGACATTATTGTCAGATCTAACAAGATTAGCTGAATACTCGTTTCTGGTGTTATTCAGACAGCTAAATAGATCAGCAGAGTTGCCTGGTATTGTTTAACCACTTCACCTCCAAGGTTTTTTCACTTAAAAACACAAGCAATTTTCACCTGTCAGCACTCCTTCCGTTAATTTACCTATAACTTTATTACTACTGATCACAACAAAACAATCTATAGCTTCTTTTTTTGCCATCAATTAGGCTTTCTTTGGGGGGTACTTTTTGCTAAGAATTATTTTATTCAAAACCTGTTTTAACAGGAAAAATAAGAAAAAAAGTATGGAAAAAAAATCACTATTTCTCAGTTGTTGGCCATTATAGTTTTAAAATAATACATACTAACGTCATTAAAACCCACACATTTTATTTGCCCATTTGTCCCGGTTATTGCTAAGTTTAAAATTTTTCCCTAGTACAATGTATGGCGCCAATATTTTATTTGGAAATCAAGGTGCATTTTTTCAGTTTTGCATCCATCCCTAATTACAAGCCCATAATTTATAATGTAATGGTAATATACCCTTTTGGCATACATATTAAAGTTTAGTCCCTAAGGTAACTATTCATGTATTTTTTTTTATTTGTAAATTATTATTTTTTTATTTTGTTTTTCAAAAAAAAAATTGGGGGGTAACTATTAGGGAGTGTGGGAGGTCAGGGGTTAATTTAAAATGTTAAAAATAAGTTCTAAATAAGTCCTTCCCATTGATCTAGCGGCTACCGATCGGCAGTGGTAAAGAACGCGGGAGGGCGAGCGGGAACGTGCAGCGGGGAGGTATGTGATATCTACACGCCTGCAAGAAGTTATGGGAACTTGCAGGGACGTAGTTACTCATCCCGGGGGAGGGGAAGTGGTTAAAAGGAAATAAATATGGCAGCCTCCACATACATCTTGCTTCATGTTCCCTTTAAAGGGAACCTAAACTGATAAAGATATGGATTTTTCCTTTTAAAACAATACCAGTTGCCTGACTCTGCTGCTGATCCTATGTCTCTAATACTTTTAGGCCTCGTTCACATCTGACTAGCGCAGATGGCCGTGTGATCCAAACGCAACGCGTACGATCGAACGCCATCTGAGCCGCTGCGCTGCTGATCCCATCCATTGACACTGATGGGATCAGCTTTGCGCTTGCGGGCAAAATGCAGGCAGCAGTATGCAAGCGCTTCCCAGCGCATCATACTGCTGCGCAACTCAGTAGATGTGAACGGTAGAAGGGCAGTCTATGCCCTTCTGCCGTTCCCGCGTTTCAGCACATCATACGCGCTTCCATATGCGCACGGAAGCGCGTATGATGTGAACAAGGCCTAAGTCATAGCCCCTCAACAAGCATGCAGATCCGGTGCTCTGACTGAAATCAGACTGGATTAGCTGTTTCAGGATGCTTGTTTCAGGTGTGTGATTCAGCCACTACTGCAGCCAAAGAGATCAGCAGGACCGCCAAGCAACTTGTGTTGTTTAACCACTTGAGGACCGCAATGTTAACCCCCCCTTAAGACCAGGCCCTTTTTCTTGAAATTGGCCACTGCAGCTTCAAGGGCTCGCTGCAAGGCCATACAACTCAGCACACAAGTGATTCTCCCCCCCCCCCCCCCCCCCCGTTGGTGGGGTCTGATTGCTCCCCGTGGTATTTTTTTTTTATATAAATACTTATTTTATTATTTTTACAAAAAAAATTTTTGCCCCTGCTCCCTCCCTCCCCCCACCAGCCAATCAGCGTGATCGGCTGTCATAGGCTTCAGCCTATGACAGCGGATCACTTCCGCAGTAATGAAGGGGACAGCGTGTGACACGATTGCAGCGCTGTACAATGTTTATAGACGGCGGTTTCACCGTCTAACAGTCTCCGAACGGCGATCGCCACTGGGAGACTGAAGGCGGAGCTCCGCCTTCCAAGCAGAAGATGCGCGTGCAGCCTGCGCGCAATCTCCTGCTAGCACCATAGACAGCCTTTCACATCAATCGGCGTGGAGCGGTCCTGGGGCTGCCGCACTGCTCATGCCAATTGGTGTGGAGCAGTCGGTAAGTAGTTAAAAGGAAACATCCATATCCCTTTCAGTTAAGGTTCCCTTTAAGCATGCCAAGTCCTTAGTCTAACAGGTACCAATGATACCCTATCCTATTTTACAAGCCCAATCATATGCACAATGTATTGAAGAGGTAAGATTCTTCTACAGCTTGCTAAAATGTATGTTCTATTTAAGTTATGGCTTAGGTACTCTGTTGTAAAACTCGTAAAAAGCATCTGAGGGCCCTTTTCCACTAGCAATCGCAATCACAAATCACAAACGCCATCGATTGCAATTTTTAATTAACTTTGTTATGCGATTGCGATTTTTCATTTGCATTGCATTATCCCTCTTAAAATCGCTCCAGAAAGCGATTGCGATTTGTGATTTGCAAATCGAATCACTATAGTGGAAAGTACTTCTCACGATTTCTATGATAAAGTAGCAACCCTAGCGATATAAAAATCACTAGCAATTTACGATTTTGCGATTCAGCTGTATAGTGGAAAAAGGCCCTAAATGCTATTGGCCTTGAAGGTTTTTATGTATGTTTTGGGCCAGTATGAATATCGCCACAAAAGATTCACACAGCTCTGCTGTACTCTTAACCATCCTTGGAATAAAGTGTCCCTGATTTTCCTCCCAGCTGTGTTTTTCAGCAGTTTGCGCTCTGTGATGGATGTGTCTTTGCAAGGCCCTGCATTATACATGTGCCATCATTCACTGGAGTTACAGGCTTGTCACGTAGCAGGGAAACCAGGGTCCTCATACTTGGCATAGCTTCACACGCTTGTCTCTGGATGAATATGATTGTCACTAAATAAAACTCTTTTGTGATGTGTCAAAATATATAAGTGGAGGCTTACAGGGGTCCATGACAGACACTGATAAAGTCTACATGAGATGCTAGCAGACAGGATGCTTTAGAAATACCAGCTTGTCTGGAAAATTTAAGGCACATGCAAATGTATCATAATCTGTTGTAACACAATGTGCATGTTTGTCCAGTCAATTTAAAATGTTATAACACTAAATCAAGAAGTAAATCCTGTGTGAGACACCTCTCAGCACTTAGTGCATAATTCAAACATAGATTCCATGCTTTCTAAAGGTTAAACAATAGAAGGCTACCTATACTACACGATAAATAAGGTGTTAATTCAGAGATTTTCTTTTGCTGCCATATGGAGCTGGGAAGGTATTTCAAAGCAAATAGGTTCATATTTTCAATAGTCTTTTTACCTTTTTTTTTTTTCCTCTTATTTTGGTTGATCAAAAAATGTTTTTTTATATCTTGTAACCTGTACAACTTGCCTTTTTCAGAGGAAGCATCTTTTGCTTGGAGCCATATTCACTTGTTCCTTGTTTAAAGGGCAACTGAAGTAAGAGATATATGGAGGTTTCCACCATATTTATTTCATTTTAAGCAATACCAGTTGCCTGGCTGCCCTGCTGGTCAATTTGGCTGCAGTCGTGTCTGAATCGCATAAAAACCAAGCATGCAGCCATCTTGTTAGATCTGACAATAATGCCAGAACACCTGATATACTGCATGCTTGTTCAGGGTCTATAGCTAAAAGTATTAGAGGCAGAGAATCAGCAGGATAGCCAGGCAACTGTTATTGCTTAAAAGGAAATAAATATGTCAGCCTGCATATCACTCTCACTACAGTTGTCCTTAAAGTAGGTCTCATGTCCAACCTCTGCAAAATAACTGCAGAATTCTTAAGTTAAAGACAGGTTAGGCTATTAATTTACAGAGATCAATGCAAGAGTTTAGGGCCCTTTTCCACTAACAAGCGCAAATCACCTGCGCTTGCGATCACACAACCTCTTTTTTCCACTGTTCACATTCCACTGTACCGCTGTTGGGAATATAACGTGATCGCAACGAGAATCGAGCTGGGCAGTAATCGTGTTTCCGTAAACAACGAACCGCGATCGAAGTGCCGTAGTGGAAAATTAGCACTACCATTTACATTTTATTGCAGTGCTCTAGCGATTAGAAAAAAAACGGCTGCGATCCGCTTTTTGAATTGGATTGCAGCCAGTGGAAAAGTGCCCTTAGTCTGTGAGAAGTTATCACCTGGCCTGAGCTGCTAAAGGACTACTGTAGGGTGGTAGGGGGGAAAAAAAGAGTTGAACTTTCCTGGAGCTTCTAATGGTCCCCCGCAGATGTCCTGTGCCCACGCAGCCACTCATCAATGCTCCTGTCCCCGTCTCCGGTTCACTTCTGGAATTTAAAGACGGAAAACCACTGTGCCTGCACGTGCATGTCTTCGCTCCCGCTGATGTCGCCAGGGGCGTACTGTGCAGACTGTACTGGGCCTGCGCAATACACTCCTGGTGTTGTCAGCGAGAGCGGGGCCACGCAGGTGCAGTGCTTTTCCGACGTTAAAGTTGTAAATCCCAGAAGTGAACCGGAGGCGGGGACCGGAGCATCGGTGAGTGGTTGTGCGGGCACAGGACGTATGTGGGGGACCATTAGAAGTCCCAGGTAAGTTCAACTCTTTTTTTTCCCCTACCCCCTACTCCCCTACTATACTGCTTTAAGTGGAGTGTTATTAAAGACTGCAATGTAATGTGAAGCATTCTGAGCTGTCTGATTTATTATTTACTGGTTTATGCAGAAGTAGACTCTGTATAGAGAGAAATACACACAGCAGGCACACAGGGAGAGAGAGAGAAATCAACCATATGTACAGTATATACAGACACACTCTCTCTCTCTCTCTCTCTCTCTCTCTCTCTCTCTCTCTCTCTCTCTCTCTCTCTCTCTCTCTCTCCTTCCCTGGCTGTCTACACAGGCTAGCTGTAATCATCCCCTGGCAGAGGAGGCAGCAGGAGGGGCAGAGCTACATTCTGCCTACAACTGCTCCTCCCCTCCCTATATACTGCAGTGCATGTGAAAATAACTACAGAGGGGATAACTTAAACAGGAACTTCAGCCTAAACAAACATACTGTCATTAAGTTACATTAGTTATGTTAATTAAAATAGATAGGTAATATAATCTCTTACCCACCCTGTTTTAAAAGAACAGGCAAATGTTTGTGATTTCATGGGGGCAGCCAACTTTTTGGTTGAAAGGAGGTGACAGGGAGCATGAAACAGTTTCAACTGTCCTGTGTCCTGATTACCCCTCCCAGTTGCTAGGCAACGAGAACAACAACATCAGAAATCCCATCATGCTTTGCACAGCATCAGGGGAAAAATGCCCAGGCAGTTTTCTTTGATGGGGCGGAGCTTAGCTAAAAATGAAGCTAAAATGAGGCTTTGGTAAGAAAATCAAGGTTCTGATGCTGTGAAACTGTTAAAGAAACACCAAGCCTTTTCAGTGCTGCTAAGTAGATTTTTAGTCTGGAGGTTCACTTTAAGGACAGAAGTGATAAGACTCTCACTGTGAAAACGTATCTGTACACCTTAATAAGGCAAGCTTCTTTAGTGAAATAACACTAAAAATACTGATCGATGTGTGTTGGTAAGTTTTCTCTTGCCTTATTATCACCAGCCTGATCTTAGTGAATTCAGGCCTATGTCTGTTAGCCACATATATTTCATATAGATTTGAAAAATGCAGGACATTGTAACAAATTATGTTTAATCAGATTGGATGGTTGCAAAGAATATGATTTAGCTTGTGGTGCACATGCAGTACAAATGTATAACATCTTCAGTTAATCTGATGTCACAGCAGCTACTGTATGACTTAAACATTGCTTTCAGTTGGGATTGTTTGGAGCTTCAAGTAGTATACATGAAATGTTCATGAATAATTTTATTGTTAAACCAATTTAAGTTAAATTAGTTGACATCAAAAATAAATACTGACCAAGTTAGGCCTGGTGCACACTAGAGATGTTGCGAGCGATTCCCGAACCGTTCGCTGGCGAACCTCTCAGCATCTCTGTGCCCTGTACTACTTCCGGGTCGCTATGACCCGGAGTAGTACGCCTGCGCTGGCCCGGCGGTGTGCGTCCTAGATCGCGCGCCTGTTGCCGGGCACTTCATGTGCGTGATGTCATGAGTGACGTCACGCTCATGCGCAGAGAGTGCCCGGCAACAGGAGCACGATATAAGACGCGCACCGCCGGGCCAGCGCAGGCGTACTACTCCGGGTCATAGTGGCCCGGAAGTAGTACAGGGCACAGAGAGATTCGCCCGAACGGTTCGGGCCATCTCTAGTGCACACCGAGCGGTTTTTGTAGCGTTTTCCAAACCGCTTCCGTCTGTGAAACCGCTTGGCTAATGTATTTCAATGGGATGGTGCACACCAGAGGTTTGAGGTTTTTAGCAAACTGCAAACGTGGGTCCTGCAGCACTTTTGCAGTTTGCAGAAGTGTTTCTGCCTCAATGTAAAGTATAGCAAAAGCTCAAACCGCTCTGGAATCCCTAGATCAGAGCGGTTTTCCAGGCGTTTTTGTTACAGAAGCTGTTCAATAACAGCTTTTACTGTAACAATATTTGTAATCTGCTACACAAAAACACTCCAAAAAACGCTAGGCATGTTTAGAAAATGTCTCTAAGATGCCTAGAATCGCCCTGAAATCTGCTCCAAAAACCTCTAGCATTTACAGGATCTGCTAGCGGTTTTGGTGTGCATTGGGCCTGAACCCGATTTACTAAACCTTAATGGGAAGGTTCAAGCAAAATAAAAAAATGAGTTTCACTTACCTGGGGCTTCTACCAGCCCCATGCAGCCATCCTGTGCCCTCATAGTCACTCACTGCTGCTCCAGGAGGTTGGCGGGCTGCATTGCGTAAATTTTTACGCATTCCTGCTAGTGTAGGAACATTAACACATACATTTTTACGCGTTAGTGGTTCTATGCGTAAATTTTTATGCATTGAACCGGGAATGCGTAAAAATGTATGTGATAATGTTCCTGCACTAGCGGGAATGCGTAAAAATGTACGCAATGCGGCCTGCCGACCTCCGAGGTCGGCAAGCTGCCAGCGGGGGACTGGAGCAGCAGTGAGTGACTACGAGGGCACAGGATGGCTGCATGGGGCTGGTAGAAGCCCCAGGTAAGTGAAACTCATTTTTTTATTTTGCTTGAACTTTCCCTTTTAAAAGCTCAAGTAAAATTTCATTTTTCATCCCAAGCAACTTATGTGCACAGCAGTTACTGCATGTGCAGGACACATCCCACAACAATGTGCAGGGATCCTCAGCTTCACTTATTTAGGGCTGGTGCACACCAGAAGAGCTTTTCTGAGTGCTTTGTGATTTTAAAAGCTCCTGCTAATGTTATCCTATGTGTGTGTGCACACTGGAGCAATGTGATTTTGTAAAAAAAAACCATCGCATTGCATTAGCAAAAGCTTTGAAAATCTCTAGCATTTAAAAAGCTCTTGTGGTATATACCAGCCTTTACTTGCGTGTAGTATTACCTCTTCATTATAATTTTTAAGGGGTGGACAAAGGCAGATATCTGCTGCCTCTGAAGAAGCGGGTTATCCCGTGAAACAGCTGTAAGGCTAGATTTTGCACTTATTGTTAGAAGGTGTCGGGAGTAATCATTAAAGGTGACTTGTTTCCGCAATTGGTGCCCGGAGAAACTTTTTTCCCTTTGTCCACCATTTTGATGTCATTATCCGCCGGAGGCACGATTGCCCTATTGCACCTGCATCTCCTGACCTGCCAGGTCCACATCTAGTGCCGATTTTTCTCTTCAGCTTCTCCAACCGAAAATTATAATTTTTAAGCCTTAGGCTGGGTGCATACATAGCTGAAACGGTAGCGTAGCAGGAAACACTGCGTTTTATGCAGCAATGTTAGTCTATGGGACGAAGAAGAGGCTGCGTTTGTACAGTATGCATTCCGCAAACGCTGGTAGAGTTGCATAATATGCAGGCTGGCTGCCAAAAGGCACATAATGAACGTCTATGGATTACGCATATGTATTCCGTTTTTCGTGCATTTTTTTATGCGTTTGAGATCTGTGATATGTTTCCACTTCCTTTTGTCTTCCTAGTGATTTGCATACATTTAAAAAAAAAAACGCATATGTGTTTTCCATTAGCGAACCGCAAACGCATCAAAGTGCATGCAAAACGCATGAAAAACGCATCTGCGTAAAAAACGCAAAGCGCATTAAAAACGCAGTAAAAATGCAATAGTAAATCGCAAACGCACTATCCTAAAATTCTACTTTTTCATGCTATGCCATATGTGAACCCAGCCTAATACAGAAGAATCTCGTTATAGTAAACTCTGATATAGTTAACATTTAGCTATATTAAACACAGTCCCCAGGCCGACCATGTGCCTGTATGAATATACATTGTATGACCAATCCTGAAGTAGTAAACTTCTGAAATTATAAACTACTTGACTAGTTCCCTTGGAGTTTATAATAAAGGAATTCTACTGTATAGATATAATTATTTTTTATCTATATGTTATAGGAACATTAAAGCGGTTTAAAACCCTCACATAATATTCAATAAAAACATGTTTTTGTACGTTTTATATGCCATACGGTTATTATATTTGCATTTGTGCATTAGTATTATTATTATTCATTTAGAAGTTATAGGTTCCCAAAAGTACAGTTTTTTGCTGTGTGAGCGGACTTTGCATTTTATTAATAACTGGTTTTATTCATTGCTGTATTGCAGGCAGACATGCTTTCAGTGTCTCTCTGTCTCCAGCTGCTTCTCCACAGTCAGAGAATGTGTCACATTCCTCACTTGATACATTAAAGTGGATCCGAGATGAACTTTTACTCATTGCATAATTGTTTTCCTTTCCTATTGTTTATAGGGCATTCCTCAAGCCAAATACTTTTTTGTTTTTGTTTTAATGCTCTAATTCCCTATAAACTAAAGAAGCCACGCCCACAGGTTTTCAGAGAGCCAAGGCACTTTCAGACAGTAGCAAGGGCTCATGGGAGCTCAGTCTGGGCAGGAAGAGGGGGAGGTATTACTAGCCAGAGATTTCAGAGGCAGAGGGGAGGAGGAGAGGGGATTAGGTTTTTTTTGCTCAAGATGCAGATAAGCCTGCCTCTGTGTAACGTTTACAAACAACATGGCCGCTGTCATTGTATCACAGGAATAAATAATCATATTCTATTAAAGCTGTTTGCAGCTAGATTTGCTGTGTAAACTATCTAAACTTTAGATAAGATATATAGACAAGTTACTTGTTATAGTTTGTTTTTCATCTCGGATCATTATCTAAAGTTCGGATGCATCCACATTTCACTGCACTGAACTTTCAAGCTCTGTGTGTGCCCTTCGAATGCTGGTCTAGTAAAAAAAAAAATGCTGGTTGCATATAATGTGCTGTAAATAATGTTTTAGAGCAAAGATGAAATGCTGGGTTATATTCCGCTTTAAACAAGCTGCAAATTAAGCATTTTATTCCATAAACCTCATCTTTTTACTGTACTGCACAATGCCACTAAAATTATTATCAGCCTCTTTCCAATTAAAGGACAGGAACTTTTGCACAATGCCACAATAGCGCATGTGCATCACCAGCAATCATATGGCTTTGCAATGTGTTCCAAAGGTCTATTTATTATATAATATTAAGTCAGGTCCTGCATGTTTTACATTTTACAAGACACAATTACTCATGATGCAATTTTATTGAAGGATGCTCTTTACTTATTTATGCATATACTTTAAGGTTTTACTCCACCTGGGATGGACCGTTCTTCCCCGGACAACAGTCCAGTGCACAATCTAGCAAGGCAGCCATCAATTACCACAGGGGCCAACATTCCCATCATTACTGAGCTTGGTAAGCAACATGGGTATTGTGCATATTATTCGCTCTATTCTCTATATGTATTCATGATTGTGTTTTATGTTAGTGATTACAGTAAAAATAGCTTAAGGGCCCGTTCACACTGCACGCGTTTCCAGCCGCGTTTTGAAAACGCGTGCAGGTGGCCGACACGC
The DNA here is from genome assembly GCF_040937935.1 of Hyperolius riggenbachi. Taxonomy (NCBI): domain Eukaryota; kingdom Metazoa; phylum Chordata; class Amphibia; order Anura; family Hyperoliidae; genus Hyperolius; species Hyperolius riggenbachi. The sequence goes on along the minus strand of NC_090655.1, from coordinate 187,587,992 downwards.
AGGACATCAGACATTGCATAGAGTGCACTGTCTGATGTTCACACTGCATGCGTTCCGGACCTGTGCGGTCCGGGAACACATGCTGCACGCAGATTTTACAAAAACGCGCGGCTGTCCCATTCACTTTTCAGTGATGGGATCAGCCACGCAACGCATACGAACGCGGATGGCGTGCGTTCGTACGCGTTGCGGTCCGCATACGTGGCCATCCGCATTTTGCAGTCTGAACGGGCCCTAAGCAAAATCCAGAATTCCTGCCTGCAGTGATACTTTGCCTGGTAACAAAAATGGACTGTGGCTTTTCATACCAGGCACCTTTATCAGATGCTGCTTGTTGTTAGACAAATTATAGGATGGGTTATATTTAGCAAAACAACTACGTACTTACTACTTCCATGGTAATGTATAGTTCATAAGGAAGCCACTAGCAAAATACAAAATCCCATATGTACTCTGGAATGGCACAAAACTGGAATTCTCCTTAGTTCATAAAAAAAGGGGCACTAACAGTAGTTTAATGGAAGTCTGGCTTCTGAGACTTGGAAGTTAAAGTGTCCTGTCCTCACTGCCATGTGTACCCCTGGAGCGTGTATGGAGCTTAGCAGGCAGATAAACACCCTCCTACTACTCAATAAATAGAGACCAAGTAATGATCTGTAGCTTTAATGAGCTTAAGTAAGTTGGTGTGAAACTGTGAACAAATAGCAGAAAGGATGCAATAAGTACATGAACTGCAAATATGCATATCACATATCAGCATAGAATAGGTAATCTAGTACATACAGCAACATGGCTGCATGGATAGCTGACTAGGCTAGGGTCACTAAGAACTGGCGTCAGAGGTCTAACATTGATGATAGCTGTGACTTCAGCCATGAAGGTTACCAGGGTCTCGTGAGTGAGTCTTGCAGTTCCTACTTGCAGAAAGATGGAATCCAAGACTCTTCGGGCTATGCCGATCATCCTCTCCCAAGCTCCACCCATGTGAGAAGAGTGAGGTTGGTTGAAAGTCCAAGTGCAGTCCTGATCACTCAGGTATCTTTCCACAGTATTGGCATCAATATTGGAAGAGATCTGTAGTTCTTTAGCAGCTCCAATAAAATTGGTGCCTCTGTCAGATCGAATGTGCTTCACAGGACCTCTGATAGCAATAAAACGTCTAAGGGCGTTGATAAAGCTTGAAGTATCCATAGATTCGATGACTTCAATGTGAACAGCTCTGATGGTCATACAGGTGAATATGACTGCCCAGCGTTTACTGTTTGCTTGACCTCCTCTAGTTTGACGTGCTGTGACAGACCAAGGCCCAAATACATCAAGTCCAACGTTGGTGAAAGGAGGATCCATACTGAGTCTTCTGTGTTTGTAGCATACCGCAAAGTTTACGGCATGTGATCATGCAACTGAAGATGACGCTACTCACACATCTCTTCGCTTCAACTATCCACAATCCAGCAGTATGTAAAGCTCCTTCTGTAAAGAGTCTTCCTTGGTGCTTGACTTGGATGTGGTAGTGTTGTACAATCAATGTTGTAACATGATGATGACCAGGAATTATCAGAGGATTTCTTTCATCCGGCCCTAGACTAGCTTGCGTAAGACGACCTCCTACTCTCAGTAGACTGTCCTTGTCAAGGAATGGGTCAAGCTTCTTTAAATAGCTGTCTTTAGGGATAGACTTGCTGTTAGTGATACAGTCAATCTCTTTGGCATATACTTCATGCTGTATGGTGCGAATGATGAAGTTCTTGGAGTGCTGGAGTTCTGCTACGGTGTAAACCTCTTGGCAGTGGTGCCAACCTTTGCACTTCCTAGCATCATTAGAATAGGTTCCTTGAAAGGATCACGCTATGTGAGCTAGACAAGTAATGGCTCTTACAAGTGATTTCCAGGTAGAGAATCTTTTGAAGCGATGAGATCCAAGCGACTTGAAGAATGTCGCTGTGTGAAGTGCAGACACTTGTGGACGGATCTCAGTGTCTGAGTCTTCATCCAGTAGTTCAAACATGTTGTTCTGGTGAACAGCTGGAGTGGAATTACACAAGAATGCAGGACCTGTGAACCAAGTTGTATTCTTGAGATGACTTGCTGCAACAGCTCTTGTAGCGTGGTCTGCAGGATTATTGTCGGTGGACACATAGTGCCACTGTTCTGGACAGGTAGATTTCCTAATCCGCAGCACCCTGTTGTTGACATAAATATAGAATTGTCTGGATTTGTTGTAGATGTAGCCTAAGACTACTTTGCTGTCTGTGTAGAATTCAGCCTTTTTAAGATCAATGTCAATCTCAGATGTGATTAGCTCAGCCATTTCTACAGCTAGGACTGCTGCACAAAGTTCAAGTCTGGGTATAGTATGTTCAGGCTGTAGTGCAAGTTTTGCTTTGCCCATGACAAAGCCAATGTGGCATTGTCCTTTAATGTCTACAGTTCTGAGATAGGCAACAGCAGATATGGCTTTAACAGAAGTATCGGAGAATACACAAAGTGTATGATCGTGGACATCTGGCGATGGCACAGAAGCATATGGGCGTGCAACATTAAGGCTAGACAGAGCTGTGAGAGAGTTCCTCCAATCTACCCACAGATTCTTCTTATCAGGAGGCAATGGAACGTCAGATTTTAAGTCCCAGAGAAGTCCAAGGCTATGTTGGACTGGTAAAGTGTCTGACCCCAGATCCAAGTCCCTTAGGTCATTAGAATGATCTTCAGAAGGGAAGGCTTCCATAACTTCTTTGCTGTTTGAAACAATCTTGTGAAGTCTCAAGTTGGAGCAGGCAAGCATGTCTTGGGCTCTTTTGAGGAGACTGCAGAGTCACTGGAAGGTAATGATTTCAAACAGTCATCTACATAGAAGTCTCTTTCTACAAACTTTCTTGCATCTGACCCATATTCTCTCTCTCCTTCCTGAGCAGAACGTGAGTCCATAGATAGCAATTGCAGGTGAGGGGCTGTTTCCAAAGATGTGCACTCTCATGCGATACTCTATGATATCCTTTGAAGGATCATTGTCTTTAAAACAGAGGAATCTGAGGAAGTTTCTATTCTTCTCCTCAACAAGGAAGCAATGAAACATCTGTTGGATGTCGGCAATCAGAGCGACAGAGTCCTTGCGGAAACAGAGGAGTACCCCCAGTAGCTTGTTGTTCAGGTCAGGGCCTGTCTGGAGCACATCGTTTAAGGAGATGCCTTCAAATTTGGCGCTAGAGTCGAACACTACTCTGATCTAACCCGGCTTCTTTGGATGGTATACTCCGAAAATTGGCAGGTACCAGCATTCTTCAGGACCTTTAAGGGGTGGGGCAATCTCTGCATGATTGCTCTTAAATATTTTCTGCATGAAAGAAAATAAGTGTTCTCTCATTTCTGGCTTTCTTTGGAAGTTACATCTGAGAGAAGAGAAACGTTTAAGAACTTGTACTTTGTTGTTAGGTAGGCGTCTTCTCTGAGTTCTGAAAGGAAGGGGTGCAACCCAACTGTTAGTGCTGTCCTTCACAAAGTCTCGTTCCATTATTTCCAAGAACTGCTGGTCTTCAATAGATAATGCCACCCGATTATCATCTTTTGACCTCTGGAAGACTGTGCATCCTAAGTGGTCTTGGTCACTGTCACAGGCATCATTGTCACTAGAGACATCTGTGAAGGGACAAGGTAGATGGGAGGCACATGGTAGCTCCTTTATGAGGACGTTTTTGACACATGGTTGAAAAAGTGAGAGGCGTCCACTTGCTAGTATGCTTGTGAACATAGTATGAACTGAATCTGTGCACACACCCTAGGCAGACCTCTCCTATTATGACCCATCCTAGGTCTAGCTTCTGAGCATAAGGAGCCTTGTGGGAACCATCTATTTCTTTTCTCACTTTATGGATTTGTAGGATATCCCTCGAAAGTAGCAAGATTATCTTAGCTTGTGGATCAAGTTCTGGGATTAGGTGGGCTATAGGCTATAGTGTGCATGATGTAATGCGACATCTGGAGTAGGAATTTCAGATCTATGATTAGGAATCTGATTGCACTCTATTAGAGTTGGTAAGGGCAAGCAAATGCTTCCATCAATAGCTTTGATCTGGAAGCCAGATGCTCTTCTCCCTGCCGTCTCCACAATTCCTGCACAAGTCCTTAGGGAGTATGGAGAGCTGGAGCCTTTAACGTTGAATATATCAAAGAAGGTTGAGTGGGCTAGAGACCCATTGATTTGATCATCTAGAATAGCATACATTTTTACTGCTTTCTCCCTTTGTTCTGCTGGGTAGACTCAGACTAGACACATTTTGGAGCAGGATCTCCCACCTATGGCTCCTTTGCAGACCTCTGTACACTGTGGAGTGACCTCTAATGTAGCTGTAGGGGTCTCACCCTCCTCCCCGCCATGCTTGGTTGTGCTGTGAGTATGTTGTAAAGTCCATGGAGCTGGTCCAGGATGTAGTGCTGTGTTGTGATCTGTGCTATCAAATTCTTTACAATTTTCACTATCCTTGCAGTTCTTGGCAAAGTGAGTGGTGGATGAGCAGCACTTGTAGCAGATGCTATTCTCTCTAAGGAAGGCTTTACGTTCCTCAATGGGTTTTTCTCTAAAGCCTCTACATCTCAGCAGAGAATGTGGCCTTCGGTGTATAGGACACTGCTTACCAGGGTCTCTAACTTTGTTTGCGGCATGAGGGGAGGCAGCAAACCTGTGGGGAGAGTCTGAGGGAGACAGTTCAGTCTTGTGAACTGCCACTGAAGCTCTGTGTGAAGGAAGGCCTGGAACAGAAGTACATGTTAGTGTAAAATCAAAACTAGAATCATGTCTCATCTTAGCCTGGTCACATATAAAGTCTACAAACATAGAAAATGGAGGAAATGAAACATGGTGTTTTTTCTTATAGTTAGAACCACATTTTACTCACTCATTTTGTAAGCCAGGGGCTAACTTCTGTACTATGAGGTTAACATCTCTGGCAGTGTCAAAATATGCAAGTCCCGACAGATCACCTTCAGATTTGGCTACCTGAAGTTCCATTAACAAGTCACTAAGTTCCCTGAGTTTCTGCAAGCCTTTGGAAGCTATTTCAGGGGAATCTTCTATCCTTTTAAAAAAGAGTTTTCTATAGCCTCAACTGAACCATAACATTCATGAAGTCTGTCCCAAACCATTTTTAGTCCAGCTGTTGGGTTTCTTATGTTAATGGACCTGATTCTTTTTACATGCTCAGCAGATGCAGTCCCTAGCCACTTAGCTAATAGGTCCATCTCCTCACTAGGGCACAATTCAACATCTTTAATTGTGTTCTTAAAGGAGGACCGCCAGGCCCTATAACTCTCAGGGTGATCATCAAACCTCACAAGTCCCTTGGCAACCAGCTCACGCCGTGTGAGGAACTTAATGTCCATGCTGGTTTGAGCAGGAGCAGTGAAAGTTGGCGGTGTGTTGCCATAGTGATAAAGTGGTGTGTAATCATACCTGTCAGTAGTCTCTCCTTTTGGTAGAAATGTCTCATACCTATTTGGCGTGAAAGGAGAAGTTCCTGGAACATTATGTCCCGGCTGAAGTTCCTGACGTGGAGACGGGTGATCTGAAATCAGTTCATTTTCTACATTGGCTTCTGGCTTGCAGGCTGGAGACTTATTCTGGATTTCTGTCTGTACTGTGACTTGAGTTTGATGAGATCTGTCGATGAGGTCTCGTTGAACATCTTCCATTGACAGGAAAGTGTCGATCATTCTGGAATGTCGATGGACATACTCTGAAGTGCTCTGCAGGGGATTCTTATGGGCGAGATCAAGGCTGACTGGCATGCTGCATCTTTCGTCGTCTGGATGGACGAGTGCTTCTAAGGCTTCTGCTTTGGTAATAGCTGCAGCAGCTTCTTTCTGTGCTGAGAGCTTCTCTAGTGCTGCTTGCTGTTTTACCCTCTCAGCTTCAAATGCAGCTTTTTGTGTCGCTTGTTGCAGCTTTAGTTGCATCTCTTGCTCTGCGAAGGCAGCACGTGCTTTTGCAGCTTCAGCTTGTGGACGGACAATGGTAGCCACATTGCTGACTGATGAGGATCTTGTAGAGCGACTGGCTTTAAGCCTCATCTACACGCGTAGATGAGGCTCCGATCCGGCGGCTCGATTAGCCACCAGATCGCCTCTTCCACGTACCCGCCGCGTCTGCGCCGGATTCGATACCCACCAGTCCCCGCGCCTCTTATCTTCGGCTCGATTCCCTGCCATTGTCCCCTCGCGGGGAACGAGCAGGGAATCGGCGGTAGCAAAATCCGACCTGTCGGATATTATCAATCGAGCCGCATCAGCGACTCGATTGATAAGTAACATCGGAGCCTCATCTACGCGTGTAGATGAGGCTTTAGACCTTGTCTTGTAAGAAGATGTTTGGCTTGCTAACATGATGCTGCTGTTAAGAATCTTGACTGTGTTGAGACTCCTGCGTACTGATATGCAGGTAGCTGCGTGGTAGTATAACTGTCTCTGTAGTCAATATCTTATTTCCCACTCACTGGGTAGCAGCGTTTCACTAGCTGGGAAACTAGACGTTTCAGTTCCACCCGCAGGTAGCAGCCGTTTCACTAGCTGGGAGGCTAGTCGTTTCGGTTCCACTCGCATGTAGCCAGCCATTTCACTGTCCTCTCCTCACTGCCACGTGTATGGAGTTTTTACCAGGCAGATACACCCTCCTACTACTCAATAAATTGAGACCAGGTAATGATCTGTAGCTTTAATGAGCTGAAGTAAGTTGGTGTGAAAATGTAAACAAATAACAGAAAGGATGCAATAAGTACATGAACTGCAAATATACATATCACATATCAGCATACTATAGGTAATCTAGTACATACAGCAACATGGCTGCATGGTTAGCTGACTAGGCCTCACTATTCACTATACAGAAAACAACTGACTAACTGCTTACACGGAAATACACACAATACATGCCTACAGCTAGTACTAGTCATGTAGATTCATAGGAAACCGTTAGAAAGAATGCCTTACCGGCTATGCAGCCTTTAGTGGAAGCATGGATAAGATTCCTCAGCAGAGAGCATGTGAAAATTGCAGCTTCTAGCAAGACTACTCCCTTCTTGTCTGATGCATGAGGTCACAGAGGAAGAGGAGTAACAGGAAGGCTGAACTTAAAGTGGTCTAACACCCAGCATTTCAACTTTGCTTTAAAAGATTGCTTACAGCTTATAAACTATTATGCCAGATTTTTTTTTTAGCAGAAATTCACTGAATGGATTAAACATGACATTTTAGTGCTGCATTTAGCTAGAAATGCTCCTCGTGCTTGCTTGTTTAGTTACAAATGTATCTATCTACAATGTAACAAACAAACACTGCTCTGAGAGAACAAAGAGGGCTTCCCCGGCAGGCTTTTCAAAGGTCTATTTGTATATCAAATAAAGATACATTTTGTAACTACAGATAAGAACGGATGCGGATTCCTAGTTAAATCCAACACTAAAATGTCATGTTTAACCCATTCAGTGAATTTCTGCTTAAAAAAAAATCTGGCATAATAGTTTGTAAGCTGTAAGCAATCTTTTAAAGCAAAGTTGTAATGCTGGGTGTTAAACCGCTTTAACTGTGAACAATGTAATTCAATGGTCAATAGGTGGTGCTGTCCTACCTCACTCTAACACAGGATAAATCCTGTATGGATTAGCACACATTTCACTGAAAGATGTCTGCAAAACATGACATAAAGCAAACCAGAAGCGAAAATAAACTTATGTCATAATGAATTGTTTGTGTGGTACAGCTAAGAAATTAAACATTAATAGCACAGAAAAGAGTCTCATATTGTTTTCCAGTACTGGAAGAATTAAACTAAACTTCAGTCTATGCAAAAGAGCTTTTCTGAGCGAATACAGTCCTATTTTCTGAAGCACTTAAACAGCCATGAAAAAGTGAGAGACCGCTTTAGATAAGGTTTTACTGCAGTCACTATTTCTGTTTTGTTTTATAGTTTAAAAGACAGAGTGTGGTTTTAAAAGTGCAACTGTGACGGTATGATCTAAAGCTATTAAAAATCTGTACAACTGAAAATAAAAACGAGACTCTTTTCTTTGCTACTAATGCTCTATTCATTATCCGTACTACACATGTTTGCTTTAAGACTGTATGCTCATAATCTGACAAAGGTTCCAAAAGGAATACATTGCAAAAGTTAATCCTTGATATAGTAATATGATTACAATTATCTACTTCTAAGTTCCATAAATTCTCCAGTATATTAAACTAAAGTAGAACAACAAAAGAAACAATATTTAGTTCATACTGACAAAATCTGAGCTGAAATGTTTACTAGCCAATAATTATCGCCTGTAGAGTGATCCTCAAACTTCTTTTCATTCTCTTTTTAGAAAGTCTGTCTGTTATTCACACTTGTGTCATCACAACAGTGCTAAATCATAGTGCGAATTTGTAGTTATATTATTAGTTGCTTTATGTTCCAGGGTTGTTATAAGCCGTATTTCATGGGTTCAGGCTGCCTGTGCTAAAAATCAACTGCGCCATTCCAGGCTCTGGTATTTGTGCTCAGACACACTTTTAAGTAAATTTGATAATGCTACAATACCCACCTATAGCTTGTTAAGTATAACAGTGTGCATTTACTGTTATCAAATGTATGCCAAAGGTCACTTTCCAATGATTTGTTTCTAAAAAAAAATTGGTTGTACAACAAACTCCTGGTGTGGTTGAGAATGTTTGCTTATGCAAAGGGAGTGGAAGGTATCAAACACTGCTGTGCTACCTAGCCTAGGAGGGAACAGTAGCGATTGTAGCAGCATTTCTAATCCCTCCATGTCCCCTTTCCCACTTACATAGTTTGTAAAGTGCCTCTTAACAGGAGGGATTATACAGTACAGCCATCATGTGCACTACCCATAGACATGCTCTTGTATCTTTCAGAGATTGACATTTCATGTCTGTGGGTACGTGGTTAATTCACCATAGATAGAGATATTATTAGTGTGCACGGAATAGCATTTTGGAGTGTATAATAAATTATGTGCCATTTCAGCAACAATGGAGTTCCTAGGAAGGTGGGATCCACAGTATGCACCACTTCCTGTTTTTACTAAGATTGAGTTAATGCAGCTTTCAGATTATCGGCATAAAATTGCAGGTTGCATCTAACGTGTATATGCAGTTGAATATTGCATATGAGATATAACAGCTTGGTTTTTGTGTTACACAACTATGTATGAGATACGTCAGTCCTCGGTCCTTTTCCTTCCATATGTCTATCCTTTCACATGCTCTGTCCTGGAGCGGTCTTATTGCCTCACCCTCTCTCTGTCTTTTCTCTTTAAACCTCCTGCCTTTCTAACACTTCCACCATTCAGCTAAGCCTGGCAAACTGCTGCCTTTGATTTCACTCAGTCAGGAAAAAAACAGTGGAACTCACATACCAATAATTACAGAGTTGGGTAAGGAGAAGCCAATCTTCTTTCTTTACCTTTTTGTTACTGTGGTAATTATATGGCTGGCCCACTGAGAGGCGCAACCAGCAAACACGGTTCATTTGATTAACGCTGTGTGGTAAGGCCACTGCTTGCATTACAATGTTGTAAGGTACTTTGGAAACTGGCATCATTTGAACTCCCTTTGCTTTTACCAAGGACTTTAATGGTCCACTCCCAAGTCCTTTCATAAAAGTGAGATTTTCTAGTCTGTAAGCTTGGCCAATACAGTTATTGGTAATAAAGTGAAATATTATGCGTTTAAAATAGTGCATTTAGTACACTGCTAACAGTGTATTGAAGACTCCTTTCACATACAGTATCCATTTTCCCTATCATCCATTAAATGTTCATTTCGTGAAAAATGTGTAATGGCTGCAGTTCAAATGAAGCAGCCGACACCACAGTTTTCAAAGTTTTGAAACGTCTGGTGCTTAGCCATTTACCAGAGAAATCGTGGGGAAAATCATAGCTGTGAAAGAGCTCGGTGTGGGAGTTCATTTGATGATATCTAGAGTACAAAAATGCATTGCTCTCTGTTGTTGGACTGGTTGCACCCCTAAACTGCATTTATACTGTACATATTGTTTCGTGTTTAAGTTACTTCTTTTTATTTCTCATTCAGTCTTTTTAGTGATTTCCTTTTTGGCTGTGGGAGGGACAACGCCCCTCAGCATTGTCATGCAGTGCTTTGGTTTTGGCTGCTTTTGTTTGTACCTTGTGTGTGTGGCTCTAGTTTTTAAGTGAAACTGGTTTGCATCTTCTGTAACGATTTTCTGTTCGTGGTTCTCACGCCGACATCAGTATGACTTTGATCACGATAACCTCTGATACAGAATCTTTTCTTATAACAGAGCTGAAACTTAGCTGCCCCCAGCTCCTGTTTGTCTGTCAGTATGATTGGCTGTTCAGACAAGGGAGACATGATTCAAAAGGCAAAAACCCAAGACTCCACATGCCTTGCAGCCTTTTCCTAGTGTTTGTTTCTCATTTCTGACTTCTCTGGAGTGATCAAGCTCTTGGGTTATTGAAGAGCAGATAGATTCTGCTTTTCTTGGGGGCAGTGGGAGGTTTAGTGATGTATGCGATATAAAGAATCACAGGCAGCAGGAAAAATCCACTGTGCACACCTATTTGGCCCATTCTTATGTGTGTCTGCAAAGCTTTGCTACCCATTTGATTTATGGCTGTTTGCATACTTAAAATACCCTTGAGTTTATTTCAGGCATTTTGGCATAAACAGAGTATTTGATTTGCTTTAAGTAGAAGTGTACTTAGCAGCTTATTCTGGTACGCAGTGTGAGTTGCCTGAGACTATAATGATCTTTATACTGGTTGCTCATTCGCTAGCGAGTTACTGATTTGTAGCTTGTTATGAGAAAGAATGAGTTTTCTTGATTTATAAAGTTTAAGTAGACCTGAACTAAACTTTGACTTTGGCCTTTGTATTATGGGAATGGAAGATTCACACATACACAGCTGGTAATAAAAGTGTTACTGTGTAAGGAAAGTCATAATATAGCAGGAATGCAGTGATGTTCAGTAATGAGTAGGGCAAGTTGTTACAACATATTTAGCAGTGAAATAACCACATTATATTCTAAGACTGATTACTATGTTTGTGGCTTACAGTGAATGATTCCAATGTTCAGTTCCTGGATCAGGATGATGATGATGACCCAGACACTGAGCTCTATCTGACCCAGCCTTTTGCCTGTGGAACTGCCTTTGCTGTCAGTGTGCTCGACTCACTCATGAGTGCAGTAAGTAGCATTATTACTAATAGAGTCTTCCTCATTACTACAAGTATTTGTTTTTATTGTGTGACGAGCAACAATCTTTTGCGGACTGATCCAGTATGTATAAGGTTTCTTGCGACAAGGGCATCACTGATGCTGTAGAACCATTACAGCTTACTATAGAGCTGTTTTATGAACTGAGGTAAGTCTCCTCTTGAAATGCTTATCATTTAAATGTTAAGACAACAAGAAAGCTATCAGCCAAAGAGATTCTTTTAGCACAATATTTGGTATATGTGTTTACAGCACTCGGTACTTTGATGTCCTTGGGTTGTCTACAGACTAATAAGGGTCATGTGTCCGATTATATAAACACCACAGCATTGTGCCTGATCAATATTTAACAAGGTTCCTGCACACATATATTGTCAAGAGTCACAATGGACAGGAATTTGAAAGGTTTTATCTACCCTCATTTTTTTTTACAATACGGTTCTACCATTTAGATGGGTCTTTCAGAATTCTTTCAGCTCCACTGACAGATACATGAATCAATTAAACATTCAAGACCTGAGTCCAGCAAATGATAATCAGCTGTGACACTGGCAAGAGAGAAACAGGCTTCTAAACCAATGCATATCATGTCTGAAATGCTATCAAGCTTTTACTACATCCACTATGCTTCAATTACATGTTGTCATGTCCCCTACTTTCTGTTGCATTAGAAGGGCATATATTGTTCCTTTATTTAGCTTTCATGTTATAATTTATACTGTCTTGTGTTCAGCAAGTCAATTAAAATGTTCTGCAAATCAATAATAACTCCCCTAACAGAAGTGGCAGAAGGCTAAACTGATTGAGTAAAACTAAGGTTAGCCTACCTCAAAATGTATTCTCTAAAAATAACTGCAAATGCTATGGGTCCAATTTATAGAATATACTGTAATCTTCATAAAAAGAGCAGTTGAAAACAGGAAGCCACCACAGGTGCACTTATCATGCAAATTGTGGGGTTTTTTTTAGTCAAAATAGCTTGTTTTATTTTATATAATTCATGTTAGTTGACGTAATTTACTATCAGAGCAAATTCAGGTTGCCCAGTTGTATACTTCATGAGTTGGGATATACGTGTAATCAGTTTAATGGCCCATTCAAATTACAATGCATCTTGCAACTGAATTTTATTTTATGTGTGATAATATTTTTAATATCTTTTTCATGTTTTGTAGACGTATTTCAATGATAACATTTTAACACTGATCAGAACATTGGTGACAGGAGGTGCTACACCGGAGCTAGAGGCGCTTATAGCAGAAGAGAATGCATTGCGTGGAGGCTACAGCACCCCACAGACTCTTGCCAACAGAGATCGCTGCCGAGTAGCTCAGCTGGCATTGTATGATGGTCCTTTTGCTGACCTTGGGGTAAGGAAGAGCCAGTTATCTGTGAACACAATTGAAGTGGGCCTCACAGACCTTTATGTGCTTACATTTAATGAAGGCGCCCATTGAAACGGGCACAGGAAATAGCCGATAGTAGAATATTGGTAAAATTACTGATATTCTACTACTTAATTCATATAGTAAAATATCAGTAATAATTACTTATATTTTACTATACTTAGTATTTTACTATAACCTAGCCCAACCCTTCTCTCAACACAGAACCCACCTTTTACCGATGCCTAACCCTTAAAGGAGTTATCAGGGCAAAATGTACAAAATAAGCTTTGCTCACCTAGGGCTTTCTCCAGCCCCTTGTAGCAGACTGTCCCCGGTCTCTGTGCTCGGTATGCAGGCCGCTGTCAATCATGGCCACGTGGGCCGCAGCGAACTGCGCAGGTGCAATAGTTCTGCGCCTGCGCAGTTCGTTGCGGCCTACGTGGCCATGATCGACAGCGGCGCTTCCTGCAGCCGCAGTAAGGCCAAGCCCGCGATCGGCCTGCATACCGAGCGCGGAGACCGGAACAGCGGCGGTGAGCGGAGCGGTCAGGGTGGGACAGTTGGCTGCAAGGGGCTGGAGAAAGCCCCAGGTGAGTACAGTGAGTAAATTCTGATGCTGTGAAATTGTTAAAAAAACACCAAGCCTTTTCAGCGCTGCTGAGTAGATTTTTAGTCTGGAGGTTCACTGTAAAGTGAACCCGAGGTGAGCGTGATATGGAGGCTGCCATATTTGTTTCCTATTAAACAATACCAGTTGCCTGGCAGCCCTGCTGATCTATTTGGCTGCAGTAGTATTTGAATAACATCAGAAAGAAGCAAGCTTGGCCTAGAGCAAGAGGAGACCCAATGCAGCATAGCACAGGTAAATATTACAGGGCTTGCTTCCTGCACTACTCATCAAGGGGTGGGGGAGGAATAAATGACCCTTACGGAGGTGGTGTGGGGGTTGTGTGGAGGGATAGTTGTGCTTTCAGGGCCCTGGGGACAGTTGTTACATCCCTGCATGCACAATGTTAATCATTCATCTTGGAGATATGCAATAAAGAGCTGTTAAGTGACAGTAAATAAACATGAAATCAGATGCAGGATAGTTTAAAATACCTGTTATATTTATAGGCCTGTGTAGGATCAGGAGAACATTTTTTTTGCAGTTTGCTCATTGTGATAGATTTACTGAAATATAGAGCAGAATTCCAAGAGTACGGGTCTAAATATTCCGTCTAATGTGATTTGGTTTACCAAAAGAGTTTATTGCATGATAAACAACAAAACAAAGTAGAGGAAAAGACATTTTAAGAACCATATTACCATACTACAAAAGTATTAACAGGTGACAATAAAAACCATCAGTTATAAGGTAGAATGTGAGAATATAAAAGTTCTTTCAAAGTGCATAAGGTAAAGGTAGCCATACACCAGATCAACCAGGAGATAGATCTCTTTGTGATCTATTGGCTGCCTACACTGCAAACAGATTTTGAATCTATTTCACAAATCAATTCACAATCTGTGGAGCTGCCGCTACTGCCGCCCCCAGCATACATTACCTGTTCCGGCCGGCGCAGGATTTCCCCTCTCCACTGTCTATTCTCCGCTCTGGGCTCCGGCTTCACTTTACTTCCTGTCGGGGGAGGTTTTAGCAGTAGAGGGCGCTCTACTATTTAAACTTCCCTGGACGGGAAGTAAGTGAAGCCAGCTGGAGCCCAGTGCGGAAAAAAAAGATCTCGGGGACAGCGGGGACATGGGCTGGCGGCTGGCGGAACAGGTAATGTATTGCCGCTAGCGTCGGTCGGACATTCGAACGCTGCAATGGACGGACTCCTGACCCGCCGGCGATCAAGCAAAATTTTCAGCACAAACAGATCGACTGGATCGGTTTCAGACGGAAATCGGTCGATCAGTCAGCGTTTGCAGATCGATTTCACAGCAGATTCGATCACAGTGATCAAATTTGCTGTCTGTCGGCGGGAAATCGAGTACGTGTATGGGCACCTTTAGTAATAACCAAACCATCATGCAATGCTAAAAAATAGAGTAATACAATGTACAATACGTTTGAAACAACACATACATTGTCCATGTAAACTGCCTGAACAGCTCATCTGTCAGAAAGCAAACCTAACCATATAGTCCAGAATACGGCTTTCTATATTCAGACCACCCCTACCAATCAAACTGGAATTTTAGAAAGGCACCTTAAATGCTGTGGACCAACTTGTCAGTTTCCATGATTGTATCAACTCTTTCAAATTGCTCAACAGGAAGGATGGGAGCCTTCCAATTTGTAAATATTGTCTATATAGTAGCTAGCAAAAACACAATTCTTCTAAAGGCCTTGCGCACTTCTGGATTCGGAAATAGAATCAATGTTGGAACAACTGTAGGCTTAACAACTTGCTTAATTACCATACAAAATACTTTCCGAGCCTTCTTTCAGAACACTTGAACCTCTCTACAATGCCAGACCATATGTACTAGCGTGGACCGACAATTACAAAACCAGCCTGGTGATTGAGAGGGATTAATATATGAATCCTATAAGGAGTGTTATACCAGCATAAAAATAACTTAACAGGTTTCTCTAATGCAAGTTCATTTGTTAGATTGTTTTTTAATTTGCTGAAAAATATTGAGCCATGGTTTTTCCAAAAGCGTTACACCTATATCTGATTCTCACGCTAGCATGCAACTTGTTTTAAAAGTTGACAAGTAAGTGGTCAAATACTCATTTAATATTGAAATTGAATCTTTGTGTTTTGCAAATCCCAGTGCAAAAGGGTCTAAGGGAGAAGTGTGTGGTGTGTGTGTGTTGGGGAGGGGAAGGTTCACATGAGAAGAAACAGCCCAGCTGAAGGAGTTGACATCATGAATCTCCTTGTTCCAGCAGCATCACCTGTGAAAATTGTAGTTTATAGTTTGGAACTCTGCTACAAGAAATAGCTGCTGAAGGGCTCCTGATCATGCACTTTAACCTCTTGCCGACCGCCCACAGCTGATGGGCGGCGGCAAGTGCTGGGCCGGAACGACCGCAATACGCGGTGCTGCCGATGGGCGTGTTTAGGCGGCAATCGCGTCAGTGGTGACACGTCCGCCCGCCAGCAAGAGGCTCAGCCCACCCGTCACGTCAACCTGCCGGCCGTTCGGGAGCGCCGGCGGGTTGTTTAGCCTCAGATCGCCACATGTAAAGCGTATAATACGCTTTGTAATGTATACAAAGCGTATTATACAGGCTGCCTCCTGCCCTGGTGGTCCCAGTGATCGAGGGACCACCTGGGCAGGCTGCAGCCCCCCAGGTATGCACCCAAACACACTGACTCTGCCCCCCCCTGCCCTCTGATTGCCCACAGCACCTTTCATTCCCCCCTGCCCACCCCCCAGACCCCTGTTTGCACCCAATCACCCCCCTAATCACCCATCAATCACTCCCTGTCACTATCTGTCAACACTATTTCTTTTATTAGGTCCTAAACTTCCCCCTGGGGGCTTCTGGTCACCCCCCCCCCACCCCTCAGATCCTCCCCAGACCCCCCTCCTGTGTATTGTATACATCTATTCTTCCCTGTAATCACCCACTGATCACCTGTCAATCACCCATCAATCACCCCCTGTCACTGCCACCCATCAGATCAGACACTAACCTGCCCCTTGCGGGCACCTGATTACCCGCTTGCACCCTCAGATCGCCCACACACCTGCCCTCAGATCGCCTCCGAAGTGCATTGTTTACATCTGTTCTCCCCTCTAATAATCCTTGATCACCCATCAATCACCCATCAATCACCCCGTCACCACCTGTTACTGCTACCCTTGAGATCAGACCCTAATCTGCCCCTTGTGGGCACCCAGTTACCCGCCCACACCTTCAGATTTCCCTCAGACCTCCCCCTTATCACCTCCCCAGTGCATTATTTACATCTGTTCTCTCCTCTAATCACCCACTGATTACCTATTAATCACCCCGTCACCCCCGTCACTGCTACCCATCGGATCAGACCCTCCTCTGCCCCTTGCGGGCACCTGATCACCCGCCCGCACCCTCAGATCGCCCGCAAACCCGCCCTCAGATCACCTCCCAAGTGCATTGTTTACATCTGTTCTCTCCTCTAATCACCCACTGATCACCCATCAATCACCCGTCACTGCTACCCATCAGATCAGACCCTCATCTGCACCTTGTGGGCACCCAATCACCCACCCACACCCTCAGATAGCTCTCAGACTCCCCCTGATCACCTCCACAGTGCATTGCTTGCATCTATTCCCCCCTCTAATCACTCCCTGAGACACCCATCAATCACCTCCTGTCTCCACCTGTCACCTCCTAGCACACCTACCCATCAGATCAGGCCCTAATCTGCCCCGTGTGGGCTCCTGATCACTCGACCAAACCCTCAGAACCCCCTCAGACCCCCTTCCGATCACCTCGCCAGTGCATTGATTGCATCTATTCTCCCCTCTAATCACCCCCTGAGACACCCATCAATCACCTCCTGTCACCCCCTAGCACTCTTATCCATCAGATCAGGCCCTAATCTGCCCACTGCGGGCTTCTGATCAACTGGCCAAACCCTCACCCGCCCCACCGCAGTGACAGAATTTTTTTTTTCTGATCACTGCTGGTCTCTGCGACTTAATTGTGGCTGAGACCAACTGTTATGCCACACAATACGCAACCGCCAATCCAAGAAGCTACCATGCCCATCCTTTTCGGTGGAAACCACTCCAAGTTTCTGAACGTAACATTTTTTTGGGGCCTTCTCCTAACATGGGTCTAGTCAAAAAGAATGTATTGCGGTCTTATTGGTCTACGCACCCAATACAGCACATGCCCATGTTCTCTGCTGCCATTTCCAGGTCACCATTTGAGAACATCCTGCGCTTCCTGCACTTCAGTGCTAATACAACCTGTCATCCAGAGGCCACCCTGCTCCACAAAATTTGGCCCCTCATAGACCACCTGTCATCAAAATTTGCAGATGCTTATACCCCTGAACAGGCATTTTGAGGCATTCATTTTCCAGACTACTCCTCATGGTTTTGGGCCCCTAAAATGCTAGGGCAGTATAGGAACCCCAAGTGACCCCATTTTAGAAAGAAGACACCCCAAGGTATTCTGGTAGATGTATGGTGAGTTCATAGAAGATTTTATTTTTTGTCACAAGTTAGTGTAAAATGACACTTTGTAAAAAAACAAAACAATAAAAATCAATTTCCACTAACTTGTGACAAAAATAAAATCTTCTATGAACTCACCATACTCCTAACGGAATACCTTGGGGTGTCTTCTTTCTAAAATGGGGTCACTTGTGGGGTTCCTATACTGCCCTGGCATTTTAGGGGCCCTAAACCGTGAGTAGTCTAGAAACCAAATGCCGCAAAATGACCTGTGGATAGGACGTTGGGCCCCTTAGCGCACCTAGGCTGCAAAAAAGTCTTACACCTGTGGTATCGCCGTACTCAGGAGAAGTAGTATAATGTGTTTTGGAGTGTATTTTTACACATACCCATGCTGGGTGGGAGAAATATCTCTGTAAATGACAATTTTTTTATTTGTTTTACACACAATTGTCCATTTACAGAGATATTTCTCCCACCCAGCATGGGTATGTGTAAAAATACACCCCAAACCACATTATACTACTTCTCCTGAGTACGGCGATACCACATGTGTGACACTTTTTTGCAGCCTAGGTGCGCAAAGGGGCCCAATGTCCTATCCAAAGGTCATTTTGAGGCATTTGGTTTCTAGACTACTCCTCACGGTTTAGGGCCCCTAAAATGCCAGGGCAGTATAGGGACCCCACAAGTGACCCCATTTTAAAAAGACACCCCAAGGTATTCCGTTAGTTGTATGGTGAATTCATAGAAGATTTTTTTTTTTTTGTCACAAGTTAATGGAAAATGACACGTTGTGAAAAAAACTATAAAAATTAATTTCCGCTAACTTGTGACAAAAAATAAAATCTTCTATGAACTCACCATACTCCTCACGGAATACCTTGGGGTGTCTTCTTTCTAAAATGGGGTCACTTGTGGGGTTCCTATACTGCCCTGGCATTTTAGGGGCCCTAAAGTGTGAGGAGTGGTCTAGAAACCAAATGCCTCAAAATGACCTGTGCAATCCTAAAGGTACTCATTTGACTTTGGGCCCCTTAGCGCAGTTAGGGTGCAAAAAAGTATCACACATGTGGTATCGCCGTACTCAGGAGAAGTAGTATAATGTGTTTTGGGCTGTATTTTTACACATACCCATGCTGAGTGGGAGAAATATCTCTGTAAATGGACAACTGTGTGTGAAGAAATCAAAAAAAATCTAATTTACAGAGATATTTCTCCCACCCAGCATGGGTATGTGTAAAAATACACCCCAAAACACATTATACTATTTCTCTAGAGAACGGCAATACCATATGTGTGACCCATTTTTGCAGCCTTGGTGCGCTAAGGGGCCCAAAGTCCAATGAGCACCTTTAGGCTTTAGAGGGGTGCTTACAATTTAGCATCCCCCAAAATGCCAGGACAGTAAACACACCCCACAAATGACCCCATTTTGGAAAGTAGATACCCCAAAGTATTCAGAGAGGGGCATGGTGAGTCCGTGGCAAATTTCATTTTTTTTTGTCACAAGTTAGCAGAAATGGAAACTTTTTTTTGTTTTGTTTTATTATTGTTTCAAAGTGTCATTTTCCACTAGCTTGTGACAAAAATAAAATATTCTATGAACTCACCATGCCTCTTAGTGAATACTTTATGATGTCTTCTTTCCAAAATGGGGTCATTTGGGGGGGTATTTATACTATCCTGGAATTTTAGCACCTCATGAAACCTGACAGGTGTTCAGAAAAAGGAGAGATATGAATTCATTTTAATTTTAATTATATTAATAAAAGTTATATTTTATAATGTACACACTCCAGATAGGAATTATTCTTGTGTTTTCTAAATATTAATCAGGTTATGTGAATTCGGAGATGCTTCAAAATGGGAAAATTCACTTTTGGCACCATAGTTTGTAAACGCTATAACTTTTACCCAAACCAATAAATATACACTTATTGGATTTTTTTTTAATCAAAGACATGTAGCAGAATAAATTTGGACAAAAATGTATATAGAAATTTTACTTTATTTGAAAAATGTCAGCACAGAAAGTTAAAAAAAATAATTTTTTGACAAAATTCATGTCTTTTTTGATGAATATAATAACTAAAAATCGCAGCAACGATTAAATAGCAGCAAAAGAAAGCTGTATTAGTGACACGAAAAGGAGGTAAAATTCATTTAGATAGTAGGTTGTATGACCGAGCAATAAAGCGTTAAAGCTGCAGTGGTCTGAATCAAAAAAAAGCCCTGGTCCTTAAAGTGAACCTAAAGCCTGAAAAAAAATTAGATCAACTCACCTGGGGCTTCCCTCAGCCCCCTGCAGCCGATTGGTGCCCTCGCAGCCCCGCTCAGACGCTCCAGGACCCGCCGGCGAACACTTCCGGTTTGTCCGTCACCGGCCGACAGGCGTGGGAACGCGAGTGATTGTTCGCGTTGCCAGCCTGTATATCAACCCCTATGCTGCTATTGCGGCCAGGAGGCTGCTATTGTGGCTGCAGGGGGCTGAGGGAAGCCCCAGGTGAGTTAATCTCATTTTTTTTCCAGGCTTTAGGTTCACTTTAAGGGGCAAAAAGACTGTGGTCCTTAAGTGGCTAAAAGTAATTTAACTTACATCCACTAATCAAGGAGCTTATACAGATATAAAAAAAACAATTCTGGCACTATGAAAATATGTGTGCCTGAGGTTGGGTTATATACGGTAAATAGTTAATGTTGGTAATTAGTCTTCAGAAAATCCAGGAACATTGCACAGCCATACCTAGAACTGTGATTTTTCAGTCATATCAATATGCAGAGATTTATGCATGGCTTTCATTGCACATATGTCTTTGTACAGGATGGAGGATGTTATGGGGATCTATACTGTAAAGCACTGAAAACATACAACATGCTTTGTTTTGGTATATATCGGCTACGTGATGCACATGCAAGCACGCCAAGTCAGTGTACGAAAAGGTAAGTACAAATTTGTAAGGTTATAAATTACAGTAAAATGATTTCCTAGGTATTTTGCATAGAGATGTATCTGGAGCAGGTTACAAAGTGTCTTGTGTGACCTGAAGCTGCTTTACTATACCTTATAATATAGTTGTGAGCTGCTGTCCTTCATTTTGGTTTAGTAACAATAGTGTTTGAAAGGTAGAGACATTACGGTAATGTACGGGACACAAACTGCACGGATCTGTGAGTACTGTGGCTTTCTGCTGTGAAACAAACTCTGCCCCCCTCTATAATTAATTCAATTACGACTAAATTACTGTTTGTTTGTTTGTGTGTATGAAAATAAATAAATAGGGCCTACAGTTCAACAGCAGTACATGTGCATCACCAACAAGGTAGGCAAGGTAGGCCACTGAACATATTCAAAAATATGATTAAGTAGTACCTTTGAAAATGTTCAATATGAGGATAATGACAGAAGGCAGTTTAATATTAGGCCTAGATGATAAAATAACTTTTTAATTGGCATTTGAATACAACATCTGGTTCCCAAGCCGCAAGTGGAATTTCATATACTTGTTACAACTGCCCAATACAGAGTCTTTTAGGCAACACCTCTGAGGCTATTGCATTATCCCTATTCTCATAGATGAGACTAGTCTCTGGTCTCTAATTGAACATTCTATTATATAGTCAGTTTGATATTTCAGTTATCATGTAGATGGACTATATGGTCATGTGCTATCCCGTTTATGAGATACAACAGCAGATTTTTGCAGCTTGTGCTGTCCCTGGCAGCTATCTCTATTGATCATATTGATCTATATGTATTGTCACTGTGAGTTTACATTAAATCAGGAGGTGATTATCATTTTCAGCATCAGTATATCAATATACATTATCTTGTGCAGAATAGAAAGTGGTGTGAGGGATGTGCAGAGGGTCATAAGCTATATTAGTCATATTGCATGACCTAAAAATAGGATCTTTGAATAGATCTAAGGAGTGATATTTATATGTAACCTGTTGACTTTAAAAGTTATACGAATAAATTACATATTGGCAATTGAACAGCAAGTACTGATGTCTGTGTGTGTTTTGAGTTTGCTTATTATACCATTGCTAGTACATGCCAAAAGTTGCATATATACTGTACATCTATGATACATAGGCTTGATAAGTGTTTATGTGAGTTTAATATTAGAGCCTGCAGCACTGTGTAAAGAAAACTCTTCCAAATAAAATATTTGGTTATAAAACAGCACTGTCAAATTTTAACGGACGATCATTGTAACCATGTGAGGACATCGTGATGGCTGGGTCAGTAAATGTGCAATGGGTCAATAATGCCGCATCTGATCAATTGAAATTTACCCCCGATTTTGATTAGATTGAATCCGCCAGTAAATTGATGCATGTATGGCCTGCCATATCCTGTATTTTGTAAATCAGGTGATAAAACAATCACTACTGCAGTCTACTGTATTACTGTATTATTTAACTCTCACAGCATTCCAGCCAGAAAATCTTCTCCTCTCTTCTCTTCTAGATATGTTATCACAAATCCTCCTTATGAATTTGAGATGGTGCCCACCGACCTCATCTTCTGCCTAATGCAGTTTGACCACAATGCCAGCCAGTCTCGTGCCAGCCTCTCTCACTCCTCGCACTCTTCACACTCCTCAAGCAAAAAAAGCTCATCTGTTCACTCCATCCCAGCTTCAGCAAACCGCCAGAACCGGGCAAAGGCTCGCGACGCACGTGACAAACAGAAGTACGTTCTGGAAGACAGACTGTGATTGGGACCGTAGTGAGGGAGGGTAGGGTGAGATGAGGCATTCATGAGAGTATTACTATGAATGGATGAATCTCATTGACCCACTTTGTAGAACAAAGACCACTTAAGGGGTTATTTACTTATAACAAGAGCCAATCTCTATGCATTTGCTAAAATCTACACTTTCAGTTGCACAGGGTAAAAATTAGAAAAAGAAACTTGTTTGGAGACAAAACCCTCTAGTTATCAGATAGTTTAATGCCCAGGAGCGCTCTACACAAAACAAAATGCAGTTAAAAAGGGTAGTGTTAGAGGATGTTGTTTTAGACTAAAGAGGGGAATTGTGAATGAATACTGTGGCTATAGGCAATAACAGGTGATAAAAACACCAATTCTACAGGATGCATAATGCCGTAGTTGATTGCACAAATATGGCAAAAGCTTAACATTAGCTGTGACGTGTGATTATGTTTCCATATGTGTGTCCATTCCCTACCACACCCATGTCCAAATTTATGCTCTCCTCCCTGCCTCATATGCACTGTCCGTCATCATGTGTTTTAGTCATGAGTGCATGGCATTGTTTGTAATGACTTAACAGTATGTGCAGTTGTTTCTCACGTACAAGACCCTGGACTAGTTTATTTTAAACTAACGGCATCTACCACGGTCACTCTTGTTGTGATGGTCGGCAAATAAGAATAAAATAGGATCAGACTGTCACTGTGGAACCTAAGCATTTACTCCAATATGCAAAGGAATAATTAAAAAGCTAGCCACATCTCACATGTGCTAGGCCTGTGGCAGCATATGTTTCCAGCAGATAAGACCTAACAGTAGCTGAAAATCCAAACCTTTACTTATATAGACATGCAGGTTCGGGAGGCAACAAGAACAAGGGATCCAATTTATGCAAAGAAAACTGCAGCAAAATGAATGCTGGAACCCAGAGCATCCAATCACAATCAATTGATTTAGCAGTCAGAACTTGTATAAATGCTTTGGGTAACTCTACCCTTACTTAAGTTTTCTTTGCCCAATCTTGCAACGTTTACCCCAATAAGTAGCTGAAAATGTGAATACTAAAAAATAGTTTAAGTAATTGTCAGTCATGAGGCAGTTTTTGAGTAGTACATGCTAAAGGAGCAGCTTGTCTCCTAATGGTTTATATGATCTCGTCTGTGTCTGCCATGTTTTATTCTACTATATACGTGGATGAGTCTTAAGCTCTGATGTTATATTTTTTTCCTTACCGCTAACTGTTTGACACTGAAAGCCATCAGTATAGCACTGTACAAAATACACCACCACATTCTACCATCAAAACATTGTTAAAACAACAAATTCAAAAGTACATTTTTTTTTCTTAATGATTGTTACTGGTATATCACTGCAAGTGACCCAAGAAATGGGTACTTTATCATAGATCCTCAGAGCATTTTTTCTGGTTCTTTTTAAATATTTGAAAAGCTGGTAAATGCTTTATATATGTACTAAGGAATAGTTTGAACTTGGTGGTGGTTATGTGTGCCAACTAGGCTGAGCAGTTGATGGCAATTCTTATTATTTATTTATTTTTGTTAAAGACCCGTCAGTTTTTTGAGTACTTAGGCTTACTGTGCATGCCAACTACAGTATGTCAGTATGAGAAAGAATTGCTTCTTAAGATGCATTCACACATTTAAAAAGCCATAAGAGAAGCTGGTGTCAGCTGAGTTTGAGTTTGGAGCTAAAAATAAAGAACACCTGAATTGAAAGGAATATGGAAGTACCATATTTATGTTCTTTAAAACAATACCAGTCTATCAAGCATTAGTGTTTGAATCACCTACCTGAATCAAGCATGCAGCTACTCTAGTCAGGCTTCAGTCAGAAACATCTGATCTGCTTGTCTGCTTAGGGTCTATGGCTAAAAGTATAACATGCAAAATATCAATAGGATAACCCGGCAAGTTGCACTGTTTTAAAGGAAATAAATATGGCAGCCTCCATATTCCTCTTATTTCAGGTGTCCTTTAAAGAAAAAGCTTATGTAAGGAGTGCATAGAGGTTGCTTATTCATAACACATTACTCTGCACTCATATTTGCTACCCACTGGAAAACAAATTAAAAGTCCCTTATGTGCATTTAATAAATGAGTACAGAGCAATTTCTTCTGGGCATGTAAAGGCCTGAGAAAACTTTACAACAGGGGCTACCACAGCACTACTTTGCTCCAGTGTTAAAAAAAAAATGACTGTGAAATGGGAATGCTGCAAAAAGGATACATAAACCCCTTGCAGGGGAGTCTCAGTGGCTTTGGCACTGAGCAACTGTGCCAGAGAAACCATGCATAGGTGTGCCAGTCGTGGGCCCCCTGCCCCATTTCATGGTTGGACTTGATGGACGAATGTCTTTTTTCAACCAAGCTAACTAGGTAACTATGTACTATGCAGGGTAGTTTGGTATGCATGGGTGACGTGTGGTTGAAAAAGGTTTTCAGGAGGGCGACTGATTTTTTTGTTTGCCAGGACATATCACTTCCTGGCAGCATGAAACTGGCAATTGCTTTGGGAGGAAAAAATAAGAAAGGTTACGTACCTATTGCCCAATGCAATTGCATTTTTTTCCTGACAGGATGGGAAAAAAACCTTGCTTGGGTGATATCTCCTAGACTTTTTCTCCCTGCTACGTAAATATTGGTTACGTTGCCTGGTTTGTACGCCAGTAAGTGTGACAGTGAGAAATGCAAAACTGCTCCGACGTTTGTGGGGGTACAGTCCGCTGCAGGCTCTAGCCAGTTCACTGCTTGCCACTCTCCATTTTCCAGACACTTCTGCCTTTACAACCAGAAGTTCAGCAATTAATTCTGGCAAGTTCTGCAATTACATGGGGCCCAGAAAGTGTGCATTATATTACATTAGATCTGTTTGTATATTTGTTTAGGTATGCGAGACAGGAAACCAAAAAGCTCAGTATGCCAGGCAATTGTTAGTTGTGTGAAAGGGGATAACGATAGAAGTTTCTATACAGTAGTTCTCTAACTTCACATTTATTTTAACTTTAAATACTTAAAGTATATCTATAATATTTTAGGTACAATTTCCATTTCGATTTGACCCAAATACAACACATATTACTGTTTATAAAATAAACCCTGCTTAGGCCTGAAAATCCAAAATAAACGGTTTAAAAAGTGTGACTGTTCCATGATGTGGGTAGCCATATTGTTTACCTCTTAGGCAGGTGTCACACTTGGGGGAAGCGCAGATGATTTCACACAATGCCAAATGCAAATTTGTGTTCCTAGCAATTGCGGACAATTGTTACAGTAAAAACACAGACAATTGTTAAAGTACAGTGGTGTAATTATAGCCCCGGAGGGCATGGGAACTGGGGTGGGGTGGGTTCAGCCCTGTACCTAATATTATTATGCAGAATGGGCAGCAGAAGCTTAAAGGGACTATGAGCAGTGCAGAAACTATGGAAAGATGCATACCATTTTGAAGCTCTCTTTCTCCTCTTTCCAACGATATATAAACCGCCGCCCTACTCCTTTTAGTTTTCGCTATTTTCACGATCAAAATCGGCTGCCGCTATTTAGATTGCGAAAATATCGAAAACTAAAAGGCGTAGGGCGGCGATTTATGTGTCGTTGGAAAGAGGAGAAAGAGAGCTTCAAAATGGTATGCATCTTTCCATAGTTGCTTGTATTACACAGGAGGACTTTTCCTCAAAGTCGGCAGCTGAATGGAGCTGCCAACTTTGGGGAAAAGTAGTTCTGTGTAATACAAGTAACTGGAAAGATGCATACCATTTTGAAGCTCTCTTTCTCCTCTTTCCAACGACACATAAACCGCCGCCCTACAGCTTTTATTTTTTCGTTATATTGCTGCAAATTTGATCGCAAAAATAGCGAAAACTAAAAGCTGTAGGGCGGCGGTTTATATATTGTTGGAAAGAGGAGAAAGAGAGTTTCAAAATGGTATGCATCTTTCCATAGTTTCTGCACTGCTCGGAGTTCCTTTAATTATACTTTACAAGCTCCTAGCGATCGCCAGGTCTCTTCCACCTCCTGGTTAGTTAGCAAGTGCTGTGCAACCAGCCAATTACCATGCAGCTTCAGTCCCCACATAGTAATTGGCTGGTTGCATGGCACTTTTTAACTAACCAGGAAGTGGAGGAAACATGACAATTGCCAGGAGCATGTAATGTATAATTAGGCTTCCACTGTGCATTCTGCATAATAAAGACTTTTGGTACAAGACCCCCCTAGCTCCTGGCCCACCAACATTTCTTTGCAGAGGGAGGCCCGGTCAAATATAGTTACACCCCTGTTAGAGTAGCTAATGATTTTCGATGACTAATCGCATGTAGCATGCAATAAAGTAGCGCATGAACAAAATTGCATCCCCAAAACACAGAGGGTTCCTGAAATTGCAGCAGGACCACAGGAAAACATTATGTGCATTTTCACATGCGATTTCGCATTGCGGCAGAACACAGTCATTTTCTCAAGTGTGACCCCTGCCTTAGAGCTCATTTGTTTAGTATACGGTTCACTGCAGTGTACATAGCATCCAGTACAAAGGAAGATCAGACATGGCACTCCCATTAATGCAGTGTGGTACAGTGTGAGAATTCACTGCTGTGCAAATTTCTATGCACTGCCACATTCTTTATAAGAAGTAAGGTCAGTGTTAGAATGGACAGCAGGTGGCTATGTGTTGCTGTACCTGCTTCCTCTAGCATAACATAGTACTTCCCTGGTGACATGTGTCATGCATGTGTCCACACTCCCTGACTTTGTATGGAAAGTTTACATGGCACAGATGGCAACATTCTCCCAAAATGCTCATGAGAGGTAGACTTTGAAATAGTTAATTAAAAGCTTTTAAGTGAAAAATAGTGGATCTTGGCAAAAGATTATCGTTAGGTTATAATATTGTATGAAAACAATTTATGCAGGCAAACTTGTATCATAGGCCATATATTTTATTTAATTAGGAGATAGTCTCCAAGAGAATGCACTGCTTTCATTTGCAGTAAAGTCTCTAGAGCCCATTCTATGTGAGTATGGTACTCAGTTTGTCCTACTGTGATAACTCAGGGACATATATGAATCACATTTTAATTGTAGTTAAGTAGTGTAAAATTCATGGAAGTGAGATTTAAAGCCGATGGTCAAAATTAATGGAATCAAGTAATCTATTAATACAGTATGTGCACAGTTTCCCAGTATGGGAAGGTGCTTATGCTAATAATTCAAGGAGGGAGTTTGTGGAGGATGGGATCAAGTAAGTTAGGGATCTTATAGAGAAGGTTGTAAGTCTTTTGATCCTCTTGAAGACCTAAGTGAGCAGATCATGGTAATGATTTGACAATGGCAGTCTGATATTAGTAAAGTTGCAGCACAAGGTATACTTGTCAAACTTGTAATAGTATGGTTGTAAACTGAGTAAACTTGAACATATAACAAAGCAATTAAATCAGCCCCTACCTGCTCTTAACACTACCTCCACTCTACCTACACTAGCCAATAGCCAAAGTGGGAATTGCATATTGGTTAAACATTTTAATGCCCACGTTTTTGTGACTTGGCCCCATCTGCATAACTTTTTCAGATCAAAAGATTTGGTAAGTTGTGCTATCACTGTGGAAAATGTGTTTAGGTGTAAAATGTCTTCAGTTTATTAATGACACTTTTATAGGGATTTCACCTGGTTGTTCTACTCTTTATAGACACACTAGGGCTAAATTATCAAGGCAAGTACAAATAAAATGGAAGCAAACATGGAGGAGTTGCCCAGCACAACAATCAGGATTCCTTGTTTCATTTCACAGCTAAAATCTGATTTGACAGCTAAAATCTGAGGTTGCTTTGGTCAATTTCTCCAATTTTCATCAGTTTTTCCTGCACCAATGTTGGTAAATAAGGCCTTGTAAGTTTGGAGTCCAAGCAGGAAAGGGAAAAGCGCACTTAAAGCTTTTGTTCTGATGAAAAAAATGTGTCTTACACCCTGTAAGCTTGCATGAGATATGCGCTGTCCCATCACTGCATACATTCTATAGATCCACTGACATTGTGAGCACATTAGACTTTCGGGTTCCATAGCTGAACAATTCACCTTAAAAGCAGAATGTGAGTATGATGATTCTGTCGGAATGCTGTTTCCTCCCACAAACTTCTCAGTGTATGTTGCTATATGGAAGAAAATGTGTAGAGGAACATATAGTGCCAAATTCTCTAGAACCAAGCCGCGCAGTGCCTTATTGCATGTTACCTGGTACAACCATGCTTAGCATCTATGGACACTGCTTCCTATTCTGGTTTCTCTTCATACATTTCATGTATGTTCTGTAACTACATTTGAGAATAAAAAGAGAACAAAAATCAAATATTTCCTCCATTCTTTCCCATGCAAAAACAATATACAGTATGTATATATATATATATATATATATATATATAACATTTATTTATTTTACATGCACTGGGTGTTAAAGTGATAGTGACATGAAATGCTAGCAGTATGGCATTCATGTATGCTCTTATGACATAATATGGTGCTAACATTCTTGTCTAAGTTCCTTACTCTACTTTTTTAATATTCTGTTTAAAGCTGGAGGCACACTTGTCTGTGCAGAAAACCATGAATTTTCTGCCATGTGCTGCGATTTGCAGTGCAGCCCATTAACTTTCATTACGTGTAATTCCGTATGAGTTTTCCACTCTGTGGCAAAACGTACACAATTCAAACAAGTGTGCTCCCAGCCCAATACCTGGAACCCACTAGAGCACAGTTCCCCAACCCTGTCCTCAAGGCCCACCAACAGTACATGTTTTGCAGAAAGCCACACACATTCACAGGTGAGGTAATTAGTGTATCAGCAGAGCTGATTAACTACCTCTGTGGATTTCCACAAAATATGCACTGTTGGTGGGCCTTGAGGACAGGGTTGGGGAACACTACACTAGAGCATTGTGAGGGTTTAGGGAGCGCTTTAAATCGCTAGCAATTTCCCTAAATGCTCTACCAATGTAAATAAATTCCACAGTAGCAATTGCGATTAGCAAAAGCGCAATCACAGGCCATGCAGCATTTTGGCAGCGTTTGTGCTTCAATATAAAGTATACACAAGTATAGTGATTTGTGTGCGATTTTAAATTGCTGCAAACTGTAAATGAAAATTATAATAAATTGAAAGGTCCATTCAGATTTAAAATCGATAATTGCAAATCGCTATCACAATCACTATCAAAAAGCTTACACTTTTTAAAATCGCTATCAAAATTGCCAGAAAACAGGAAATCGCTTACAAAAAAAACTGCTTAAAAACTTTTAGAGATTGCACTAGCGATTTGTAGTGGGTTCCAGGCCTAAATAGGATTTCTGTTGGTGATCTGAACTATTCAAGCTGCTGACCCGCTGGTCAGAATTTTTTAACTCTTTAATTGGCTGGTAGCTGTAAACTTAAAGGTAACTAGAATTTTAAAATATAATATGGCTGACTCATTTATAATTTTGTGTGAGTGAAGCAGACATGAGAACGAGAGCAGTCTCATGCATGAGAGTATGATGTAAAGCTACTGACTTGCGTGCAGTTTGCTGCATGTAAACAGTTAAAGGACAACTGTAGCAAGAGGTATATAGAGGCTGCTATATTTATTCCCCCTTAAAGAAAACCTGAACTGAAAATAAAAATTCAAAATAAACACGCACAGGTCATACTTACCTCCCGTGTAGTCTACTTATCAATCTCTTTCTCCTCTCCTGCGTCCCAATTGTTCACTGTGATCAAAGGAATTCTCCAACCTTCATTTTGAAAATGGCCATTACCCCATAATGGTCCGCACACTGTTAAACTGTAACATCTCCCACTTGAGCCATAGGGAAACATGTTGTCCTCTCAGCTATAACTGACAGCAACTGATATATAACTGACAGCAACTGATATATTTCATTTCTGACAAAATGTTGTCAGAAATGGAGGGGATTGTTGTCAGAAGAAAATGGTGAGTTTCTAAGAGGAACTCATGGCAAGGTAACTATGTAATGTTCATTGAAGTTACCTCATATGTTTTTTTAAATAATTTTACTCAGTTCAGGTTCCCTTTAAGACATAACAGTTGCCTGGCAGCCCTGCTGATCTATTTGGATGCAGCAATGTCTGAATAACACCAGAAACCAGCATGCAGCTAATCTTGTCAGTTCTGACATTAATGTAGGAAACATCCGATCTGCTGCATGCTTGTTCAGAGGATTAGCAGGACAGCCAGGCAACTGGTATTGCACAAAAGGAAAAAAAAACGTGGCAGCCTCCCTACAGTTGTCCTTTAAAGGTGCCGCTGTGTCATACTATGCTAAGAACAAAAAATAATTTCTGTTACTCATCAAACATAATGATTGTAGCTAGTCAGTAAGCCCATGCAATGACATTTTTTCCCCTGAAAGTAAACCTTATGCGAAAATAAACTTATATAATGATTGTATGTGTAGTACAGCTAAGAAATAAAGATAAGTAGCAAAGAAAATAGTCTCATATTGTTTTCCAGTACAGGAAGAGTTAAGAAACTTCAGTTGTTATCTATGCAAAAGAGTTTCTCTGAGCTCTTCAACCCAACTTGGTGGAAGACGGTCCTGTTTTCTGAAGCAGTTATCTCAACCTGTGTCTCGCTGCTTCTTGGTTGTTTAAGGTTTTACTGCAGTGAAATTCAAAAGGTCATTAGAGTCATTAGAGTGTTATTTGTAAACTGCAAATATGACAGTCTGATGCAGACAAAAAAAGCTATATAACTGAAAATAAAAATATATATTTTTTGCTACTAATGTTTTATTAATTATCCATACTACACATACAATTCATTGTCATACGTTTATTTTTGCTTCAGTGTCAATTACGTATGACCACTCTGGACATCCAATCAGTGTTAATTGAGGTGAAAAAGTGCTTATATTTTCCTCTGTGTTCTAATCTAGAGCACACGTGTCACACTCTAGTCCTCAAAGGCCCTATACATGCCAGTGTTTAGGATGGACTTAAAAATGGAAAAATGTGTTCTACTAAATGAACCACACACCTTTCCTGATTCAGTCCCATCAGTTAATTTGAGCTGTGCCAAAAATGTGTGAGGATCTTGGACTTCGAGGACTGGAGTTTGACATCTCTGTTCTAGAGACTCTTCAGACCCCTCCAGACTACTTTGTTTCATCCAGCCGTCCCTCAGTTTTACAGTTGAATGGCCCATTTGGAACTCCAGTTGGATCTTCAGGGCACATGTGCTGTCCATGTGCAGGCCCTCTCTGTACGTGCTTCTGCAAAGCTGTGTGTCATGCAGGACATGCACAGTACCAATCCATTTCAAACTGTGCATGCCCAGGATGCTCTTGGCCACAACTGCTGTGCACAGCTGTGCAGCAGCATGATAAACGGGGGCATGTTGAGTGTACTACTTATGCACCAGGGTCTGACTGGTCCTAGTAGCAGGAAGGAGTGGAGGCTGGATGAAGGAAGAAGCCTGGAGGAGTCTGAAGAGTCTTTGAAACATCGGGTTAAGTATATATTAACAGTTTTATTGACCTTAGTTACACTTTAAGACCAACTGGGGTCCATAAGACAGCATATAGGCACCTTAAAAAGTTGTATAGAAGGCAGCCACTGGTGTAACAATAGGGGATGCGACCCCTGCCATCGCAGGGGGGCCCGGGGCTCCCCTAGGGCCCGCTCAGAGGCTTTTGGGGGCAGGAGGGATTGCAGCATAAGAAGAGAGTGTGGCTGATCGGTGGGGAGGGGGAAATTCCCCCCCGCCCTCCCTCACCTCGGGCCCTCCTCTCAGCGCTCCCCCTCCTTCAATCATTGGTGGCAGCGGGCAGGCAGCAGCGGTGGCGGCAGGATGAATACATTACCTTCTTCTTGCTGGAGGACTTCTGTTCTCTAAGAGCTTCTTGCAATTTCCTGTGTAAACAGGAAGTTGCTCTTAGAGAACGGAAGTCCTCCAGCGAGAAGGAGGTAATGTATTCATCCTGCCGCCACCGCCGCTGCTGCTGCCTGCCCGCTGCCACCAATGATTGCAGGAGGGGGAGCGCTGAGAGGAGAGCCCGAGGTGAGGGAGGGGGGGATTTCCCCCCTCCCCACCGATCTGCCACACTGTCCTCTTATGCTGCGACCCCTCCTGCCCCCAAAAGTCCCTGAGCGGGCCCTGGGGGGCGGATTTTTTTTTTGCAGGGGGGCCCAGGGCGGGGATTTCTAGGTACGCCCCTGAAGGCAGCCTTACTTTTATTTTTAGTATGTGGTTATAGTTCTGCTTTAAAGAGACTCTGTAACATCAGAAACATCCCCTGGGGGGTACTCACCTCGGGTGGGGGAAGCCTCCGGATCCTAATGAGGCTTCCCACGCCGTCCTCTGTCCCACGGGGGTCTCGCTTCAGCCCTCTGAACAGCCGGCGACAGACCCGACTGTAAATTCAATATTTACCTTTGCTGGCTCCAGCGGGGGCGCTGTGGCTGCTCTCGGCTCTGAAGTACACGGAAATACCCGATCTCAGTCGGGTCCGCTCTACTGCGCAGGCGCCGGAAACTTGCGCCTGCGCAGTAGAGCAGACCCGACGGCGATCGGGTATTTCCGCCTACTTCGGAGCCGACAGCCGTCAGAGCGCCTGCGCAGGAGCCAGGAAGGTAAATAATGATGTCATTTTGCACGGAGGGCTGCAGCGAGACCCCTGAGGGACGGAGGACGGCGTGGGAAGCCTCATTAGGATCCGGAGGCTTCCCCCACCTGAGGTGAGTACCCCCCAGGGGACGTTTTGACGTTACAGATCCTCTTTAAGTGGCTTTGATCATGAGATGTGGCCTGCAATGGATACCCACCAAGTTTACAGACCAAAAAATATAATTTTACAAACTAATAAATGTGCTGTGTATCGTATAGATAGAAATACACACTCTCAATAATTGTCACCTGGAAAGGTTGTTCTGTGAACAAGACCTGAACAGACATATAGCTGTTCTGTACTATGCTGAGCAACAGGGATAGAATAAGCGAGAGGAGCCCTGCTGCTGGCATTACAATGAAAGAACTATTGAAGCTGGTTATTAGTGATCCTACATGAAAGACCACCAGTATATCTTCCCTGGTATTGTGGACAATTATACTTACACTGGTGTGTGTACAGCCTTAGTATCTTAGAGAGCTTATAGGCAAGACTGTCAAACCATACTTTTAATAACCAAAATATATAATTCAGGTTCTGATGCTTGCTGCATTCAGTCACTTCAGTATATCAGCAGCAATGCAATACCTTAAAGTACATTATTAAAGTATTTTTTTGTAAAAGATGTCACAACTATTGTGCTATTTTTATTTTCTTTCATGGTATTATTTGGAACATAGAATATGAAAAAGACAAAGTATGAAAAGCCCTACAGGCTACTGTGTATGTAATAACTATATGAACACTCCAGAATAGGTGTTAGTTTAGTGCTAGTATTAATGCACTAAATCAGGCATGGGCAAACTTGGCCCTCCAGCTGTTAAGGAACTACAAGTCCCACAATGCACTGCAGGAGTCTGACAGCCACAGTCATGACTCATAAAGGCAAATGCATTGTGGGACTTGTAGTTCCGTAACAGCTGGAGGGCCGAGTTTGCCCATGCCTGCACTAAATCATCTAAAAACTTTCCCCCTCTTTCTTAGCATGAGCGCATAGCTCACAGGGGTGACATTTCACATGGATTTTCATAGACATGGAGAGCAGCAGGAACATAATAATTTTCAGATTGAAATTAGAAAAGTGATTGATGTAGAACTAGTTAATTATCTACTATAACTATCAGCGTAGAAGGCAGTTTTAGGACTACCGCCTAGAGGCCTGCAGCGGGTCGGGTACCCGTGGGTAACCCGCAATGCGGGTCGGGTGCTGGTACCCGAATTGCTGATACTGCGGGTGCGGGTCAGGTTGTGGGTAGCGCGGTGCGGGTCGGGTGCGGGTAGCGGTTCTGCAGCTGCGGGTCGGGTGGCGGGTAGTCAAAACAAGCATAAGATAATTCTGTATCTTTTGCCTTCCCAAAATCTGTGATGAATGCTGGCACCAGGATACCGACAAAAAAAAAATCTTTAAAAACACTTCTTTGGTTTTGGTTTGTGTATAAAAAAAAAGGTTTTATTTACTTTACAGCTCCCCAATATTGCTTTAAATATGTACTTTAGAAGAAAATGGAAAACGCGGGTCTGCGTGTGCGGGTATCAAATTCACCAGAAAGCGGGTTGCGGGTGCGGGTCTGAAAAATTAGACCCGTGCAGGCCTCTACTACCGCCTACTGAGAAGTCTCTTGGGGTAATGGAAAGTCCATCAGAGGTGTTCACTGGTACTGACTTTACCTGAATTACTCTAAGCTATCTTAAGGGGCCCATACACTCAGCCGATTTTCTGGCCGACCGATCGATCCCGATCGATCGATCGATTGATCGTTTGCAAATCGGTTGGCCAATCGACCGATCGATGGCCGATTTCGATCGATTTCGATGGATTTCCATCGAACTGGCAGGATGGAAAATTTAGGTCGATCTGATGAGATTGCTTATCAGTTTGCATTGGCCTTAATGGAAATCTGATGGCAAAAAAATGCCATCAGATCGAAATTCAATAGATTTCAAACTGAAATCTATTGGAATTCTATCCTGGTAAAAAATGTTCTAAAAACGCATCAGATAGATCATCAGATGCATTTCTTATCTATCTGCTGCCAATCTTAAGAGTGTATGGGCACCTTTACTCTCTCTGAGATGCAGTCATGGAAATAATTAGGTTTGATACCTCACAAAGCTAGATTGCAAGACTGAAGAGTCTACATTAGCCACATAACCCTTGAAAGACAAGCTGTAGTACACTTCTACTCACCTGTCAGCTTAGATGCAGGGAATTAACTTGTGTCAACAGCAAATGTTAAATGACTCACGTAGATTACCTTTCTCTCTAAATTGCAACAAGGACGAATAGAATTGGCCAAGGTATGGATCCTCCCAGTTCTGCATGCACTAGAGGCTTCTGTGGGCTTCCTCTTCCTTCTATAACTCTGTCCTTGTGAAACCCTCTGTAGAAAAATGACAACATACAAGTAGAGGATATATATCTATATACTATCAGAGGTCACTAGTTCAAGCCCCTTTCCCGCTGGAAAGCAACAACAATATAATGTAGTGCATTTAAAGATATTTGTCATAATGGGCACTACAGGCTGTTCCAGCTGCCAAGGGGTTTCCATTGTTTGGTATTTTCCTGTTACTCTTATTGTGTAGTGTGTAATTTGTTCTTTGATTTCAGCTTTAACAAGAAGTTCTGATCTGAACTGGCTGTTTTTGTCGCTACTGTCTTTATGTGGCTCCTCACTGCCGGCTTGCTTGCTATTTCGCATGCACCCTTGTGCTTTTTGATTGGTTGTCCCCATTTCAAAATCCTTCAGTTGTCCTTCCTCCCTGTTCAGTGTCATACTGTGTTTGTTTTTTATGTTAGTTCGTATAGTTACACCATGGTGTGAAGTACACAAGGGAACTATGGGCCAATGAGATTACTACCAGATTTATCAGTTTCATTATATTTTCTAAATCTGAATTTTAGCCCTATGAATATATGATGTGCAGTTAGAGATCTCTGCCAAAGTCTCCTCAAATGTAAATATATTTTTGCAGGCAGTAAATCAACTTACATGTGTTATATCAATCAACAGTTTAACACTACCTTTCAAAATATTTTCTAACTCAAAGTATGTTGCTGAAATATGAGTGTTTATTCCTTTGAAGTTTAAGTAGACCCTGGTTTAAAATGTTAAATTAATCTTGTGGATGACAAAGTCCATTTTCTTTGGCATAGCTATCAAGAATATTGTATACATTTGAAAACATGCACATCTATTTAATTGCTCATTACATCTGAGATATTACACAGTAAAATGCTAGCACACGTACTGTACACAGTGTAATATCAGATGCTCTCTGTGACCTGTGACAGTGGCTGTTATCAATGTCTCTAAAAAACATTTTAATAGGCATGAGATGATTAGCAAGGATGCATTAGTGTCGAAAGGCAGGATAAAAAGAGCCTGAAATGATGTAAAAATAGTCGATATACAGGTAAGAATGTCTTCTAAGCATCATTATTTGCCATTGCCTGGTGTCTATTTTATAAGATGAAACTATGAGGTTGATGCCCAAAGCAGCTTTTTTTAAGCTTCAGTAGGTCCCTGGTTAGTAATAAAGAAAGGGTGGTTTGGCAAATTTAAGCAATGGTTTTGGATGTCCTAAGTTGCAGTTATCTACAGACCTTTAGGGCTAATTTCCAACTGCAGTTGATCTGTGTGCTCAGCAAGCAGTTACCAGGTAGCAGCAAGCAGTTGTGAGAGTTTGAGAGGCTTTTCACTGCCTGGAAAAGGGGCCTTAGCCATGAGGAGCAGGGTTTTTCTGTGGCTCTAAATAAATAGCATAATTCTGGCTTATGATTTAGGAATTATTTAAGCATTAGGGCACAGTCCTATGGGTTTGTTAATTAGCATGGCAAAATCAGTCTGATCATTACCAAAATCTTGTTCTTTATAATCAATTTTATTCAATTTTTAAAATATAAAAACACTAAAATAACTATGCAAAAGACAGAACGAAAAGGTAAAGCTCAAGGTCGTTTGTCCGTATTGTTTATTTTGTACAACCCATTATTGAGCTTTCTGTATCTCACAGAACTTGAGAATAATCTATTTTAAAATACCAATTTTAGACACATCTCTGCATAGGTCAGTGAGAAAGGCTGTGCATGATGCAGAGGCTATGGTAGAAGTCCGATTTAGGCTACAATGAAAGTCTATGGAAACTTACACAGCATTGCGATGTGACAGAAGTAGCAAAATCAGTGCAAGCCGGCCACAAACTCTGCAGTGATCCATGATCCATGCCTACCACACGGATTATGCATCAATGCAAGTCTATGGCAATGCAGTACGTGTAAACGACCAATCGTGGTAGCTGTGTGCATTTGCAGAGCGACGGGAAATCCAGTGACACACTTCCTCTCCAACAAGGAGTACGTCACTGAGTGGGGAGCGGCGCTATGCATACCCTGGGTAATATGAACGGGGACATAGTGCAGTATGACCGTCCTGCCCTGGGCTCTCCTGCCACAGGACAATCACACTGCATAATATGTGAAACTAGCCTTAGAGCTCAAGACAGTATTTACATATGCCCACGATCAGGTATTCCGCGGCCCTAAGGACTTGAGCTGAGAGGAAACTAGTCTATGTGCAGGGACCATGCAGCAGTTGTGTCAGATTGATTACAATTCCTGTAGTTTACATTAATATCAGTTCACAAAAAGGAGGTGATTATTTTTCACAAACTCAAATAGGGGGAAAAAAATATATAATTATGGCACATGGTCAACCGTTTGAAGTCTACAAAACAGGCCAAATAGAAA
The DNA here is from genome assembly GCF_040937935.1 of Hyperolius riggenbachi. Lineage (NCBI taxonomy): Eukaryota > Metazoa > Chordata > Amphibia > Anura > Hyperoliidae > Hyperolius > Hyperolius riggenbachi. The sequence goes on along the minus strand of NC_090655.1, from coordinate 187,550,094 downwards.
CAAAACTCGAAATGACGATCAGAAGTGACAGCGCAAGCTAAGGTTTGGGCGGGGGTGGATGAGAGAAAGTAGATAAAAACTGTATTAAAAAATAATAATCCTAAACATTATATATGAAATGTGTTCATCTGATCAGAGATAGGCTTTTAACATGCTATCGTTGAAAGGTTGCTTTGAGGCACAACTGGCTGTTCTCGAATGAAATATGTCCCACTATGTGTCACATACCGACTAAATGGCTTTTTAAATGGAGCTGAAATTATTTTGATGTGTACACATCTCAAGGTTTTAATACAACGCACTGTTAAAACGACGCATCCAGATCCGTCTCTTTAAAACCTCATTCATAATTCAGAGCTTGTGATGTGTTCTAAGAGATCTGGGAGCTTTAAAAGAACAGGAATTACACTGAAATATTCCAGTTTTATTAGAGAGACAGTTAACCCCCTCATCTTCCAAACAGAGAGCGCTTACAATGCACGAGCAAAAACACAAATATGGCTTCTCCTTTTGCTATTTCAGGGCTACACAGTCTTATGGTGATTTGCTTGGAAAAAAATAAATTAAACTTTATCGGGAGATGAAACATGCCACTTATAAACAATGGAGTCAAGCTACTGGACCATAGCTCCATAAAATAGAGTAATTTAACCAGCAGCAATAGGTTAAATCACTGTTTGATATTACTGAGAACATTGAAATCATAATTACATACTGGTGTAAACAGGAGCATGTTGTGATAAATAGACCTCAGAGAGCCAAACGTGAAAGCTTAATGTGGTACAATTAGCCCTTGCAGTACAATGTTGCCTGAAAGTATTTGCAGGTTTCTCCTCTACATTAGTAAGAAGCAACACCCATAATGCATCAGTTCAGGGCAGTGGGTGGAATATGCAAATCATTACTATATGGCCATAATTGGTCACATGTATACCCAGCACAATAATAATGTAGGTGAAGTTGCCATAAGAGCAGATTTTCCACTGTTTTCGCATTGCTGCAGTTTTTTCTTTATCACAATTTTTTTTCACTCATTTTTAATGATTGTTTGAATTTATTTGGCTTCCAGCACTAACTATGCCTGTTTCCCTTTTCCCATTTTGTCTTCCCCTCAAAACCACTTTTCCATTTATTTCCTGCCTTCACCCTTTGCTGCTACTAATCCTTCTTGCTTCTGTCTTTATCTCTGCCCACAATTCTTATTCTTTGCATTATGCCTTTCCTCTGTTATACTTTTTTTGGCACTTACGTTTTGTATTTATTTTATCACATAAATACTGCCTTCTTTGCATGATACCCCTTATGCCCTTCTTGTTTTCCTCTTCCTATCTCCCCAATCTTTGCTTCACAGCAGAAAAGAAATGGTATACAGATGAAATGGAAAACGCTTACCCCAGAAACATTCAGATTAAGCCAATGAGCACACACATGGCTAATCAGATTAATCAATACAAATCAACAAGCAGCTTGATTCCGCCAATTCGAGAGGTCGAAGATGAATGTTGATTCAAAAAACTGAACTTTTTAGGGGGGGGGGGGGGGAGAAACATCAAAGAACTGTTCACAGAACTTGAAGACGTATCCAGACTTGCAAAACAATCTAATTCTTGCAAGCAAAACTGGTACTTCAGGAGTGTCATTGCTCAATAGGCCTGTAAGAAGCAAGACTTTGTTTTGTACTTCCAGCAGGTATACAGTGACTGGACAAAGCAAGTGTACATTATTTAATTTATAAACGGACAGCATCTATATAGTCATGTATAGCCTCTAGTGTTTTAAATTATTTTTATTCATTAGAAAGAAAAATATATATATATTTTTTGTCAAGTCTTTGCCCAAAAAATAAGGATGAAAAACAGCCATTTATATGGGAAAGTGATGAAGGGACATGTGTCAAACTTACTTTCAGTACAACTAAACACTTTCCTTTGGAGAAGACCAAGCACGCCTCCTCCTTGGACATCACCACACCCTGGATGCTCAGCAGGTTACCCTTGTGTTGGAAAGATAAAATAAAGGATGTTGCTGATGAACTATTTCATGTTTCTGCCACAGAGTATTGTATGAGATCGGGATAATCCTGGTCAAAATTGTTTTGTTACATTTCAGTTATCACAGTCAGTGAATATTATCAATGAAGGATCTCATGGGTTCGTATACTGCTGTTATATGAACACAATATTCAAAAGGGCAACTACTCAGGCTAGAGTTTTGTTCTTTACCTTTTGATTGTTTCTTTTTCTACTTGCAATATTAAAATGCTGTCATTTTCATATGCAACCCATTCACAATACATCATGTTGTTAATCTAATCACCATTTCATCAACAATCAAAATTTTTGCATCAGATTAAATATATATTTCCTTCTTTATCAACATAATTCTGTTGAGCAAATCAAAATTAGGGGTCTATAGGTAATGCCTTGAAGAGGCTACTGAAGCGTAACAAATGCAGCTGGATAGTTCAAGATAATCACAGACAAAGCAAATGGTCACTTGGTGAACACTTTAGTTGGTTACTTGGTATTCCTCATTTCTTTGCTTTAATCACGTTAGGCCTTCAAAAGCACTAAAAATAAAAACTCCAGCCAGATAGGAAAAAAAAAGGAAAAACCTTGCATACCCCAGAAATGTATACTGTATTATCAAATGTCCTCTAGTCTTGTAGAAATCACAGGTTCCAATTGTATTGTAACAGTGAACCTTCAGTTGCCTGATGACAACGCTTTTCTTCCATTGCATAGGTGCAGCAAGCAGAGTCATCTTTTATCCTCACTCCTGCAGTAAGCCAAAATCATCATGCCAGACATTGTTTGTGGGCATGTTTAAAAGTTTGCTCTAGCAGCTAATCTATGGCTCAGTGATTGTACCATAGACTGCTGAAGCATGGCCAATGCAAGAACATGAAGTCTTAATGATCCCGGCTATGCTATATTCACAGAGGTTGCATTCCTCTATCATCCCTCTCTCATGCTGATAAGGGAGATGCAAAGTATTACAGCAGGGAGAACTGAGACAATGTAAAATGTTTAATATTTTGTTTCCGGAAATCAATTACACTTTCATTTTTACTTTCAGGATGTATATTGTTTAATTGAGAGTAAAATCCAGTTTTAACTATTAGAATATTAGTCCAACTTATTTTTTTTTTATGGAACAGAGTTAGAAGGTATACTAAAGTTTGCAACCTAACAGAACACAGTGATTGAAATGTGAAGGTCCTATATAAATACATAATTAGTCCTGTCATCATAAAGCTGTGGGGCCACGCTATCTCCTTCCATTGCCTGTCGGTGAACAGTTGAATAGAGATGGCCCGAACCTCTGATTTTCAGTTCGCGAACCGGGTTCGCGAACTTCCGCGAACCACAATAGACTTCAATGGGGAGGCGAACTTGGAAAACTAGAAAAATGTATGCTAGCCACAAAAGTGATGGAAAAGAAGTTTCAAGGGGTCTAACATCTGAGTTTTTGCATGGATGAGTGGGATAGACGCCAAAAGTCCCGGGGAAAAATCTGGATTTGACGCAAAGCAGTGTTTTAAAGTGAACCGAGCACCTTTTTTTCACTCAGGACATTTCTATAGCACATGAAAAATGTATGCCGACTATCTGTTTCATTATTAAAATAAACTTTAATTTTACCTTGTATTTTACATTCAAAGTTGTTAAATTGGCCTGTTTGAGCAGACCTGCCGACCGTCCCCATCCGCAGAAAGTTCAGTAACCTCTAATTGTTTTATTGCGCTAATTACCAAGAGGTAAACCATGCCTTTCATCAGCAAAGAGGGTGAATAATTAGGAGTGTGTTTTCAAATGAAACAGATAGTCGGCATACATTTTTCATGTGCTATAGAAATGTCCTGAGTGAAAAAAAGGTGCTCGGTTCACTTTAAGGGCAGAAATCACATTGAATGCTAAATTTCAAGCCTAAAGTGCTTTAAAACATCTTGCATGTGTATACATCAATCAGGGAGTGTAATTAGAGTACGGCTTCACACTGACACACCAAACTCACTGTTTAACGCACCGCAAACAGCTGTTTGTGTTGTGACGGCGGTGCTGGACTGGTGCGCACCATGGCGAGAGTGCAGGCGATAGTCGTTTTCAAGCCCTTATGGTCGCCAGGCTGAGGTAATTGTCCAGCTGATCGAATTTGGTCTGTCCACAATGAAGCAACGACCTTAATATCTTGGGTGTGCCCTCCCCCCCCCCCCCCGAGACACTCATATAGCCGGCAGTCATTGCTTCATTGTGATACGCAAGCCCCTTCACCACGGCAAGGTAATGATCATGAAGGGGAATTGGCACATGTACATGCCTTTTGTTTTGTTGTTGCAGCCGCAGTGCAGCCAGATAAATTAGGCAGGCATGTACACGCACCAGAACAATTAGTATATCTGCCGCTGCTAGCAGCGGCCTTCAAAATTCAGGAATCTGCCTGAAGTCCCGGACCCTGTTGGTGGTGGCGGAGAAGGTCAGTCAAGCGGCCTGCAGGCAGAGATGTTGTGTGGGGAGTGACTTAGTCTTGGGGCAGGCAGTCACACGGTGTGAAGGCAGAGATGCTGTGTGTGGGGACTGACTTAGTCTTCAGGCAGGCCTGACCATGCTTTGCAGACCACGTGGTCAGATGGTCCTTCGACCCAACGCTGTGTGCCAGAGATGACACCACTTGACTTTCAACATCACGGTACAGTTTGGGTATCGCCTTTTTTGAGAACTAATTGCATATCTTCCACTGCGGTATGTGGATTTGGTTTTGTGTGCTGCTTTCCCTCAGGTGGTCATCCCATTGCAGTTTGTGCTTTGTAATCATGTGCCTTCGTAAGGTGTCCCTACACGGGTTTTGGTCTTTCCACGGCTCAATTTTTGGTGGCAGAGAGTACTGATGGCATTGCTCTCATCTGAGGCAGCCAACCAAAAAAATGTCCACACTGCTGAGCCCTGGGGTGATGGCACTTTGGTGGTGGCGGCCGACTGAGTTTTAAGTGGGGTGCCAGAATCAGAGCAGGAGGAGGAAGATATGTCACATTTCCATGCGGAAGCTGAGAAAGATGAGGTGTTCTGTGTTAAATAGTCAACTACGTCCTGACAATATTGGGAGTTGATGGCACTTGCCTTCTTCTGAACACTGAACTTTGGTCGTGGGCCGCACAAAATCACGACAGTGTGACCTCGAACAGACCTGCCAGGTGGCCTGTTTCTGCCTTTTGTTTTGTCCTTATTGGGGGGGATGAAGTGAAAGGTATGCACTGACTTGACTAATACAATGTGCAGTCAGTCACACAGGTGCAGTTAACAGGTATGCACGCAGTGGTATATCACACTGTGTGCGCAAACGTAGGTAGGTGGGTGCACTGTGAACAACAGGTAGTAGGTATATGCAGTACTGGGTATTACAATGTGCACCTTTCACACACACAGGTAGTCACTGAATGTGCTGGGCCTGGCAGTGGCACACACACAGTATGGATTATTAAGGCTGTCTATGCAACACAAGTGACAGTGGGACACACAGAAAAGAAAATAGATTACAAGAACAAGATTACCTCTCAAAGGAGCTGTTGTGGGGTGCTATGTTAGCAATAAGAATCAGCAAGGAGCAAGCTAACAAGCCTACAAGAGCTCTATTTACTGCAGGCACACGAGTGAGTATAATGGCCGACGGGGCTGCCTTTTAAAAGGGGGGGGGGGAAGGAGTGGCTCCAGGAGGGAGTGTAGCCTGATTGGCTACAATGTGCCTGCTGACTGTGATGTAGAGGGTCGAAGTTGACCCAATGGTGCACTATAGGGGCGAACCGAATTTTCGGAAAAGTTCCCGGTTCGCCGCGATCGCGAACTACGGAAGTTCACCGGGAACCGTTCGCCGGCGAACCATTCGGGCCATCTCTACAGTTGAATAGCATTTCACATTTTTGAGGAAGATTTCACTTCAGTCTGCTTGGTAGAAGTGACAATATGAGTGGAGGCCTTCTCTAATCATGATGTGTTTGAGCAGTTTGGTTCTTAAGAACACACACACACACACATATATATATATATATATATATATATATATATATATATATATATATATATAGGCTCCCACAAAACACCTGGTATGCCTAGTCATAGATCTAGATAGCCTATTACAAGTAAACAAAATTACTATGACCATATGACCATGTTATTCCTATCTCAAATGAATTTCTGTAACTATGCGGCACTAGGGCTTAATTATTTAGTTGTTTACAGTACTAATTCTAAAAGAAATAGTCCCTACATATTTATTCTGATGCCATTTGAACAAATCAGATGAAATGGTTTAGAGTTCAAGACATTTACTAGAAAAGGACCAACATTAATGTTATTTAGTTATTGAATGTTCATTCCTAAGGTTTCTGTAAGGGCTGAGCCCATAACATCAAAATCAATGCTAAATGCTTGAAAAGACACTTTCCCCCCTTTCATATTTTCAGCTAAAATTCGCTATTGTGCTCACATGTGAAAAATATGGTCTGATGCGTGTGAAGATAGGCTGAAATCAATGTTACACAAAACAACTAAATAGGATGCATTAATGCTTTTCTTTCAGTTGCATTTATTTGGAGTCAATGTGTTCACAAGCCCAGGATGTCTCTACAATGTTTTCATGCAATTGACTTTTTCAATAGATTTAAATTTATTCCAAAAATAAAAACATTTCTTCTGGGAATTTTGTGCTAAAATTCACTGTTCAATTTGTAAGGAATTGGTTTGATATATGGATGTTGTTGATACAAAAGCCCATCTGCAATTCACTTTTTCTCTTGAGTTTTCTCCTAGGTGATATTTTCACACCTTGTCAATAAGCGTACGAGAGGAATCGGCACGGGAGACTTGGGCGCAGGATACAGCCGATTTATGGCTGATCCTGCTGCTGCACAAATCATGGCCGTATTAAATACAATTCCCCCTCCAGGCCGCCTTGGATGGTAGGAAATGAAATAATTTGGCTTCCAGCAATTGCTGGAGGCCGAATCATTGTGTTTTATAAGTAACTTCAGCTCCGTCTTCTGACATCTCCTGCGCTGGAATGGAAGTGTTCGGTCAATAAAATGCCTTTAAAACCAAACATTTACAAACAAGAAAATACTCAAAATACTTTTTATAGTACCTTTTCACCTACTTTTTGGTACTTTGTGCTAAAAAAAATAGTAATTTTAAACAGAAGGTAAAAAATTATCTCCTCTGAGAAAACTCAGGAACATATTCATATGGGCCAAAGTGTATTGCTTTGTTTGCTGATTTATTGTGAATGTCATCCTGGTTTCAAACAATGGAATTTACTAATGAATCATATTCCCTTCCAAGAAATTATTTCCATCGCTGGTATTCCTTAAGCGACCCTTGTATTATCTGACTAGCCTAGGCACATCCATTTTCTGGATGACAATTTGTACATTGAACCAGTGTGCTTCTCAAAGTAGAGTTTGTTGGGGGGAGCAGGTATCCCATAATATTATGAACTAAGTGGGCTGGTATTGCTTGGGGTACAAAGAACCACGTTCACAGGATTTGAATTCCCTGGGGATTACCAGCCTGCATGGGGGACAAATAAAAGTGCTCGGTAAGGACTCCATGCTTTTCTCCTTTAATTGTCTTTAAAGAGAACCTGAACTGAAAATAAAAAGTCAAAATAACAATACACAGGTCATACTTACCTCCTGTGTAGTCTTTTATTCAATCTCTTTCTCCTCTTCTGCATCCCATTTGTCCACTGTGATCATTCGATTTCTCTGTCCTTTGGCCATTACCCCTAACAGCTTCCTGGTCAGCACACTGTTAAACTGTAATATTACCCACTTGAGCCATAGAGAAACATGGACCTTACCTTTCTCATTCAGTTGTAACTGACAGCTGCTGATATATAACTGACAGCACAGTTCTGACAAAATATTGTCAGAACTGGATGGGATCACTGTTAGAAGAAAATGGTGAGCCTCTGAGAGGGACTGACGGTGAGGTTAGTATGTAGTATTCATTTAGATCTACGTCGTGTTTATTTTAAATAATTTTCCTCGTTTCACGTTCCCTTTAAATCTGTACTGTCATTTTAAAAGTTTAAAGTTCCCCTCACCGATGTAAGAAGACATTGAGGATTGGGTATATAAAAGGGATATGTGAGGGAGCAGGCTGGTGTTGTACTTTGTTTTCTGGTTGAACTCGATGGACGTATGTCTTTTTTTCCACCCAAATAACTATGTAAAAAAAACTTCACAACTCCACTGCAGTGTTAAAAAATGGATTTGTCTTCGGAAATTGTCATTTCAGTTTATAGATAAAGTTAACTTTTTCTGAGAAAAGTGGACTTGGGGCATATTTTACAGGTGGTCTCAATCTACAGCAGTTGTCATGACTACTGCATGCTTAGGGCATTGTTATTAATTCGGAATGAAATCTAAGATGGCAGAATTTGAATATTAACCACTTAAGCCCACAGGGTTGAAATTTTTTTGCATCTGAGCAACTTTCACCTCCCATTCATTTGCCAATAACTTTATCACTACTCATCACAATGAATGGATCTATATCTTGTTTTTTCCGCCACCAATTATGCTTTCTGTGGGTGATACATTTTGCTAAGAGCCACTTTACTGTAAATGCATTTTAACAGGAAGAATAAGAAAGAAATGGAAAAAAATCATTATTTCTCAGCTTTTGGCCATTATAGTTTAACATTCATACATGCTACCATAATTAAAACCCATGTACTTTATTTGCCAATTTTTCCTGCTTATTACACCATTTAAATGATGTCCCTATCACAATGTATGGCGCCGATATTTTATTTGGAAGTAAAGGTGCAATTTTTCAATTTGCGTCCATCACTATTTACAAGCCCATAATTTTTAAAAAATATATTAATATACTCCTTTGACACGCATATTTATAAAGTTCAGACCCTTAGGTAACTATTTATGTGTTTTTTGTTTTTTTTTTATTATTGGAAAAAAAATGTTTTTATTAAAAATTGTATGTGGGTAATTTTTGGTGTGGGAGGTAAACAGTTTTATTTTGAGTGTAAAAAAGTGTATATGTCTATTGTGAAATGTATGTGGGTGTAGTTTTACTATTTTGCCACAAGATGGCCACAGTCAAATAGTCCTGGGAGCGATCAAGCTCGCTCCCAGGAAGAAGAAAGAAGACTCTGAACTTTTTGGCACGCAGAAAAGCTGCAGCGTCTGGAGAGACGCTGTCGGCTTTTCTCCGGGGGGATGCGATCGGTGAAAGGGATCTATAATCCCTTTCACTGTTCGCTGGGCTAACGGCAGGTAGCGGGAGCGCGCATGGGGGGGCCCGCAGGAGCGCGCGGGAGTGCGCGCAGCCTAACTGGACGAGAAATCTCGTCCAGTTAGGCTTAAGTGGTTAAGGTCAGAATTCAGGCAAAAGAATTAGCCAGTTCCATGCAGCTCTATTGATAAGCAGAACATTTTCTCACCATGCAATTTTCCTTAACCATTATCACAAAAAAGCCTGTAGAATTTAAAATACATACATAGAAGATGTACCAGAGTAGTAAAACAAACTATAAGGCCGGATCCACATTATAAGCGCTTTCTTGAGCGCTTTGTGATTGATTAGCGCTTTCTGAGTGTTACTAATCAAACACAAAGTGCTCAGAAAAGTGCATATGGTGTGGATCTGGCCTAAGGGCTGTTTTATACTATATGCAATTTGCTGTGTTTTGCGATTGCATGCAAATTGCAAAACACAAGGACATCAGCAAAATAATGAAAATCACAGGGACCCTGTATTACTAGTGTAATCCGGTTTAGTCTGATCGCAAATGCTCTGCATGCTGCGTTTCCTACAGTCATGGTAGAAATTGTTACATACACAAGAAACTGAGCACCAATGTAATCGTGCATCTATCTGCACCTAGGCTTGATCCCGTGGCCCTTGAAAACATGTCTACAAAAAGAAAAGATAAAGCCACCTCAGGACCACATTCCTTAACAATTAAGAATTATATCTCCACGCCATGATCTCTATCGTAAATCGTAATTTTATTGCAAGCTCACAAAAAGGAATTAAAAACAATTAAAAATCATATAAAATCATCCAGATAATTCCAAATGTAATTGGACCACTCCCCCTTTTAAATAATTATGATCAAAATGTTACGATACAATATATCTCTCTCCCATGATCCACAGCAGGCACAATATAATTAAAGAACCAATATACATATCATTGCATTGTGGTCCGTGTTGTAAACAAATGTAGAACCAAGCAAGTTGTGTGCATGTCCACGTCCCCAGCAGCAAAGGCAGCGGGCTTGTACATACACACCTATGTGCAAAAATAAGCAATCCGTGCAAAAAAGAGCAAATTTCATGTATAAACAACAATAAAAGACGTCCTCCATTCAGACGTGTGCATGCCCACACTTCCCAAAAACTCTGTGGGTATGTGCATACACTAGTCCCCCCTAAATAGTGAAAACCCAATCTATATTCACATTGTTGGTGCACATGTGTATATAGATTGGGTTTTCACTATTTGTTCACTACTTGTTTTTAATTCCTTTTTTGTGAGAAAAAAAAAAAACAAATTGGACATAATGTCACACAAAACTCGAAAAATGGACTAGACAAAAATTATTGGCAACCTTAACGTAATATTTGATTGCACACCCTTTGGAAAAAAATAACTGAAATCAGTTGCTTCCTATAACCAGGGATGAGCTGCGGATGAAATCCAAATGGGTTTCATTCGGATTTCATCCAGATAATTAGTGCACCTGATGTGGCTGGCAAGGGGTGTTAAACTTACCCAGAAGCAGTCTTCTTTAATCCGCCCCACATGGCGTCTCAAGCCGCATTCCAAGCCACGTCAACCCGGAAGGAGGAAGCGCGGTAGTCACGTAAACGCGGCTTGGAACATGGCGTAAGACACAACGTGGGATGGATTAACCATTTTAGCCGACCGCAGTTAGCCTAGAGATCAATGAATGGGAACTTAGTTCCCATTCATTGATCTAAGTCCCCGGCAGAAAGACAGACTGCTTCTTTGAGAAGCTGCAATCTTTCTGAAGAATCTTTCCTTCCTATACTCCCTGGAAGTGAGAGCTTTCGCTTCCAGGAAAAAAAAAAAAAAAAACATTTGACTGTGGCAATCTTGTGCCAAATAGTAAAACTACATCCATATACATACATTTTTTATTAAATAAACACATATTACATTTAAAATTAACTGTTTACCTCCCACACCAAAAATTACCCAAATAAAATTTTTAATGAAAAAAAAATTACGATAAAAAACAAAAACAAAACATAAAAAGTTACCTAAAGGGTTGAACTTTTTTTTATATGCATGTGAAGAGGGTGTATTACTAATATTTTTTAAATTATAAGCTTGTAAATACTAGTGATGGACACAAAACTGAAAAAAAATGCACCTTTATTTTCCAAATAAAATATTGCCGCCATACATTGTGATAGGGACATCATTTAAATGGTGTAATAACCGGGACAAATGGGCAAATAAAATACATAGGTTTTAATTACGGTAGCATGTATCATTTTAAAGCTATAATGGCCGAAAACTGAGAAATTATGAATTTTTTCAATTTTTTTCTTAACATTCTGTTAAAATGCATTTAGAAGAAAGAATTCTTATCAAAATGTACCACCCAAAGGAAGCATAATTATAGATATAGATCAATTCATTGTGATAATTAGTGATAAAGTTATTGGCGAATGAATGGTAGGGGAAAATTGCTTGGATGCATAATGTGAGAAACAACTGAGGGCTGAAATGGTTAACCATTTAATGACAAGCATACGTATTAAAACGTCATGCTTTAGCCTGTTAACGGCAACATGACATTTTAATATGTCGCGTGTTCCCGCCGCCGCTCCGAACGTGTCCGCGACGATACCGCCGCCATTGCCGTCGGGTTTCCGTGCTATGTGATTGGGGAAGAGGACCGAGCTGTCCTCTACCCAATCGCAGTGCCTGGAGTGAATGGAAGTAACTGCGAACAGCGGCTACGCCCATTCACAAAAACAGGAAATTGTTACAGGTTTGAGTGTAAAAAAAAAAAAAGTGATCACCTCCTATAACGGAGAGTGTTCACTAGCACCATCTTGTGGACAAAAAGTATATTACACATACATGCACATACATAATATGAACATACACAATATTAATAAATTAATACATTACACTTCCAACCCCCCCCCCCCCCCCCCAAAAAAAAAATCACTTGTAAAAAAAAAATCAGCTTCAAATAAATAAATAGTTGCCTTTGGGACTCAGCTTTTTTCAATCTATATTTTATGTGGGAAAATTAATTTTACTTTATTACATAGGGGCTTGTAATTATGGCCAGAACAACACAAAAAACCCAGAAAAATAACACCTATATTTCAAAATAATATATTGTCGCCATACATTGTGATAGGGACATAATTTAAACGGTTTAATAATCAGGACAACTGGGCACATAAAATATGTTGGTTTTATCCACTGGAGAAAGTTTAATTTTAAAACTATAATGGCTGAAAACTGAGAAATAATGATTTTTTTCCATTATTTTTGTCTTTTTCCCATTAAAACACATTTAGAATAAAAAAATTCTTAGCAAAATGTACTACCCACAGAAAGCTTAATTGGTGGCGAAAAAAACAAGGTGTAGATCATTTTCTTGTGAGAAGTTGTAATAAAGTTATTAGGGAATAAAAGGGAGGCGCACTGACAGGTGAAAATTGCTGTGGTCCGTTAGGGTAAAAACCCTTGGGGGTGAACTGGTTAAAGAAGACGGCTTCTGGGTGAGTTTAACCCCTCTTGTCAGCTACATTAGGTGCACTAATTATCTGAATGAAATCCGAATGAAACCCATTCGGATTTTATCCGGAGCTTATCCCTGCCTATAACCCTCAGGCCTGGAACCCACTAGGAGCGCTTTTCTGATTTGAAAAGCTCTTGCTAATGTAATGCTATGGGCGTGTGAAGGACCGCAGCAGTCTATGAGACAGCTCTGCCATTCACAAAGAACGTCCACGCATCACTTCCTCTATGCGCTAGTATTACTATGCATCAAAAAGTGAGCGGCGAGGACATCTTGTGGCCAAAAAGTAAAATTACATTACATTTTTTAAACTTATTTTTACATATTAAATTAACCCCTGACCTCCCACACTCCCCAATAGTTACCAAATTATTATTTAAAAAAAAAACAATTTACAAATAAAATAGTTACCTTAGGGACTGAACTTTTTTAAATTGTATGTAAAGATGGTATATTACTATTACTTTATAAATTATGGACTTGTAATTAGGGATGGACACAAAACTGAAAAAATGCACCTTTATTTCCACAAAAAAATATTGGCGCCATACATTGTACTAGGAAAAAATTTTAAACGTTGCAATAACTGAGACAAATAGGCAAATAAAATGTGTGGGTTTTAATTACATTAGCATGTATTATTTTAAAACTATAATGGCTAAAACCTAAGAAATCATGAATTTTTTCAATTTTTCCCCTTATTTTTCCTGTTAAAACACCTTTATAAAATAATATAATTCTTAGCAAAAGTTGCGAAAAAAACAAGATATAGATTGTTTCATTGTGATAAGTAGTAATAAAGTTATAGGTGAGTGAATGGAAGAATCCCTTCAAGGTGAAGTGGTTAATGCATGAGATAATTGAGAATATTGAAAATCCAACATAGGAGGCTCGACTAGGTTCAATTTAGTGGCTGTGTCAATCAAGTGACATAACTGTAGGACTATGTAACTATGTAACTTGCCATCTATCAAATTCAGATCCATGGAATCAACACACTTTCTAGCCCAATATCGTGTAAAAATACAAAGCTCCCAATTCAGGCATTTGGTTTTTGTCAGGTGAGTAAGACGTACACCCCGAATTCCCTGCATGCTCCATTATATCCTCAAACCCCCACCCAACAATGTGCTGGACCTGATAGGCCAGAAAATACATCTATGGGTATCTATAGGTTTAATTAGCTTAAGATTTAACCATATTGGAGAGTTATATAGAAAGTACAGGATCTGTGGCATGGTAACCATTTTTAGAAGATTAACCCTAGCAACTGGAGGGAGAAAGTGGCATCTTGGACAAAATCTTGAGTTTCTGCCTAATTTTTCTGGACTATAAGACACACTTTTTCTACCCCAAACATGGGGAGAAAAAGCCATTGCATCTTATAGTCCTAATAGTACATATTCGGACCAGAGCGCATGGATGTGAAAAGTCCTGTCCCCCTGTGTCCCTGTTTCCTCCTTCCCATTTTGTTTGGTGTTGTTGTGTCTTCCATTCCCCTTCCTCTGTTCCCCTGATGTCCGTGTATATGCTTGAAGCCATCCTGCATGCTGATCAATAGGAAGTAGCCAACATTTTCCAATCAGGCAGGGGGTGCTGCCCTAGACCGCTGATCACTGCTCCTTGCTCTTTTTTTAATAGGAGCCGATGGTCTGGAGGGTGGGCCCATAGCTCCGTCATTGGGGCCAATCACTGCATTACCTGCTACTGAGGGAGTGCAGTGATTGATCCCAATGACAGAGCCATGGTCCAACCTTCGAGACCATTGGCTCCAATTAAGAAAGGAGCAATGAGTGTCTGTGATCGTGTCCCCAACCTGATTGGAAGATGGCTCACAAACCTGCATAGCTATTTCCAATTGATCGGAGCAGTGTGGCTGCAAGTACGTATATACACCGGACATGGGGACAGAGAGCAGGGGACAGAGGAAGAAGGAAAGAAAACACAGAGGCACACCACAAGACGGGGATGGAAGACACACATGATGGAGGACACCAGTGGAGACAGGAGGATGACAGTGGACAAGGAAAGACACGGGGACACCAGAGGACACAGGAGACACCAGAGGACATGGGGGACACTGGAGGACATGAGACAGAGGAGGACATAGAGGGACATGTTAAATTGAGGGGAAAGGTCCATAAGACACCCCTAGACCACGGACACACCCTTCTCTTAGTTTTTATCTTCTAAACCTGGGTGCGTCTTATAGTCCAAAAAATACGGTGTATATTTGTGTTGCAATAGCACCGGCTATAAGGTCATGGGTAATCAAGCCATCTAATCTGCTTAGCCATTTAACTGCCACCATAACAAACACCTCTAGCTATCGGACCATTTTCTTGATTTTAGTTGTGTGACATTTTCTCTGACAATTGCTCTTATGTAGTCTTGTTATTGTTTCGTAGGATAGATTTTTTTTTCTGTGTGTACTAAGGGGCTAAGTCAACAAACTCTCAGTAAGCTATAGTAACCCTGTGCACATTTTACCATAAGGTACCACAGCTTACTACACGCTTGAGTTAAAAAAAAAAAGTGAAACTGCCCATTTGGGAGCTAGTACTGCATATTACAACTTAGTACTGCTCGCTATATGCTGCAGCCAGCTGAGCTACCTTGCTTAGTGACAATAGCTTAAGAATCTTTCTATGTTGCTGGGTGGAGGTGCCCCAAATAAGGTTAAAAAAAACCTTCTAAGATAAAATAAAAAGCATAACCTCGGGTGAGGATTAGGCTTACAGACATTTATTGGACGCTTAAAAAAGTTTTTAGTGTCCAATAAATATTTGTAAGCTTAATCCTTGTAAGGGGTAAGACTTAATTTTTTCAACCCTTATATATTTAGGGCTTCTCCTCCCATCCTTCTACTTCCTCCCCTTAGGAGTTCCTGCAGAAAAAGTTTTGTGTACACCGCTACAACCCACCGATCCCAGCGACAGTGCACGACCAGGTCAGCAAAGCCCACGTGAAGATACAAAAGCAGAAGGTCCGCACCTGTCCAGGATTCCAGTTCTTTATTTAGGACATATCCAATGTTACAAACATACAAGCATCAAAGAGCTGGCATGTTTCGAGCTGCACTAGCTCTTAATCATAGCTGATGCTTGTATGTTTGTAACATTGGATATGTCCTAAATAAAGAATTGGAATGCTGGACAGGTCCGGACCTTCTGCTTTTGTACCTTAGGAGTTCCCCTTGAGAATAATCTGTAGAGGTGTTTTCTGCAGATCTGAATGGAGGAGGAATCCTTGGCAAATCCGCATGGAGACGCTATTCTCCACCTGCCTGCTACTGTGCTTGCCTTTAGCAACCCAGTTTTGTAAGTAATTCTCATCACTCTCATTATTCCTCCGGTTTAAAAACTACACTATATTGGCGCTCCTCGGGCCATATGCTATTAACTTTTTCTCCTAGGAGATACTGAGAGGTGAGTTCCTTGGTTTTCTCTTTAAGGGATGATTACAATAATTCTTAAAACTTAAAACTTACTGTGTTAGCAGTAAATGTCTGTTCTGTGCAACTCTTAACTGGATCCCTTGATAAATTATGTGTAATTTGTGCTAATGTGTTAATTTATGTACATAGTTAGGTCCTAACAATGCAAAACTTTGTGTATGGTTGTTAAATATTTTTTAATTTGGAGATAAAATGAAAGCAGCAAATAGCTAAAATAGAACTTAAAACAGAAGTTGATGATGGCACCAGAGACGCTTGCTGAATCAACCCCTTAATCTTTAACCCCACACATAAAGCTACTGTCACTCTTCGACGTTGCATAAAAACAGGCTCACAATGGAGGAGAAAAGTTGCATTGTGCATTATACACATAATGCAACGCATACAGTGAAGCATAGAACATGAAAGGTATGCTTTACTGCAACTATAAATACACCGGTACCGCACAGCATGCCTTGGTCATTCTTATGGATTCTGCTGCACCACACTGCGAAAGGGCTGATATGAACGTACGATTATAATATAATCACATTGCTTTTGCTATGTGAATACAGGGGAAGTTCGAAATATTGTGCAAAGGTTCATTTATTTCAGTAATTCAACTTAAAAGGTGAATCGAATATACTGTATATGAAATAGACTCATTACATGCAAAGTGAGATATTTCAATGTTTATTTATCATTTTGATGATTATGGCTTACAGCTTATGACAACTCCAATTTACATGAAATGAATCAAAGTATTTATCTACACAGTGGTTAATGGAGGTAAATTTAGTAAGTGAATCCTTAAAGGAACCCTGAGCAGTAAACATCCCCCCCCCCCGAAATCTAGACTTACCTGGGGCTTCCTCCAGCCCACAAGGGTCCCCGGCATCCTATTCAGCTCTTCCTTGGTTCCACTGGTTGCTCCGGTAATCCAGTGACTTTGGCTGAAGGTGCGCACCCACGCTGGTTGCCGTATGTCTTGTGCATGCTCTGTTCAGTGCCGATTTCAGGGGTTTTTTTTACTGCTCAGAGTCCCTTGAAATCACTTTTCTTCCTCTCCTTTTAGCACATCCTGTGTCTCTTTGGGGGTTTTGGGAATGTTGCACTGGGTGAGACAAGAGATTATTATTATTATTATTATTTAGTATTTATATAGCGCCGACATATTACGCAGCACTGTACAGTGTGTATATATATATCTTGTCACTAACTGTCCCTCAAAGGAGCTCACAATCTAATCCCTACCATTGCCATATGTCTATATTATGTAGTGTAAGTACTGTAGGGATGGTCCCAGGTGCCAAATTGTATTATTCAGACCATAAGACGCACTGACTTTTTCTCTCCACTGTGAAAAAGTGTGTCTTGTTAATATAGTATACCGGAAAGACAGATGATAAAGTAAGTAGAGGAGCAAAAAAAATATCCACCACATTTCATATTTGACTACACCATTAGAAATATCAGTTGCAGTGTTATTTCATTAACAGCAGCACTGGCAAAATTAATCATTTGAGCTGACTCACACAGGCTTAACAGCTCTTAATTAAGTCCAGTATACAAGAAAAGGCAGACAGCGTGCACCTTCCGTCCAAAACTCGTGGCTCAATGGCAAAAACAGACAGTCTACACCGTAGTGCAAGCGACGACAGCAACCCACAAACTAGAAAGCAAAGAGATGCCAATGTGTGCCTTTGTGGTTTATTCACTGGAGCAGACAAGGTGACATTTCATTCAATATCAAACAATACGGCTTTTATCACATTTTCCACATATTTTAAAAAGTTGCCTTGATTTCTTGCTTGTTTAAATATGAAAGCATAATGTAAAGTCACCATGGGTATCTAGAAAATGGAAGCTATAACGTACATTATTTATTGGCCAGGTATAATTTGATTATCTGATCAGGGTATTTGACTGTTTCAGTATATTTGGTATGTAGAAGCTTTTCAGTTCAATTAGCAGATGTCCGTGAGACTTGGTACAATTACTGTATACAGACCCCTATATGCAAAAATGTCAGTGACTTGTTACTGTGAAAGCTGAGGCCACTGCTGTACCAATGGTTTTGGGAACCCCTTTCTATTGGTTTTACAGCTCCACACACCCCAGTGTGTCTTAAAAAAAAAGGGAGAGAGAAAGACACTGGTGCAGTTGTAGGCAACATACATGTGGTGTGTCAATGATATTGGTGATGGTCTAGTACAGCCCCCATGTTATCTTACAACACATTTCAGATGGTTATATTGCTTTGTTCCCAGCTTGCCTGAACAATAAAAGTTAATTACTTCTATATTGGCCTCAATTCTGGTAGGGTTTTAAGCAAATTACTGCATATACGGTAATTTATTGCATGTAATGACGTTTAGCAATTCTAGTAGACTTTAGTCATGTTTTACTGCATGCTGTAAATCTTAGTCATGGATTACCGCATGCGGTAAATTGCGGTAATTCGTGCAGTAATTTGTATTAATCTTACTGAAAATTTCTATTCTCATGGAAATTACACATTAGCACATAATTTACTGATCCGTTTAAGCCCTGCCTGTAACTGGCGTAAAGTCAATTTGTACGCATTTTGCAGTTTTTTGTGGAGTTCCTATTGCTGTTTTAGTGGAGTTTCTTTTCAGGCTGTGTAATAGAGAGGAATAGTAGAAATAAAATCCAAATATTTACTGTTTCTTTTTATTTTTTATATAGAGGATGCTTTTGCTACATAATCAAATATACCCCCCCCCCCCCCATCAAGAATAAACATCTTCCAAAGACTATCCTAACTTATGGAAAACAATTAAAGACTATTATTTATTTACTGAATGCTTACCGCTGAAATGCTGCACTTTATGCATTTACCGCACATTTTACCACAGGTTCAGAAATGTGGAAAAATCTTTCAGAATCGCTAAAAAAATAAAATAAAATAGGAAAATACTGCATGAAGTATTTTACCGACAAAACATATTTACTGCACATAACTACCAGAATTGAGGCCATTGTATTATTGGGTAAATGCACCTCTGAAAATATTTCTTGTAAATGGTTTAAATTACATTGGACTAATTTAAAAAAAAAAAAAAAAAACATAGGCGTGTCTTAAAGCACAACTGAACTGAGATAAAAAATGGACTTTTACTTAATTGGGGCTTCTTTCAGCACCCCATAGTCTTTGAGGCCTCTCAGTGTCTTTGGGGTCTCCTCTGATGTGCCGCCGCTGTCCCCCTAAGAAAAATCTCTGACCCAGCTTGGTCACACTCTACTTTGTATACACACTTATGCCCACGTGCCTCCATCAATTGTGCTTTAGTTGCTGGGAGCAATCTGTGCATGTATGGGATATTCTTTTGTAAACCCCTGGGTAAGTAAAAGTCCACTTTTTCATCACAGTTCAGGTGTGCTTTAACATGCAGAAGACAAGCTTATGGTGCGCAAAGGGCATATGGCAGATGAAATAAACAGACAAGGAGGACTTAATAGTGGGGTTTTTAGTTAGACTTATTAGTATTAGCTCCAAAAATTGTTTTAGTTATTGGCCTTTGCTGGTTTTCCAGAACCCCGACTGTGAAGAACATGAAATATGATTGGCCATTATAAAACCGAAATATGATTGGCCATTATAAAACGGATCTGCTTAATGGTTTTTATGAATAGCAATATAATCTCTGGTAAGTTTTCTCAAAGAATTTTGTAACATTTTTCATTGGCACTTTCATTTTAGGTGTTCCAATAAAATGAGGTATCTCTTAAAGGACCACTATCATGAAAATTGTAAAATGTAAAGTACATGTAAACTTATATCAATAGGAAGTACAATTCGCCCAGAGTAAAATGTGCTATAAATTACTTATGTTGCTGTCACTTACAGTAAGTAGTAGAAATCTAAAAGAACCGACAGATTTTGGACTAGTCCATCTCCTCATGGCGGTGAATAGGGTCTTATGCTACTTCCAAAACAATTGTAAATGTTTTACTTATTAAGAAGTAGTGTAGTTGTAGTTCTATGTCTTCTGATGTTAGTGGACTCAAAATCAGTAATTGGCAAAGATAAAAACCTTGGATGTCAATACTGAGGTCTCTTAGTGGTGCTCCTCTCACTCACACTTATCTTTCCTATCTCCATGAAATAAAATCCATAGGGAAGCTGGGCAGCATGTCTGTTTAGAGATCATTCTTAAATGGTTACCCCACAAAGATAATAAATATACAGTATAATCTCATAATAAACTCATATATAAAACATTCCTATTTAGTAAACTACCTCTCCAGTTACTGGCCAATCTCCATTATAAGTCTATGAGAGCAAAGCCTGGTATAAGAATCGCTGATATAATAAAACTTCAGTTATAGTAAACATGTTTTTTGACCTCCACGTCTTGCTTACTCTGGATATAGTAAACAGTGGTCAGTGCATGTCAGTGTGAAACCCATAGTCAGCTGCTATCTTCAGGCTGGTTTCAATTGAGTTGATGCCTGCTAATATTTGTAAGACAAGAAGAATGGCACTGGTCGATATATATAGTACTATATAGTACTGTAATATATAGTACTGTAATACTGTAAGCAGCCTGGGGAAAATGAAGAATAATGTGAGTGTAAACAAACCCCTTCCACTTTGCAATCACTGATAAAAGTATTGTCACAGTCCTCACATGGGATTGTACCCACTCCTGGGTATCTCTTGCCTTGTTAGCGATGATGCTCCTGGTAGCATGTGGAGCAAAGTACAGGCTACTTTCACTTGTGTGCAGATCATAGCAGGCCTACTCTCTGCAAAACTAAGGAGAGTGAAGAGGAGAGTGCTAAGTCCCGCCCGCAGAGGTATAGGAGCTTATGGCTTATCATGGCTGGCTGCATTTTGAGGACAGGCTTTATGCTTGGTTTAAGTGTGAGCAGAAAGTTTTGCAAGACATGTGCTGCAAGTCCCACCCGTGAAGGTAA
The DNA here is from genome assembly GCF_040937935.1 of Hyperolius riggenbachi. NCBI lineage: Eukaryota > Metazoa > Chordata > Amphibia > Anura > Hyperoliidae > Hyperolius > Hyperolius riggenbachi. The sequence continues at coordinate 187,528,898 of NC_090655.1, read as the reverse complement.
TCACAGTGGGCTGTTGCCTTTATTCAGTGATGGCTGCAATTTTTAAGGAGCCATGGATAGTGTACCAGCATTTTTTCCAGGCTGGCTATGCAGGCCAAAGGTATACTCAGCCTTGTAGTCCACCTTTGTGCAAGGGTGTGTACTTAGGACAGAGTTGGTCCTCTGCAGCAGAGAATGTACCAGGGCATACTGGGCCATGTCTAGGACAATTTCAGATATAGGATGTAGTAAACCAATTCTCCTGATATATACATATATATATATATATATATATATATATATATACACATACATATATATATATATACATACATATATATATATATATATATATATATATATATATATATATATATATATATACATATATATATATATACACAGTGGTGTGAAAAACTATTTGCCCCCTTCCTGATTTCTTATTCTTTTGCATGTTTGTCCCACTTAAATGTTTCTGCTCATCAAAAACCGTTAACTATTAGTTAAAGATGACCTAATTGAACACAAAATGCAGTTTTAAATGATGGTTTTTATTATTTAGTGAGGAAAAAAAACTCCAAATCTACATGGCCCTGTGTGAAAAAGTGATTGCCCCCCCCCCTTGTTAAAAAATAACTTAAAGGTGGTTTATTACACCTGAGTTTAATTTCTGTAGTCACCCCCAGGCCTGATTACTGCCACACCTGTTTCAATCTAGAAATCACTTAAATAGGAGCTATCTGACACAGAGAAGTAGACCAAAAGCACCTCAAAAGCTAGACATCATGCCAAGATCCAAAGAAATTCAGGAACAAATGAGAACAAAAGTACTGTAATTGAAATCTATCAGTCTGGTAAAGGTTATAAAGCCATTTCTAAAGATTTGGGACTCCAGCAAACCACAGTGAGAGCCATTATCCACAAATGGCAAACACATGGAACAGTGATGAACCTTCCCAGGAGTGGCCGGCCGACCAAAATTACCCCAGAGCGCAGAGAAAACTCATCCGAGAGGCCACAAAAGACCCCAGAACAACATCTAAAGAACTGCAGGCCTCACTTGCCTCAATTAAGGTCAGTGTTCACAACTCCACCATAAGAAAGAGACTGGGCAAAAACGGCCTGCATGGAAGATATGCAAGGCGCAAACCACTTTTAAGCAAAAAGAACATTAAAGCTCATCTCAATTTTGCTAAAAAAAATCTCAATGATTGCCAAGACTTTTGGGAAAATACCTTGTGGACCGACGAGACAAAAGTTGAACTTTTTGGAAGGTGCGTGTCCCGTTACATCTGGTGTAGAAGTAACACAGCATTTCAGCAGAAGAACATCATACCAACAGTAAAATATGATGGTGGTAGTGTGATGGTCTGGGGTTGTTTTGCTGCTTCAGGACCTGGAAGGCATGCTGTGATAGATGGAACCATGAATTCTACTGTCTGCCAAAAAATCCTGAAGGAGAATGTCCAGCCATCTGTTCGTCAACTCAAGCTGAAGCGATCTTGGGTGCTGCAGCAGGACAATGACCCAAATTCACCTCTGAATGGCTGAAGAAAAACAAAATGAAGACTTTGGAGAGGCCTAGTCAAAGTCCTGACCTGAATCCTATTGAGATGTTGTGGCATGACCTTAAAAAGGCGGTTCATGCTAGAAAACCCTCAAATAAAGCTGAATTACAACAATTCTGCAAAGATGAGTGGGCCAAAATTCCTCCAGAGCGCTGTAAAAGACTCGTTGCAAGTTATCGCAAATACTTTATTGCAGTTATTGCTGCTAAGGGTGGCCCAACCAGTTATTAGGTTCAGGGGGCAATTTCTTTTTCACACAGGGCCATGTAGGTTTTGAGGTTTTTTTCTCACTAAATAATAAAAAACATCATTTAAAACTGCATTTTGTGTTCAATTATGTTATCTTTGACTAATAGTTAACGGTTTTTGATGAGCAGAAACATTTAAGTGTGACAAACATGCAAAAGAATAAGAAATCAGGAAGGGGGCAAATAGTTTTTCACACCACTGTATATATATACACACACTGCTGCTGCTCATAATTATTCATAACCCTAGCACAATTTGATTCAAAGTTACTTTAATTCATGCAGCAAGTAATTTTTGGACTGAAAATGTGATATGTGTTTCCCAAGAGATAATAAGACAATGTACAAGAAGCATTATTGTGGAAAAGAAAGATTTCTCAACTTTTATTTACATTTGAGCAAAAAGTGTCCGGTCAAAAGTTATTCACGCCCTTCTCAATAATCAATAGAAAAGCCTTTATTGGCTATTACAGCAATCAAACACTTCCTATGATTTCAGACAGCTTTTTGCATGTCTCTACAGGTATTTTTGTCCATTCATCTTTAGCAATGAGCAAATCTTTCAGGTCGGAGGGTCTTCTTGCCATCACCCTGATCTTTAGCTCCATCCACAGTTTCTCAATTGTATTCAAGTCAGGACTCTTGCTGGGCCACTCCAAAACGTTAATGTTGTTGTCTGATAACCATTTCTTCACCACTTTTGCTGTGTGTTTTCAGCATGACAATAACCCAAATGTCCACTCGTGGCCAAGGCAAAGTTTCTCTGCAGACTGCCTGATGTTGTTGTTGAGAATCCGTATGTATTGCTCGTTTTTCATCGTGCCATTTACTGTGATTACGTTCCCTGTTTAATTGTCTGAAAAACCGCACTCAAAGCAATAGGTTCCCACTACCGTTTGACAGTGGGGGTGGTGTTCTTTGGGTTGAAGGCTTCTCCTTTTTTACAACAAATGAAGGAAACATCATTGTGACCAAACAATTCATTTTTTGTTTTATCTCGCCATAACACAGAACACCAGAGGTCTTCTTCTTTGTCCACATGAGCATTTGCAAGGGCCAAGCGAGCTTTTGTGTGCTTGACCTGGCGAAGTGGCGTCCTCCTTGGTCTGCATCCGTGGAACCCAGCAGTGTGCAGTGTCCATTGGATTGTCTGCCTTGAGACATTGCTACCAGCGGAACCCAGATTTACCAGGATGGCCTTGGTGGTGATGCTTAGATTCTTTTTCATCTCTCTCACTATCCTCCTGGCCAGCACAGGTGTCACTTTTTTGGCTTCTGACCAAGTCTTCTGAGAATTTCCACAGTACAGAATATCTTGTATTTTTTAATAATACTTTGCACTGTAGCCACTGGAACTTGAAAACATTTAGAAATGGCCTTGTAGTCCTTTCCTGACTTGTGAGCAGCCACAATGCGAAGCCGCAGGTCCTCGCTGAGTTCCTTTGTCTTAGCAATGACTGTCCACAAACCAAGTGGAGAGAGATGGTGTTTTTCACCTGTTGAGTTGATTAAACCAACTGTTCACAATTAATTAGGATAATTAGGATGCTTTAGAACAGCTTGGACTATTTGGAATGGTATAGAACTTTGGATTTTCCCACACACTGACAGTTTGTGAAGGGTATGAATAATTTTGGACTGGACACTTTTTGCTCAAATATAAATAAAAGCTGAGAAATGTTTTTTTTTTCCACAGTAATGCCTCTTGTACATCGTCTTATCTTTTGGCAGACACCTATGTCATTTCCCATCAAAAAATTACTTGCTGGTTGAATAAAAGTAACTTTAACCACTTGAGGACCGTGGGCTATACCCCCCTTAAGGACCGGCCACTTTTTTTCCATTCAGACCACTGCAGCTTTCACGGTTTATTGCTCGCTCATACAACCTACCACCTAAATGAATTTTGGCTCCTTTTCTTGTCACTAATAAAGCTTTCTTTTGGTGCTATTTGATGGCTGCTGCGATTTTTACTTTTTATTATATTCATCAAAAAAGACATGAATTTTGGCAAAAAAATGTTTTTTTTAACTTTCTGTGCTGACATTTTTCAAATAAAGTAAAATTTCTGTATACATGCAGCGCGAAAAATGTGGACAAACATGTTTTTGATTAAAAAAAACCCATTCAGTGTATATTTATTTATTGGTTTGGGTAAAAGGATTTTACAGGTCATTTTGCGGAATTTGATTTCCAGACTACTCCTCACGGTTTAGGGCCCCTAAAATGCCAGGGCAGTATAGGAACCCTGCAAATGACCCCATTTTAGAAAGAAGACACCCCAAGGTATTCCGTTAGGAGTATGGTGAGTTCATAGAAGATTTTATTTTTTGTCACAAGTTAGCGGAAATTGATTTGGTATTGTTTTTTTTTCACAAAGTGTCACTTTCCGCTAACTTGTGACAAAAAATAAAATAGATGCAATTAATGCACTGGGGAGGTGATCGGAAGGGGGTCTGAGGGTGATCTGAGGGTTTGGCCGAGTGATCAGGAGCCCACACGGGGGCAATTAGGGCCTGATCTGATGGGTAGGTGTGCTAGGGGGTGACAGGAGGTGGTTGATGGGTATCTCAAGGTGTGATTAGAGGGGGGAATAGATGCAAGCAATGCACTGGCGAGGTGATCAGGGCTGGGGTCTGAGGGCATTCTGAGGCTATGGGCGGGTGATTGAGTGCCCTAGGGGCAGATAGGGGTCTAATCTGATGGGTAGCAGTGACAGGGGGTGATTGATGGGTAATTAGTGGGTGTTTGGAGGAGAGAACAGATGTAAACACTGCGCTTGGGTGGTGATCTGATGTCGGATCTGCGGGCGATCTATTGGTGTGGGTGGGTGATCAGATTGCCCGCAAGGGGCAGGTTAGGGGCTGATTGATGGGTGGCAGTGACAGGGGGTGATTGATGGGTGGCAGTGACAGGGGGTGATTGATGGGTGATTGACAGGTGATCAGTGGGTTATTACAGGGAAGGACAGATGTAAATAATGCCCTGGCGAATTGATAAGGGGGGGTCTGAGGGCAATCTGAGCGTGTAGGCGGGTGATTGGGTGCCCACAAGGGGCAGATTAGGGTCTGATCTGATGGGTAACAGTGACAGATGGTGATAGGGGGTGATTGATGGGTAATTAGTGGGTGTTTAGAAGAGAGAATAGATGTAAACACTGCGTTTGGGTGGTGATCTGATGTCGGATCTGCGGGCGATCTATTGGTGTGGGTGGGTGATCAGATTGCCCGCAAGGAGCAGGTTAGGGGCTGATTGATGGGTGGCAGTGACAGAGGGTGATTGATGGGTGATTGACAGGTGATTGACAGGTGATCAGGGGGGATAGATGCATACAGTAATACAGTACATGGGGGGGGGGGGTCTGGGGAGAATCTGAGGGGTGGGGGGGTGATCAGGAGGGAGCAGGGGGCAGGGGGGGGATAAAAAAAAATAGCGTTGACAGATAGTGACAGGGAGTGATTGATGGGTGATTAGGGGGGTGATTGGGTGTAAACATGGGTCTGGGGGTGGGCAGGGGGGGGTCTGAGGGGTGCTGTGGGTGATCATGGGGCAGGGGGGGGGGAATCAGTGTGCTTGGTGCAGACTAGGGTGGCTGCAGCCTGCCCTGGTGGTCCCTCGGACACTGGGACCACCAGGGCAGGAGGCAGCCTGTATAATACACTTTGTAAACATTACAAAGTGTATTATACACTTTGTATGCGGCGATCGTCGGTTTAACATCCCGCCGGCACTTCCGTATAGCCGGCGGGATGTTGCGGCGGGTGAGCGGCGTCAGGAGCCGGCAGAGGATCGCGTCACGGATGACGCGATCGCTCCGCCCATGCCCTTACAAGGACCGCCGCCTCTGTGGGTGAGCTGGTCCTTGCAGGGTACACTTCCCGGCCGCCGCTGTGCGTTAGGCGGTCGGAAAGTGGTTAAAGGACTACTGTAGGGGGAAAAACAGTTGAACTCACTTGGGCTTCTAATGGTCCCCCACAGATGTCCTGTGCCCGCACAGCCAGTTATCGATTCTCTGGTCCCCGCCTCTGGGTCACTTCCAGAATTTGCGACTGTAAAGTCCGAAAACCACTGCGCCTGCGTGGTCATGTCCTTGCTTTTGCTGATGTCACTGGGAGTGTACTGTGCAGGCGCAGACAGTACTGGGCCTGCGCAGTACACTCCCAGTGATGTCAGCAGGAGCAGTGATTTTTTCCACTTTAGTGTCGCAACCAGAGCATCGGTGAGTAGCTGCACCGCAGGCACAGGATGTCTGTGGGGGGACCATTAGAAGCCCCAGGTAAGTTCGACTCCCCCCCCCCCCCCCAGTCAAAATTTGCTAGGGGTGTGAATAATTATGGGCAGATAGATATACACACACACACACCTGGTGCGTCCATGTTCCAGGAGCGTCTTGTACATGTTCTCCCCCAAATGGTATCCTCTTATGTCCCCCATGTGTCCTCCTGTGTCCTTTACGTGCCCTACTGTGTCCCTTATTTGTCCTCCTGTGTCCCCCATGTGTTGTCCTGTGTCCTTTATGTGTCCTCCTGTGTCCCCTTCTTTCTCCACTGTGTCGACTCTGCCCCGCATGCCTCCGTTCCCTCCCCTGTGTCTCTGGCTCCTGTGTAAGTGTATTGGGCAGCTGGCTTACCTAATCTGCCATGCCCGCATGGATTGCAGACCTCCTTCTCCTCTGCGATGCTCGCTCTAGTGAACGTCTTGTACTGATTGTGTCGTCGCTAGAGGAGAAGGAGGTCTGCAATCCCCGTGGACATGGCGGATTAGGCAAGTCAGCTGCCTGCTACACTTACACAGGAGCCAGAGACACAGGGGAGAGAGTGGAGGCACACTGGGGGAGCAGACACACTGCACACACTAATGCAGGGAATCCCCAAAGTGTTGGCGGGTCAGCGGTTTGTATCGGCAGCTATTCGTAAATTGGGGGATTCCTTTATTCACCATATAATACACTTTCTCCCAATTTTTGGGGGAGAAAAGGTGTGTCTTATATGACGGAAAATATGTATATATATTTTTTTTATTATTTAATTTTTTTCGAACAGTGACAACTTTTTTTTAATGTTGGTTCTTTACATTACCACAATTAATTTAAAATTAAATTACTCAGATGCAGTTGAAGTGCAGCCTTTCAGCCAAAACGATTGCATAAAAATGTGAGGCAATTAAAGAATTTTTTTAACACAATCCCTTAATTTCAGGGGCTCAAAAGTAATTGGACAAGTTATATAAATGGAAGTAAAATGTTTCTAATACTTGATTGAACCTTTTGCTGGCAATGACAACCTGAAGTTTTGAACTCATGGACACCACCTTTACGGCAGTGGATTTCAGAAGTTTAGTCTTCAACAAGTGGAATGCATGCTTAATCGGGTTAAGATCAGGTTACTGACTTTGTCATTCAATAATTTTCCACTTTTTGTTTTAATAAACTCCTGGGTTTTCAACTGTTAAAAATAAGTAAACAAACAAACTCCTAGGTTGCTTTGGCTGTATGTTTTGGGTCATTGTCCATCTGTATCATGAAAAACTGCCCAATAAATTTGAATGCATTTAGCTGGATCTGAGCAGACCGTATGTTTCTGAACATGTCAGAAGTCCTGTGTCACATCATCAATAAACACTAGTATCCCAGTGCCACTGGCAGCAATGCACGCCCAAGCCATCACACTGCCTCCACCGTAATTTATATGTGGTGTGCTTTGGATAATGAGCTGTTCCACATACTTTTTTCAAGGACCGCAAGACACAGAAACTCTTTCTTCCCCGCAGCTGTCAGCCTCCTGAATTCTCTCCACATTCTTCCACCCATCAACAGGACTAGGCCATCCAGTCAACTGGGCCAATGACTAACTGATTATATTTTTTGTAAATGATCGATGTCCACTGTCTACTAATCTGTTTATGATGTTAACTGCTGTTTCATAGGGTGCTTTTATTTTCTTCTGTGTTCTGCTTACTGCACTCTATGTACCTACCTCTACACTCTACATTGAGCTATGTATTTGTGCCAAAACCAATTCCGGGCAGGACCCTGTCATGCTCGGCAGAAATAAACGATTCTGATTCCAATTGTTATTCTGGTAGAGGTTGATTTTGGTTTTATCTGACCATAGAATTTTTTTTTCCAGAACTGTGCTGGCTTTTTTTAGATGTTGTTTAGCGAAGTCCTTTCTATTTTTCAAGCTCATAAGTGGCTTGCACCTTGCGGTGCCTCCTCTGTATTTACTTTCATGCAGTCGTCTCTTTATTGGATATATTGATATGCCTACCCCCTGGACAGTGTGGTTCACTTGGTTGGCCATTGTGAACGGGTTTCTCTTCTCCATGGAAAAGATTCTGCTATCATCCACCACTGTTGTCTTCTGTGGACGTCCAGGTATTTTTTCCATTGCGAAGTTTATCACTGCTTGCTTTCTTTTTCAAGATGTACCATACTGTCGATTTTGCCACTCATAATATTGTAGCAATTTCTTGGATGGGTTTTTTCTGTTTTCGTAGCTTGAGGAAGGCTTCTTTCACCTGCATGGAGAGCTCCTTCAACCGCATGTTGCCTGTTCACAGCAAAATCTTCCACATACAAGGACCACATCTCAAATCAACTCCAGGCCCTTTATCAGCTTAATTGATAATGACTTGCCCACACCTGCCCATGAAATAGCATTTGAGTCAATTTTCCAATTACTTTTGAGCATTACATTTTTATGTTATGGTTTTGTTCACCCCACCCAATTAAAGCTGAAAGTGTGCACTTTAAATGCATCTGAGTTTTTCATTTAAAACTCATCGTGGTAATGTACAGAACCAAAATTAGAACCATTTTCTTTGTCCAAATATTTATAAAAGTAAATATTGATAGATATAGATGTTCTGGGGGTCTTGCGCCACCCCCTGCAAACTTGGGGGAACCACAAACAGCTAGATTTCACCCATTCATGTCAATGGAAAAAATGTAAAAGAATGCCATTCTCACAGTAATAAAGCAAGAGTCCCTGCCTTGGCACTGCTTTTCACCTGATAACCAAGGTTCAGCATGAAACAGCCAAAAACATTTCAGCCATTCATTTTAAATGGGAAAATGTAAACTGCAGCCATTCTTAGACTCTTAATCGCAGATTTTTCAAACTTGGTCACTGTGTGACTGGGATTGAGTTCCTTGGCAGTTATCACGAGTCAGGCTCGGGTGAAAAAATAAGCCAGGAGAGGTAATCCTGAGCGTGATTCCTGGTAGCCGCCGGCAGGACTGTGCAGATCATAGCGCACAGCGGGCGTTTTCACGCACCTCCTGAGGGATCCAGATAGCGGCAAACATTCTCCTTCCTGTTTTAATGGTGTTTTCAAATGTGGGTATAATCACCATTTGTATAAAAAATTGTAACATTCAGAGAGGTAGGTACAAAAAATCATCATCTGTGAAAAATCATCATGTGCAGACATCTTGTGCATTCAAACAGTTGCATGAGGAGGATGTCCTACCATATCAGAGGGTGGAGGTGGTGGGTGCAGGGCAAAAACGATAGCCTAACGGCCGTTTCGCTCGGCGGTGCTTCTTCCGAGGCTGATCCACCCTGATCATCAGCCTCGGAAGAAGCACCGTCGTGCAAAACGGCCGTTAGGCTATCGTTTTTGCCCTGCACCCACCACCACCACCCTCTGATATGGTAGGACATCCTCCTCATGCAACTGTTTGAATGCACAAGATGTCTGCACATGATGATTTTTCACAAATGATGATTTTTTGTACCTATCTCTCTGAATGTTACAATTTTTTATACAAATGGTGATTTTACCCACATTTGAAAACACCATTAAAACAGAATTCACTGCAGTGCCTGATTCAACTGTTTTTCTTTTTTTAATGCTGATCCTATGTGTATGTTTCGCTATTTAGTCATGAGCACGCTGTATCTGTAATATTATCAAGGTGGCTTTTTGAATATTTGTCTATCCTTACTCCCAGTGACACGGCTACAGATCCCGTAGTGCCGGCAACCCTCTATACCTAGATTTGATTCTCCTTCCTGTCCACCGCTTTAATATCCTAAAATCCAGAAAGAATTAGACCATCAGGGGGTTAAATATTCAGGAAAGTGGGTGGAGCCTACAAAATCAATCACAATTCACCTATCAATTTTCAAGGGGAACATTTAAACTTCTGCCATTCTTACTCTGTTCATGGCAGAGGATTTATACCCGGTGATTGGTCATTGGGTGACTGGGGTTCAAATTCAGAAAAGGGGAGGAGCCACAAACAGCCAATAAGATTTGTTTCATTTCAGTGGGAATATTTAAATTATTTATGCCAAGGACCCCAACGCTTATAAACTTGGTCATTGAATGACTGTGTGTCAAGCTAAGAAAAAGTTGGTGGACCCAACAAAAAAAAACCAAAAACATACATGGGCAACATCAGGTCTTCAGCTATACAGTGGAGGAAATAATTATTTGACCCCCTCACTGATTTTGTAAGTTTGTCCAATGACAAAGAAATGAAAAGTCTCAGAACAGTATCATTTCAATGGTAGGTTTATTTTAACAGTGGCAGATAGCACATCAAACGGAAAATCGAAAAAATAACCTTAAATAAAAGATAGCAACTGATTTGCATTTCATTGAGTGAAATAAGTTTTTGAACCCCTGCCAACCATTAAGAGTTCTGGCTCCCACAGAGTGGTTAGACACTTCTACTCAATTAGTCACCCTCATTAAGGACACCTGTCTTAACTAGTCACCTGTATAAAAGGCACCTGTCCACAGAATCAATCAATCAAGCAGACTCCAAACTCTCCAACATGGGAAAGACCAAAGAGCTGTCCAAGGATGTCAGAGACAAAGTTGTAGACCTGCACAAGGCTGGAATGGGCTACAAAACCATTAGCAAGAAGCTGGGAGAGAAGGTGACAACTGTTGGTGTGATTGTTCGAAAATGGAAGGAGCACAAAATGACCATCAATCGACCTCGCTCTGGGGCTCCACGCAAGATCTCACCTCGTGGGGTGTCAATGGTTCTGAGAAAGGTAAAAAAGCATCCTAGAACTACACGGGAGGAGTTAGTGAATGACCTCAAATTAGCAGGGACCACAGTCACCAAGAAAACCATTGGAAACACATTACACCGCAATGGATTAAAATCCTGCAGGGCTCGCAAGGTCCCCCTGCTCAAGAAGGCACATGTGCAGGCCCATCTGAAGTTTGCCAATGAACACCTGAATGATTCTGTGAGTGACTGGGAGAAGGTGCTGTGGTCTGATGAGACCAAAATAGAGCTCTTTGGCATTAACTCAACTCGCTGTGTTTGGAGGAAGAAAAATGCTGCCTATGACTCCCAAAACACCATCCCCACCGTCAAGCATGGGGGTGGAAACATTTTGCTTTGGGGGTGTTTTTCTGCTAAGGGCACAGGACAACTTAATCGCATTAACGGGAAAATGGACGGAGCCATGTATCGTGAAATCCTGAACGACAACCTCCTTCTCTCTGCCAGGAAACTGAAAATGGGTCGTGGATTGGTGTTCCAGCACGACAATGACCCAAAACATACAGCAAAGGCAACAAAGGAGTGGCTCAAGAAGAAGCACATTAAGGTCATGGAGTGGCCTAGTCAGTAGTGTTGGGCGAACAGTGTTCGCCACTGTTCGGGTTCTGCAGAACATCACCCTGTTCGGGTGATGTTCGAGTTCGGCCGAACACCTGACGGTGCTCGGCCAAACCGTTCGGCCATATGGCCGAACTAAGAGCGCATGGCCGAACGTTCCCCGAACGTTCGGCTAGCGCTGTGATTGGCCGAACGGGTCACGTGGTTCGGACCCGAACGCGCTCTGATTGGCCGAACTGTCACGTGGTTCGGGTAAATAAATACCCGAACCACGTCATATCTCCGCCATTTGTCTGTGGGTTTAGCTTTGGGTAGGCAGGCAGGGTAGTTCGCGCTCCAGCCACGCTAGCCAGGGTCCCCCCCAGTCATTGTGTGTCGCTGCTGGGAACAGTAGTACACCGCTCGTTCAGCCACACTATATAGCATTCTGTGTACTGTTCTGTGTCTGCTGGGAACAGTAGTACACCGCTCGTTCAGCCACACTATATAGCATTCTGTGTACTGTTCTGTGTCTGCTGGGAACAGTAGTACACCGCTCGTTCAGCCACACTATATAGCATTCTGTGTACTGTTCTGTGTCTGCTGGGAACAGTAGTACACCGCTCGTTCAGCCACACTATATAGCATTCTGTGTACTGTTCTGTGTCTGCTGGGAACAGTAGTACACCGCTCGTTCAGCCACACTATATAGCATTCTGTGTACTGTTCTGTGTCTGCTGGGAACAGTAGTACACCGCTCGTTCAGCCACACTATATAGCATTCTGTGTACTGTTCTGTGTCTGCTGGGAACAGTAGTACACCGCTCGTTCAGCCACACTATATAGCATTCTGTGTACTGTTCTGTGTCTGCTGGGAACAGTAGTACACCGCTCGTTCAGCCACACTATATAGCATTCTGTGTACTGTTCTGTGTCTGCTGGGAACAGTAGTACACCGCTCGTTCAGCCACACTATATAGCATTCTGTGTACTGTTCTGTGTCTGCTGGGAACAGTAGTACACCGCTCGTTCAGCCACACTATATAGCATTCTGTGTACTGTTCTGTGTCTGCTGGGAACAGTGGTACACCGCTCGTTCAGCCACACTATATAGCATTCTGTGTACTGTTCTGTGTCTGCTGGGAACAGTAGTACACCGCTCGTTCAGCCACACTATATAGCATTCTGTGTACTGTTCTGTGTCTGCTGGGAACAGTAGTACACCGCTCGTTCAGCCACACTATATAGCATTCTGTGTACTGTTCTGTGTCTGCTGGGAACAGTAGTACACCGCTCGTTCAGCCACACTATATAGCATTCTGTGTACTGTTCTGTGTCTGCTGGGAACAGTAGTACACCGCTCGTTCAGCCACACTATATAGCATTCTGTGTACTGTTCTGTGTCTGCTGGGAACAGTGGTACACCGCTCGTTCAGCCACACTATATAGCATTCTGTGTACTGTTCTGTGTCTGCTGGGAACAGTAGTACACCGCTCGTTCAGCCACACTATATAGCATTCTGTGTACTGTTCTGTGTCTGCTGGGAACAGTAGTACACCGCTCGTTCAGCCACACTATATAGCATTCTGTGTACTGTTCTGTGTCTGCTGGGAACAGTAGTACACCGCTCGTTCAGCCACACTATATAGCATTCTGTGTACTGTTCTGTGTCTGCTGGGAACAGTAGTACACCGCTCGTTCAGCCACACTATATAGCATTCTGTGTACTGTTCTGTGTCTGCTGGGAATAGTGGTACACCGCTCGTTCAGCCACACTATATAGCATTCTGTGTACTGTTCTGTGTCTGCTGGGAACAGTAGTACACCGCTCGTTCAGCCACACTATATAGCATTCTGTGTACTGTTCTGTGTCTGCTGGGAACAGTAGTACACCGCTCGTTCAGCCACACTATATAGCATTCTGTGTACTGTTCTGTGTCTGCTGGGAACAGTAGTACACCGCTCGTTCAGCCACACTATATAGCATTCTGTGTACTGTTCTGTGTCTGCTGGGAATAGTGGTACACCGCTCGTTCAGCCACACTATATAGCATTCTGTGTACTGTTCTGTGTCTGCTGGGAACAGTAGTACACCGCTCGTTCAGCCACACTATATAGCATTCTGTGTACTGTTCTGTGTCTGCTGGGAATAGTGGTACACCGCTCGTTCAGCCACACTATATAGCATTCTGTGTACTGTTCTGTGTCTGCTGGGAACAGTAGTACACCGCTCGTTCAGCCACACTATATAGCATTCTGTGTACTGTTCTGTGTCTGCTGGGAATAGTGGTACACCGCTCGTTCAGCCACACTATATAGCATTCTGTGTACTGTTCTGTGTCTGCTGGGAACAGTAGTACACCGCTCGTTCAGCCACACTATATAGCATTCTGTGTACTGTTCTGTGTCTGCTGGGAACAGTAGTACACCGCTCGTTCAGCCACACTATATAGCATTCTGTGTACTGTTCTGTGTCTGCTGGGAACAGTAGTACACCGCTCGTTCAGCCACACTATATAGCATTCTGTGTACTGTTCTGTGTCTGCTGGGAACAGTAGTACACCGCTCGTTCAGCCACACTATATAGCATTCTGTGTACTGTTCTGTGTCTGCTGGGAATAGTGGTACACCGCTCGTTCAGCCACACTATATAGCATTCTGTGTACTGTTCTGTGTCTGCTGGGAACAGTGGTACACCGCTCGTTCAGCCACACTATATAGCATCCTGTGTACTGTTCTGTGTCTGCTGGGAACAGTAGTACACCGCTCGTTCAGCCACACTATATAGCATTCTGTGTACTGTTCTGTGTCTGCTGGGAATAGTGGTACACCGCTCGTTCAGCCACACTATATAGCATTCTGTGTACTGTTCTGTGTCTGCTGGGAATAGTGGTACACCGCTCACCCGTCACTGTATAGCATTGTGCTCTGTGTCGCTGCTGGGAATAGTGGTACACCGCTCACCCGTCACTGTATAGCATTGTGCTCTGTGTCGCTGCTGGGAATAGTGGTACTGTATAGCATTTCTGTACTGCCACTGTACTGCTGCCAGTCAGCGTGTACTGTAAGGATAAGTGAAATGAGGAAGAAATCCGGTGAAAGAGGGAGGGGCAAGGGAAGAGGTTTTTCCCCTGACGGTTCACGTACAGGCCACAGGGGAGCACCCAAGAAAACCCACTCAATACCGCCCATGTTGTCCAGGACAACAACCCTCACAAATCCAAAAGAACAGGACCAGATAATTACTTGGATGACCTCTCAAGCGTCCAGCAGTGGGTTAAGCAGCACCAGCACATCACGCACGAGGTCCGAGTCCTCAGCCAGTTACAAGGAGCCAGTGGGCACAAAGCTGACACAACCGGCAGCGACACCACGCACACAACTGCCAGATAACCAGTCCGATGAATTACCTCAGGACACAATGGGGTATTCGCAGGAGCTATTCCCAGCCCAACAAACTTCCACCTTTCAAAGGTCAATGGAGGAACAGCCAGAAATGTTGTGCCTGGATTCACAACCGTTAACTGTGGGAAATGCACCGCGCACTGAAATACAAGGCGAGTCCGAAGAGGACTCGGAAACCCAAATCCCAGAGCAATTTGGGCAGGAGGGGTTGCAATTGCAGGAGGTCGGCCGACAAGATCTGGAAGACGACGTTGGAGTGTGCTGCGCAGAGGTTGTTGTGGGGAGCTCTACTCCACGGCGGTGGCCCACAATGACATATGACGAGTTTGAGGAGATGGAAGAGGAGGGTATGGACAATGTGGACAGAGACCCAGATTTTGTTTGTGAACGAGAACATCGCCGTCGTAGCAGCAGCACAGATGAGTCTGTTGAAGAACACACTGCTGCACGAGTTCGCCTTGTGCCACAAGGTAGGCGGCGCGCAATTTCAGGCACCACAAGCGTGGAAGTTCAAGTGAGAGGCAAAAGAGGAGCAAACAGAAATCGCCAGCAAGGAGGCAGGTGCTCCAAAGTCTGGGCTTTCTTTGAAGACTGCACTGAGGATGTTACCATGGCGATTTGCAAGGTGTGCAAGACCCGCCTGAGCAGGGGGAAAAATATTAACAACCTCTCCACCACCAGCATGAGCCGTCACATGCTATCCAAACATCCCACTCTTTGGGCAAACGCGTCAGGACAGGGTACCAGAAACAACACTGCCTCCCTTGGGTTCACCAGACTCACCACCAGACCCGCCTCAGCAGCAGCAGTAGCCCAGCCATTGCGTGGTTCACAACATTCACAAACATCAGACGACGCTGACACTGTCACTTTCCGGAGTAGTGCTCTTGAGGTCTCCCAGTGTTCATCAAACACAACAACCAACAGCCCTTCCGTGTGCAGCGCTACGGTTCAGTTGTCTGTGTCGGAGATGTTTGAGCGCAAGAGGAAATTGCCAGCAAATGACCCCCGGGCCGTGGCAGTAACAGCCAGCATAGCCAAGCTTCTGGCCTGCGAAATGCTGCCATATCGATTGGTGGAGACAAACAGCTTCAAGGGCATGATGTCAGTGGCCATCCCACGTTACGTGGTTCCCAGCCGCTACCACTTTGCACGCTCTGCAGTGCCTGAGTTGCATGAGCACGTGGTCAGCAAAATAACCCGAAGCTTGAAGAATGCCGTTGCCTGCAAGGTTCACCTCACCACTGACACCTGGACGAGTGCGTTCGGCCAGGGTCGATACATCTCCCTTACCGCGCACTGGGTGAACCTTGTGGAGCCTGGCAGCGATTCCTCACCTGCTACGGCACGGGTGTTGCCCACGCCACAAACAGCTGCACCGCCGTCCCTCCCACTGGATAACAGCAGCACCTACCTCTCTGACTCCTTCTCCTCCAACGCATCTCAAAGCTGTACCTCATCCGGAAACGCTAACCCAGCAGCAGTAGGATCGTGGAAGCAGTGCAGCACAGCTGTTGGCATGCGTCAGCAAGCGTTGCTGAAGCTAATCTGCCTTGGGGATAAGCAGCACACAGGGGAGGAAATTTGGAGGGGAATAAAGGAACAGACGGATTTGTGGCTGGCACCGCTGGACCTGAAACCGGGCATGGTTGTGTGTGATAATGGGAGTAATCTCATTCGCGCTTTAAGGTTGGCTAAGCTGACACACATCCCTTGCCTGGCGCACGTGATGAACCTAGTAGTTCAGCGGTTCCTGAGGACATACCCAGGCGTGCCCGATCTGCTGTTGAAGGTGCGTCGAGTGTCCAAACATTGTAGAAATTCCAGTACTGCTTCGGGGGCACTCGCCAAGATGCAGGAGCGCTTCAATCTCCCCCACCATCGCTTGCTGTGTGATGTCCCTACGCGCTGGAATTCTACGCTGCACATGCTAGCCCGCTTTTGCGAGCAGAAGAGTGCAGTGGTCCAGTACATGACGGCGCAGTACCGAGGCGCATCCGGCCAGCTGCCAAGCTTCTGTGGATCTGATTGGGCCAACATGTTGGACCTCTGCCAAGTCCTCCAAAATTTTGAGCAATCCACGTTGCTTGTGAGCAGTGACAACTCTTCAGTCAGCATTACCATACCACTGCTGTGTTTACTGAAGAGGTCGATGTTAAAAATCAAGGAAACAGCTGTCATGATGCAACTGGGGGAATCTGAAGGAGAAAACGATCAGCGTGATGGTACCAACATCAGGCCATCCGCCTCAGGGAACGCTGGCCCCAGCAGCTATGACGAAGAAGAGGAGGAGGAACAGCTGGAGTTGGAGCAGGAATTTCATGCCACCACTGACGAGGGCCAGAGCGGTGCACGTTGGACTTCCACAATTCAACGCGAATGGTCAGCAGAAGCAGACCAGGAGGAAGGTGACGACTATGATGCATCACAACAACTATCACAACGCTCACAAGAGGATGATGAGGATTCTGGTAGGACTCTGGCACACATGGCTCAATTCATGCTAGACTGCATTGAACGTGACCCACGCATTGTGCGCATTCTGGACAACACCAATTACTGGGTTTATACCCTTCTGGATCCACGGTACAAACACAATGTTCCAAAACTGCTTGAAGAAAGAGTCAGACAGGTCAAAATGGAAGAATACCAGCAGGCCCTTGTGGAGACTTTAGAGAGG
This sequence comes from Hyperolius riggenbachi, assembly GCF_040937935.1. Taxonomy (NCBI): domain Eukaryota; kingdom Metazoa; phylum Chordata; class Amphibia; order Anura; family Hyperoliidae; genus Hyperolius; species Hyperolius riggenbachi. The sequence continues at coordinate 187,511,446 of NC_090655.1, read as the reverse complement.
AGATTGACATCCTCCCCCTCCTCTAGCCAGTTGTACGCAGACAGACTGACTTCCGCAAACCCAGGACGACCAGGAGGGCAGCAAACAACGCAAGCCGCAGCTAGTACCCAAAAGGGAATGGTATCGGCAGTGTCCTTGGAGTGGGAAAATTTTCTGACACCCATGCAGCCGCAGCCCACTGAACAGCAAGCGTGCAGATCCACCTCCAACACCGATCGCCTGGAGAAGATGGTCAAGGACTACATGTCAGATGGCGTAGCTGTGTCGAACCATCCATCTGCACCCTTCAACTATTGGGTATCGAAGCTAGACACCTGGCACGAACTGGCAATGTACGCAATAGAGGTGCTGGCTTGCCCGGCAGCCAGCGTTATGTCGGAACGCTGTTTCAGTGCTGCCGGAGGCATCGTCACAGATCGGCGTATCCGCCTCTCTACAGAAAATGCAGACCGTCTGACTCAAATTAAAATGAATCAATCCTGGATTGGAAATGACTACGCAACACTCCAGGACCCCAACCAAGTAACATGACCAATGAACATCTGGGATGGTGTTGCGTTTCCGGGCCCTGTTTATTGAACCTCTCATCTGTATTACATTTATGACTGCATGGCGGCAAAAAGCATTGCTGCTATATCCGCACGCTTTTTGTCCACATGCAAGGCCTGGGTTGTTGTGTCTCACAAAGCGTGGCCTTCTCCTCCTGCGCCTGCTCCTGTTCCATCACGTCTGCTGCTGCTGGGTTAGCGTTGCCGCGTGGTCCCTGTTTATTGAACCACTTATCTTTATTACATTTATGACTGCATGGCGGTACAAAGCATGCTATCCGCACGCTTCTTGCCCTCATGCAAGGCCTGGGTTGTTGTGTCTCACAAAGCGTGGCCTTCTCCTCCTGCGCCTCCTCCTGTTCCATCACGTCTGCTGCTGCTGGGTTAGCGTTGCCGCGTGGTCCCTGTTTATTGAACCACTTATCTTTATTACATTTATGACTGCATGGCGGTACAAAGCCTGCTATCCGCACGCTTCTTGCCCTCATGCAAGGCCTGGGTTGTTGTGTCTCACAAAGCGTGGCCTTCTCCTCCTGCGCCTCCTCCTGTTCCATCACGTCTGCTGCTGCTGGGTTAGCGTTGCCGCGTGGTCCCTGTTTATTGAACCACTTATCTTTATTACATTTATGACTGCATGGCGGTACAAAGCATGCTATCCGCACGCTTCTTGCCCTCATGCAAGGCCTGGGTTGTTGTGTCTCACAAAGCGTGGCCTTCTCCTCCTGCGCCTGCTCCTGTTCCATCACGTCTGCTGCTGCTGGGTTAGCGTTGCCGCGTGGTCCCTGTTTATTGAACCACTTATCTTTATTACATTTATGACTGCATGGCGGTACAAAGCATGCTATCCGCACGCTTCTTGCCCTCATGCAAGGCCTGGGTTGTTGTGTCTCACAAAGCGTGGCCTTCTCCTCCTGCGCCTCCTCCTGTTCCATCACGTCTGCTGCTGCTGGGTTAGCGTTGCCGCGTGGTCCCTGTTTATTGAACCACTTATCTTTATTACATTTATGACTGCATGGCGGTACAAAGCCTGCTATCCGCACGCTTCTTGCCCTCATGCAAGGCCGGGGTTGTTGTGTCTCACAAAGCGTGGCCTTCTTCTCCTCCTGCGCCACCCTCCTCCTGTTCCATCACGTGTGCTGCTGCTGGGTTAGCGTTACCGGTCCCTTTTCCTGGAACCTCTTATATGTATTACATTTATGACTGCATGCCGACAAAAAACATGTTACCTGTGCAAAGAAAACAGACATTTCCCGCATTTAAAAGACAGTTTTCCCTTTGAAACTTTAAAATCGATTTTCTCAAAAACTATAAGCTCTTTTTGCTAATTTTTTTTTCCTCTTGTACCCACTCCCAAGGTGCACATACCCTGTAAATTTGGGGTATGTAGCATGTAAGGAGGCTTTACAAACCACAAAAGTTCGGGTCCCCATTGACTTCCATTATGTTCGGAGTTCGGGTCGAACACCCGAACATCGCGGCCATGTTCGGCCTGTTCGGCCCGAACCCGAACATCTAGATGTTCGCCCAACACTACTAGTCAGTCTCTGGACCTTAATCCAATAGAAAACCTATGGAGGGAGCTCAAGCTCAGAGTTGCACAGAGACAGCCTCGAAACCTTAGGGATTTAGAGATGATCTGCAAAGAGGAGTGGACATTCCTCCTAAAATGTGTGCAAACTTGGTCATCAATTACAAGAAACGTTTGACCTCTGTGCTTGCAAACAAGGGTTTTTCCACTAAGTATTAAGTCTTTTATTGTTAGAGGGTTCAAAAACTTATTTCACTCAATGAAATGCAAATCAGTTGCTATCTTTTATTTAAGGTTATTTTTTCGATTTTTCTTTTGATGTGCTATCTGCCACTGTTAAAATAAACCTACCATTGAAATGATACTGTTCTGAGACTTTTCATTTCTTTGTCATTGGACAAACTTACAAAATCAGTGAGGGGTCAAATAATTATTTCCTCCACTGTATACCGTATATACTCGCAAGCAAGCCGACCCGCATGTAAGCCGACCCCCCCACTTTTACCCCAAAAAACAGGAAAAAATGATTGACCCTCATATAAGCCGGGGGTAGGAAACGCTGGCCGCGTGATCCCCCCAGTATGTCCCAGTATAGCTAGTATAGTGCCCAGTATGGGTAGGTAGTGCCTCAGTATAGCTAGTATAGTGCCCAGTATAGCTAGTATAGTGCCCAATATAGGTAGGTAGTGCTCAGTATAGCTAGTAAAATGCCCCAGTATAGCTAGTATAGTGCTCAGCATAGCTAGTATAGTGCTCAGTATAGTGCTCAGTATAGCTAGTATAGTGCTCAGTATAGGTAGTATAGTGCTCAGTATAGCTAGTGAAGTGCCCCAGTTTAGCTAGTATAGTGCTCAGTATAGCCAGTATAGTGCTCAGTATAGCCAGTATAGTGCTCAGTATAGCCAGTATAGTGCTCAGTATAGCTAGTATAGTGCTCAGTATAGCTAGTATAGTGCTCAGTATAGCCAGTATAGTGCTCAGTATAGCTAGTATAGTGCTCAGTATAGCTAGTGAAGTGCCCCAGTTTAGCTAGTATAGTGCTCAGTATAGCTAGTGAAGTGCCCCAGTTTAGCTAGTATAGTGCTCAGTATAGCCAGTATAGTGCTCAGTATAGCCAGTATAGTGCTCAGTATAGCCAGTATAGTGCTCAGTATAGCCAGTATAGTGCTCAGTATAGCCAGTATAGTGCTCAGTATAGCTAGTGAAGTGCCCCAGTTTAGCTAGTATAGTGCTCAGTATAGTGCTCAGTATAGCCAGTATAGTGCTCAGTATAGCTAGTATAGTGCCCCATTATAGCTAGTATAGTGCCCCATTATAGCTAGTATAGTGCCCCATTATAGCTAGTATAGTGCCCCAGTATAGCTTGTATAGTGCCCCATATAGCTAGCATAGTGCCCCATATAGCTAGCATAGTGCCCCAGTATGGGTGGGTGGGTGTGTAGGTGCTGTCCCTCCCCGCTCCCCCCGCGGCTGCCGCTGCTATTACCTTAGGCGGCGCCGCTTCCACTATCCCCGTCCTCCTCCGGTAACTATTTAATTCACAGCAGCGCGACCCTCGCTGCTGTGATGACGCAGGAAACCATAGAGAGCGGTTCCCATAGTAACGGCCGCTCTCTATGGTTTCCTCCGTCATCACAGCAGCGAGGGGCGCGCTGCTGTGAATTAGTTACCGGAGGAGGACGGGGATAGTGGAAGCGGCGCCGCCTAAGGTAATAGCAGCGGCCGCGGGGGGAGCGGGGAGGGACAGCACCTACACACCCACCCACCCATGACTCGCAAGCAAGCCGACCCCCCAACTTTTGGCCCACTTTTGGGGGGTCAAAAATTCGGCTTGCTTGCGAGTATATACGGTATATATATATATATATATATATATATATATATATATATATACACACACATACAGTCACACACGCACTGTCTATCAATCATACATCAATGTATATATACTGAACTATGCTCAATGCATATACAATACAAGCTATATCACTTACTGTCACTTACTGCATGTGATTGTAATACATTTAAATATTTTATTACCATTTTCATTCTTTTATTTAGCAAAAAAGGTATTAACTTGTACATGGGACACCCATTTTTCTTATGTAAAACTGAATATAAATTGCTTGACTTTATTTACCTTTGTGCAGAATGACATAGTAATGCTGGACTGATCTCATGCCAAGGGCTGCACTTTTTTTCTCACATCTCACTCTTTGGCTAGCTTCACCACAACTTCCTGTTGTCATGGAAGAGCCGCGAGACCAGAAAACGCAATTGCAATCGGTTTCCTGAACCGATTGCCGTTGACGTGCCAGATCAGAATCTTATGTCTATGGCTACCAGGCAGTCAAGCCTGGGGGTCTCTGTTGTCTTCATAGGTGTTAGGCTTTATCAGAGAGCATACTTGGCTCTCATGAAAAGAACTCTGTGTGGTTAATTAACTTGATAAAAAGAAGTCCCTTTCCTGGCCAGTGACATCGAGGTGTGAAAGCTTTCCAGCACTAAGCCCCAAATGGCAAGTGTTACTGCCTTTTGAAGAGACAGGATAAACTCAGCATGAGGCCAGACTGCCTGACTCTGTCAGAAGTAGAGAGAAAATAAATGCTGTATATGATTTTTTGCCTATTTACGGAATACCGTATCTAGGATTGTTTGGAGAGTTGCATCATTGGGTTTGTAGTGTCTTGCTGAACCTTTTGATACCAGTCTTGAGGGGCAAGGGGTACGCTACAACCAAGTTATTAAACTTCTCAGGAACTGGACCCTCTACCCTAATCAAGTCTGATGTCATAGGAATTGTCATAATCTGAGGAATATTAATCTGTTATCAGCGCGAATGTGGCATTTATCGGTTTTGAATTACAGTGTTTTATAAGTTTAAACCTAAATCTCTCTCCGAGGGAATGAACTGTGATTGGTTTGTGAACCGGAGGGGGCTGGCTTTGTTCCACCCCCAAAACCAGCTTCCATAAAACCAGAGTGCATACAGGGAGGGGCAGTCCTCCAAATCCCATCTTCACGAGAGCATGCTGCTGCTAGCCAGAGGACCATGTGGTTAGTGGCCATCTTGTCTGAACTTTGCTCCTGAACTGAAACAAAGGACCTTTACGACTTTTCCTAGAAAGGACATATTTCCACAAACAGTATTTTCTTCCCTTATTTTTATTTTCCATACTGTGCTATTATTTGGCTCTATAATTGTTGATTTTAACGATTTTCTGTATATATTATTTATATTGCATTTATAATAAACGACGCTAACATCATTTATTTGTTCGTCTACACCTGTTATTCAGAAACACAAAACCGAACCTAGCTTCTGAAGAGTCGCTACTATGGTTGATAGCTAGATAAAATACAGTGTGTTTAACCGTTTTTATTTGCAGGTCTAGAATCAGCCAGTCAGTGGGTTCCTCTGTCCAATTTGAACAGAGGTGGTGGGAGTAATACCCTGAAATAGTGTGTAATTTGTAATACCGAAACTCACAAGCTCCCTTCTAGTCGGTCTGCTGCCAAAATCCCAGCAGTTTCTGCAACCACAGATTGCATGGTCTGTGCGCTGAAACCGATTGGAAGGCATTGTGCAGTCCGGCCACTAGGGGGCTTGTGACACCTGCGACATCACATGAGCACTGATGAGGCCTGCTACACCTCAATCCACACCTCAGCCCATGACTGACAGAAGCAGAGAGCCAATAGGAACAGCCTCCCCCTCCTGCTAGTCCTAATAGGCTCCTACATGTTCTAGGGAGGGGCAAATTTCCCTACCCCCCAGACAGCAGAGGAAAGAACCAACACAAAAGAGATTTCCCCTGCAGCCCTTCAGATGTTTTACCTTTTAGGTTCCTGTTTGAAAATGCAGAGGAGCAAGTGGGGAAATCATTTAACCCTCCTGGCGGTCTGTCAAAATCTGCCAGGGGCAGCAAAGCCATTTTTTAGATTTTTTTTTTCATGTAGCGAGACAAGGCCTCCGGCGATCGGAGATCCCGTTCAAAGAACGGGATCTCCTGGAGGGCTTCCCCCGTCGCCATGGTGACGGGCGGGAAGACGTCACCGATGTCATTGACGTCGTGACGTCAAAGGGGACTCCGATCCACCCCACAGCGCTGCCTGGCACTGATTGGCCAGGCAGTGCACGGGGTCTGGGGGGGCAGCTGCGGCGCGACGGATAGCGGCAGATCGGCGGGTAGCGGCGGCAATCGGATTGCACACGCAGCTAGCAAAGTGCTAGCTGCGTGTAGCAAAAAAAAAATTATGCAAATGAGCGGTGCGGAGCGGTGCCTTCCGGCGGCATAGCCCGAGCTCAGCTCGGGCTTACCGCCAGAAAGGTTAAGCATGGCCTGTCTTATGTTTTTTTAAAGTTCATCTAAACTCTAATTAACATTTTATTAAATGTCCAAAGACTAAAACAGATTCAGAGGGAGTAGAACAAACATGCACATTGTAAAGGGATGGCTTTTACTATTGTAATGCCCTCACTACACAGAAGTGGGAGAACAGCATGTAACAAAACAAAGACCTTCGCCGCAGCTTTTCTACTGTTACCAAACAGGTCTTTGTGATTTGAAGCCATGTTTTTTTGGTAAATTACTGCAAAAAAACCCTCTTAAATACCAAATGTGGTATTTTATTGACCTCGATTTTTTTTTATCGAACAGCCCTTTATGAATTGAAGCCTTTGTTTTGTACTGCATTACACACCTTAATTACCCTTTCCATATAATAGAAAAGTATTCGATTCTGTAGAAAAGTAACTGCACTGCATGTTTAAGAGAAACCGTGAGCATGAATTGAACTTCATCCCAATCAGTAGCTGATACCCCTTTTACATGAGGAATCTATTCATTTTCACAAATAGATCATCAGGGTGCTCTGTTTGGCTGAAAACCCTCCCACAGGAAACTGTGAGGACCATGGTCCTGGCAGTTTCCTGTCTGTGAACCTCGTTGCATTGTGGGAAATAGCTGTTTACAGCTGTTTCCAACTGCCAAAAAAAGCAAGCATCAGCTACTTCCACTGACATCACCTGCCAACAGTAAAAATGTCACCATGTGATAAATGTCAGAATGTAAATTAGGGAGAGGAAAGATTTTGCAATGGGCAAACACTGACTAAATCATTTATACATAATTATTTTAAAAAATAAGCACTTTTTATTACATTATTTTCACTGGAGTTCCTATTTAAGTTTCCTTTTCATCTACAACCCAGCTCATCTTCATGCATTATAAATCTGGGATTTTATTTGCATTGTCCTCCATTTTGTCTTTAGCTATTCCTTGGTGGAGTTGCTGAAATGTTTAGGTCACTGTTATGTCACAAGGCTGGCTTTTGTTCAATTTTCAGCCTGCTCTCACATTGTCCTGCTATGTAAAGGACTTTTCTCCTTAGCCTCATCACACATTACCAGAAATAATAATGGAGCTCATTTTAAACAAGTGTAAAACATGATAGAGGAGGATACTCTGAAATGTTGTCACATATACAGTACATGTGGCTGTGAGATGCATGTACACTCTTGCTAGTGAGTAAATAAAAGGGGGTACTGAGCCTGTGCCCTGTGGTGATTTGCTGCCTGATTGCGGTCATTATTTATCAGGAAGAGCCTTGGTTTATACAAGGCTTATGCTGCTCTCTTCACAAGGATATATGGTCAACAGAGGGATGGAACATGACTGGGATTCTTGATTCCAGAACTGCAGTTGAGAACAAGGTAAACTTCAAAACATTTACCAGAAGCACATTGCAATTTGGCAGAAATTGTAATGGCAGTTTCAAAACTGAATGAAAGCAGCATCCTACCCAAAACACTTAACATCCTAACAAAAAACACAAATACCTAACAAATGCCCTTTTTATGAACCATTTATGGTCCTTCAGAACTCACATAAATGGAACATATTTAATACAGAGTAAAATATTTATTTGTAAACCATGTTGGACTCAGTTAACGTAAATGTTGAATTTAAAATAAAGAGATGATTAATAAAGCTGAATTATTATTATCAACAACAACAACAACAACAACAAATAACATTTGTAGAGCGCTTTTCTCCCATACGACTCAAAGCGCATAAGCATGGCTCAGACCATTGTGGTACGGAGTAAGAATTTTATAAGTCCGGAAATGCCAGGCTAAACAGGTGGCTTTTCAGTCTGGATTTGAATAGCTCCAGGGATGGTGCTGTCTTTACTGGGTGTGGCAGGGAGTTCCAAAGAGTAGGGGCAGCATGACAGAAGGCTCTATCTCCAGATTTTTTGAGGTGCACTCTGGGCGTGACCAAGTTTATAGAACTAGCTGATCTGAGGTTGTGAGAGGTGTGGTGCAGCTTCAGCAAGTCCTTCATGTATCCAGGGCCCAGATTGTGCAGGGATTTGAATGTCAACAGCCCAATCTTGAAGAGTATTCTCCATTCTACTGGTAGCCAGTGCAGTGAGCGAAGGATCGGTGTAATGTGACAGTGGCGAGGCTGGTTTGTTAGCAATCTGGCAACAGCATTCTGCACTAATTGCAGGCGACGCAGGTCCTTTTTGGGGAGGCCAGCATAAAGGGCATTGCAGTAATCCAGCCGTGATGTGATGAAGGCGTGAACTAGGGTTGGAAGATCCTCTGGGGGAATCAGATGTTTAATCTTTGCAATGTTCTTCAGATGAAAGTGTAATGATCGCTGCTGCAGCAGCTATTACTGGAAGTAGTAGTGCTGCAGCTCAGGCAGTTCTGATCTATTTCCATGCAAGTTGCATAGCTTTGTCTGTCTTTCCCTGCTGTCAGCTTGTGACTGATTATCATTCACCTGTGTGGGAATCTGCATGTCTGCTCCCATTGGATGACCTCAGTATAAAGATCTGCTTCCTGCAGGGTTTCCTTGGGTTTTCATAGCTTCAGCTTAAGCCTGTCTTGCTGTCGCTTTAGCCCCCGATCGTGTTTCTTGTTATAAAGATACTTTGCTGGTCTTTGCATCATATATTGGTTCATTGCCAATATATATGCATACCAGCACGTTTATTATTTTCCTTGTATTTGTGTTACGTTAATACATCAGTGTCGCTGATGTATACGTACACGAACTGTTTATATCCTGTGTGCAGTTAGTCAGCTTTCCAGCACGTTTTGGTAGGTTGCGCGTACCGTGACCACCCGTGCTGAGGTAGTTACCCTGCTCCTGGTTCTGTTTGTGGATTGCGTTCATCTCTGCGAAGAGATAACGAATCCTTCTGAATCCTGTTCTGTTACCGTTTGTGGATTGCGTTCATCTCTGCGAAGAGATAGCGAATCCTTCTGAGTCCTGTCCCCTGTATTACTCCAGTCCTAGTCAGCGTTCCTGCTTATGTCATATATCGGTTCATTGCCGATATATACATATGTTAGTCAGAAGTTACAAATAGTTTCATTGATAGCTGTAATTGTAATACGCTAGGAAAACATACTTATTGTATATTTATCTGTGTTACGTTCATCTATCTTAATCCTGCTATTTTCTGACTGTCCTGTCCTGTCTTTGTGAGGCACGCCATCGCCGCATCGCATTGGCTGCCTCATTCCAGTCTGTCTGGTTTTGGACGCTTGCTGTTGCTAAGTAGCCGCTAGCTGGCAAGCGTTCATTCTGTCTACCTGTCCTGATCTCCTCAGTTCTGGTTTGTGCGCTCAGCGCTACTTTGCGCTGAGACGTTATAACGTAAGCATTGTTTGTGGCTGTCAGATCTGCACCGGCTCTGTGCGCCACAATCTCCTATTGGAGTCAGTCCTCCCCTCCACTATACTAGGGATAGCCTGTTTCCTGGTGTTAGTGTGTGTACCTCCTCCACGCCAGCTCATGCGTTGCATGCTGACTGTGGAGAATACACCACCAAGCGTTACATTATGAAAACCCCATTACCAATCCCCATTGTGGGGGGGATTCCCAGAAAGTATGACACTGTTAATTATGGTTCCTGTTCCTTTAAGAAATTTGAAGAACTTAGCTCTGAAACAGAAAATGAGTTTTTCTCTGAATGTGCCAGGTTCCTGACCAATCCTGATCTCCAAGCGACTCCTGTTTCAACCTGGGCACTCCAAATAAGTTATATTTTGTTTAAAGGGGAATTATTCCAGTGGGCATTTGATGTTCTCAATCATTCCGATTTGAAAGAGAGACCGCTGGAATTTCTAGCGTTTGTGATCCATAACTGGTTGCGCATAGATCCATTGCCTTTTCCTCTTAATGAACTCCTGGCAGCAGGCCAATCAGCTGCTCCTTCAATTGCTTGCAAGAATGAGCAGCAAGCAGAAAGTGTTACTGATAATTTTCCTGCAGCTTTGAATAAATCACCAAAAACCGCAAGGTCAAAGGCAAAACGCAAACGTTCTAAGAAACGTGTCCAATCTGCAGAATCGTTATCCTTAGCGACTGAGACCTATAGTGAGATTCTGCCATTAACAGATAATGAAATGCAATTGTCTTTCAGGGGAGTTAAATGGACTTATGAAACTACTAATGAACTTTCCTCCCTGGCTAGGGAAAATAAAGATTTTTGTTTAAAAGAATTATCCGAGTATGATTATGATGAGATATTACAGAGTATTGAACAAATCAACTTATTTGTGAACCAAGGGAAGTTTGCATACACTACAGTTCAACACTTGCTACAGGTATTGGAGATTCTTAAGAATAAGGAATCTGCCAATCACCTGCTAATTAACCCTATACATGTGCCTGCCACAATCATATCTGCAGACTGTGATCAGCCTAAATGTTTCGCTGTTAAGTATGCATGGGATCCTCCATTCGAGAGGGGAGAGATGGAAGCCCTGGTCTGTGAATGGAAGAATGATTCAAGTTCATTTTGTCAATTTTACAGTGCAAAAAGTGAAATGGTATTGAACGCATGCATTAAGTCAGCCTATAACCTAATAGAGGCTGGTGTGTGTAGGTATGACTGTGTGGCTCCCTTGATTGATGTGTGGGAACTGATTTTGGATGATTTTTATGTGACTCCGAATTCGCAAATTTGGCGTTCTGACCCGCCTGCTTCAGCACCTTTGGCTGATTCAGCAGGTGATTCGGAGCTCTTTTTGTGTGAAATTGAAGTTCCTGCAATTCCACCCTGTACCATGGATAACTCAGTGTTACTTCCCAGTAAAACAGAAGCCACTGATACATTCTTAACCTTGCCCTGCGCAAATTTCTCAGCAGAGAATCCAGAGGTCCTGCTGACTTCCGAGTCCAGCCTAGCCAGTACTCATGACTCTTTGTTTAGTGAAACAGACACCAGAAAAATCTTGCCTGTCTCTGCAAACACTTCTGCAGAAATTACCTGTGTTAATAAAGTTCAACTCCTGTCTGATCCAGCAGATGCCAATAGATGCACTACATCAGTTTCCGAGTCCCAGCAATCCTGTCTAGTAAACTCAGAACCCCAGCATCTGAATTTTCCAATTTTACAAATGAATGGTGATTCAGATGCGCAAACATTGTGTCTTGATCTTCCTGTTTCTACACCTCGCTCTAGTTTCGTGAATAGCTCAGAGCATCTGCTATGTGAACCTGAAATCGCAGAATTATTACCTTGTTCAGAAAATTTTCCAATAAATTTGCCCTGTACCATGAATTGTGCAGTAGATCTCTCCAATGAAACTCAGGTCACAGAATCATTATGCTGTCCAGCAGGTGCTTCTATGGTTTTGCCCTGCAATATGGACTGTTCAGTGATCCTGTCCAGTGAAGCTGTGGTCGCAGAGTCTTATGCTTCACCCAGTACTTTGGATACTTTAAACCCTCTAGCAGAGGAGGCTGAAGCACTGCTTACCTCAGTTGGTGTTGCAGTAATATTCACTTGTCTAGCAGCTGTTTTGGAATTACAGTCTGCTCTAATAAAACTTGATGAATTTCTGCCCAGCAAAGCAGAAGCCATTGAAATATTGTCCTCGTCAGCAAGTGTGTCAGATACCTTGTCCTGTACACAGTCTGATTTAACCAATGTTGTTGAGTCCCTCTCCAGTGTTGTAACAGCCGAGGAACTCCAGCCCTGTCCTCTGAATGTTTCAGAAGTCTTGCCCTGTAACATGGATAATTCTGATTCTCTGGTCAAAATAATAGAAATCTCAGAATTTCAGTCCGGTCTGATGAGTGTTCCTGAAACCCAGCCCTGTATCCTGAAAGATTCTGGTTCTCTGGCCGCTGTGGCAGAGGTTCCAGAGTTCCCTTCCTGTCCAGGGAATTCCTCAGTTTTGCCTAGTCCAGTGGGGGCTGCTGCAATACTGACTTGTTCTGCAGCGCCTCATGAGCTCCAATCCAGTGTATTAAATGAGTCTCTGTCCAGTCCAGAGGTAGTTGTGGAGTCCCTGTCTGGTTCAGTGCATACATCAGAAGATTTGTCCTGTCTTGTTAGTGCCCCTGAATCTGATTTGTTACTGACTTTGCTGGAATCAGCGACATCTAAGTCTGATCCAGCATTCTCGTGTAAAAGTCCAGTAGTTGCGAAGTTTAGTCATGATGATTTTTTTTTGGCTAGTCCTGGTTTTGGTCCTGTCTTGGCTGACCCTGAGGCTCACAGTTCCTTGACATGCCCAGAGGTTTCTCTTGTGCCGGTGTGCCCAGATGTTCTTTGTGTGCCAGAATGCCCAAGTGTGTCTAAGGTGTTAGCGTGCTCTGATGCTTCCTTAGTGGGAACACGTTCTGATATTGCCAGTCTGCCTGCATGCCCAGAGATGGTTCTGGTCCCTGAAAGTCCTGATATTGATGTTTGTCCTTGTGGCCCTGACTCGGAAATTGCCCTAGGTTCCATAGGGGTTCTTGATGGTTCTCCATGTGAGCCTAAGGGGCATTCTGACCTATGGGGATCTCTTTGGAGCTTCAAGGTGTTCTGGGAGGTCTCTGAGAAAACTTGTCCTGGTGCCTTGGACTGGTTCAACAGTGGGTTTTGTGTTGGTAAAGACAGTACCGGTGGGCATTGCAAAGGTTTTGGCGTTTCTGAACGGTTCCTGGAAGGCGGTGGGTATCGCTCAGGGAGTTTCGGAGGGCTTTCTTCTGGAAATCATGGTTCTGATGGGTGTCACACTGGGGCTTGTAGTACTGATGGGCATGGTTCTGTAGGTTCTGGTTCTGATGGGTCCAGTCTTGTGGGGACTGATTCTGGAATTCGGTCTTGCCGGGCTGTCCCGGTCATCATGAATTATCAGTCAGACTGTTTTGTTGGGAATTTCAGTTTTGAAAAAGCGTCTGGAATCCGCTTTTAAAGGCGGGGGTACTGTAATGATCGCTGCTGCAGCAGCTATTACTGGAAGTAGTAGTGCTGCAGCTCAGGCAGTTCTGATCTATTTCCATGCAAGTTGCATAGCTTTGTCTGTCTTTCCCTGCTGTCAGCTTGTGACTGATTATCATTCACCTGTGTGGGAATCTGCATGTCTGCTCCCATTGGATGACCTCAGTATAAAGATCTGCTTCCTGCAGGGTTTCCTTGGGTTTTCATAGCTTCAGCTTAAGCCTGTCTTGCTGTCGCTTTAGCCCCCGATCGTGTTTCTTGTTATAAAGATACTTTGCTGGTCTTTGCATCATATATTGGTTCATTGCCAATATATATGCATACCAGCACGTTTATTATTTTCCTTGTATTTGTGTTACGTTAATACATCAGTGTCGCTGATGTATACGTACACGAACTGTTTATATCCTGTGTGCAGTTAGTCAGCTTTCCAGCACGTTTTGGTAGGTTGCGCGTACCGTGACCACCCGTGCTGAGGTAGTTACCCTGCTCCTGGTTCTGTTTGTGGATTGCGTTCATCTCTGCGAAGAGATAGCGAATCCTTCTGAGTCCTGTCCCCTGTATTACTCCAGTCCTAGTCAGCGTTCCTGCTTATGTCATATATCGGTTCATTGCCGATATATACATATGTTAGTCAGAAGTTACAAATAGTTTCATTGATAGCTGTAATTGTAATACGCTAGGAAAACATACTTATTGTATATTTATCTGTGTTACGTTCATCTATCTTAATCCTGCTATTTTCTGACTGTCCTGTCCTGTCTTTCTGAGGCACGCCATCGCCGCATCGCATTGGCTGCCTCATTCCAGTCTGTCTGGTTTTGGACGCTTGCTGTTGCTAAGTAGCCGCTAGCTGGCAAGCGTTCATTCTGTCTACCTGTCCTGATCTCCTCAGTTCTGGTTTGTGCGCTCAGCGCTACTTTGCGCTGAGACGTTATAACGTAAGCATTGTTTGTGGCTGTCAGATCTGCACCGGCTCTGTGCGCCACAATCTCCTATTGGAGTCAGTCCTCCCCTCCACTATACTAGGGATAGCCTGTTTCCTGGTGCTAGTGTGTGTACCTCCTCCACGCCAGCTCATGCGTTGCATGCTGACTGTGGAGAATACACCACCAAGCGTTACAGAAAGTAGGAAGATTTAACTACAGATGAAATTTGGTTTCTGAAACTTAAATCCCCATCGATTAGTACGCCAAGGCTGCGTACAAGGTTGGAGCTGTTTATGTCCGAATTCCCAATCCTGATTGGTGTTGCTTTAGGATAGAGCTGTTTTGATGGCGAGCACTGGCTTTGGATAAAGAGGACCTCAGTTTTGTCGGCATTCAGTTTCAACCATTTATCATTCATCCATGCCTGTAGCTCAGCTAAGCAAGAGTTTATTTTTGGAGTAGGGTCTGTTCCACCAGGTTTGAAGGACAGGTATAGCTGTGTGTCATCGGCGTAGCAGTGGTACGTCAGACCATGTCGTTGGATAAGTGTACCGAGTGGCAACATGTAGATTGCAAACAGCAGAGGGGATAGGATTGATCCTTGTTGCACTCCGAATTGTAGAGGTGCTGGTTTGGACATTATAGGTCCTAGGGATGCTCTCTGTGTTCTGTCAGTCAGGAATGATCTGAACCACTGGAGGACTGATCCACTGATGCCACAGTACTCCTGCAGTCTGTTAAGCAGGATTTCATGGTCAACTGTATCAAAAGCCACTGAGAGATCCAACAGGATTAGGATGGAGCATTCCCCTCTGTCCCTTGCCATGAGCAGATCGTTGCAGACTTGGATGAGGGCTGTTTTACAGCTGTGGTGTTTCTTAAAGCCAGATTGTAGAGGGTCCAGGATGTTGTTTACTGACAGCCTGGTTTCAAGTAGCAGATAGACAGCCTTTTCAATAACTTTACCTAAGAAGGGGAGGTTGGAGACAGGTCTGTAGCTGCTCATAGCATCTGAATCCATGGAAGGTTTTTTAAGAAGGGGCTTGATGATTCCTTCTTTTAAAGAGGTAGGAAACCTCCCTGCTTGCAGAGAGCAATTTACTATTTTGTGAAATGCTGGGCCAAGCAGGTCAGGACATTTCAGCATATGTTTAGTTGGTCCAGGGTCCAGGTCGCAGGTTGTCTGGCGGAGGCGGCGGAGGATGTCTGAGATCTCTTCCTCACTAATACTTTTGAAGTCAGTCCAGGGTGTTAGGTTGTATTTGCAGCTATTTCCAGGAGTTACATTAGTCTTGGGTGCTGTGGACTGAATGAGAGACCGAATAGAGGATACTTTGTCAGCAAAGTAGCATGCAAATTTCTCACATAGCTCCTTTGAGGGAGTTATAGTAGGCTTTAGGCAGGATGGGTTACATAGTCTATCAACTGTGCGGAATAGCTGGGCTGGTCTGTTGGCGGCCTTTGCGATCTCCCGTGATAGGTAGGAGGATTTTTTCTTGGTGATCGCATTTTGGTAGCTTATAGATTATTATCATCTATATTGTGTTTGTTTTATTATTATTTTTCAATTTTCAAAATTAGATATACCCTTACACCAGCTGTAGGTATCCAAGAAATATATTTAATCCTAATTTTAAAATGGAAATTTCTTGCATTATCAATGTATCTGAAAAAAAAAATTATATATCATACAGCAATAATCAATAAAACAAAACAAAAAAAATAGGTCCTCTCCTTCATGAGTAAGAGCATTAGGAAAGTACTAAGCTGGAAAAATGCACACATTATTTAGCATTGTACTTGTACTCAAATAGCCACCTACTAATCCTGGTGGATACAGCTAAAAAAAGTGCTCAGAAAAGCAATCCACCACCATTAAAAAAAAACAAAAAACTTTGATTACTTGATACTGCAACTGTTGTATTGTTTACAGTTGCAGCCTTTGTATTGGATAGTTTCAGTATTTTTTATTTTTATTACAGGGCCAAGTTTTATAGAGATAATAGTACATTGAGGCTAGGTTCACAGTGGTCAGTTGCATAACACGCACACATTATAATAAGTTTGAACTGCAATAGGGAATGGACATAGATTAAAGAGAACCTGTACTGAGTAAAAATATTTAAAGAGAACCCGAGGTGGGTTTGAAGAATATTATCTGCATACAGAGGCTGGATCTGCCTATACTGCCCAGCCTCTGTTGCTATCCCAAACCCCCCTAAGGTCCCCCTGCACTCTGCAATCCCTCATAAATCACAGCCACGCTGCTGACAAACAGCTTGTCAGAGCTGGCTGTGTTTATCTCTATAGTGTCAGTCTGCTGCTCTCCCCGCCTCCTGCAGAACTCCAGTCCCCACCTGCATCCCTTCCCTCCCTGCTGATTGGAGGGAAGGGACGGGGGCAGGGACCGGAGCTATGCAGGAGGCGGGGGAGCAGCTGAGACTGACACTACAGATGTAAACACAGCCTCACAGCATGGCTGTGATTTATGAGGGATTGCAGAGTGCAGGGGGACCTTAGTGGGGTTTGGGATAGCAACAGAGGCTGGGCTGTATAGGCAGATCCAGCCTCTGTATGCAGATAACATTCTTTAAACACACCTCGGGTTCTCTTTAAAATAAACACATGAGGTAACTTCAAATGAACATTACATAGTTACCTCGCCATCAGTTCCTCTCAGAAGCTCACCATTTTCTTCTGACGATAATCCCTTCCAGTTCTGACAATATTTTGTCAGATCTGAAATATAGCAGTTGCTGTCAGTAAAATATCAGTTGCTGTCAGTTATAGCTGAGAGGAAAACTGATGTACCAGGTAATGTCCATGTTTCCCTATGGCTCAAGTGGGCGATGTTACAGTTTAACTGTGTGCTCACCAGAAAGCTGTTATGGGTAATGGCCGTTTTCAAAATGGAGGACGGAAAATTCCCTTGATCACAGTGAAAAAATAGGATGTGGGACAGGAGAAAGACACTGAGGAGTAGACTACATGGAAGGTAAGATGACTTGTGTATACTTATTTTGACTTTTAATTTTCAGTTCAGGTTTTCTTTAAATACAAAGCTGGCATGCAGTGAGTTAGAATAACAACCTACGTTACAACGCAGTACTGTGAACTGGCCAATTGTATGGGCAGTGAGTTGACCTGCAGAATTATTTTGCAATGCAACTGAGCACTGTCAACTAGCCTTAATGCCTATTCCGGTTCCCAAGTCTAATCTTAATATATAACATCAGATGTGTATGTATGTATGTATGTTACGTTGACCGATTTCAATGAGAGTTGGTATACAGACCCCTTACTATGACAAACAACAAATTGCCAATAAGATTTCCCTCAAAATTATATTGTGATCAGTTTAGGTTACAGTTTATGCTTGACCATACACTGCACATTGTTAAGTATCTTACACAAAGGATGATAATATACCTAATTATTGAACATTTACCTGGGCAACCACTTATACCAGTCAATATCAGATCGCATTCCATTAGAAATCAATCTAATTTGGATGAACCATTGCAATTTTGTACCGTTTGATTCACATCTCTCCCTCTATGGTTCTATCACGCTGATACGTGAAGAGATCTAGCGTAACTAGTGTAAATCTCAGTTCTAGTGTGAAAGGCATAGTCAGGGTCTGGCCGAAGTCGTTCACAAGAGCAGATGAGTGAAGTACAATAGAGTTAGGCATAATCATAGTCAATTAACAGGCAGGGTCATACACATAAATCAGATGTCAGTCGTATTGGAAGGATCAAACAGTAGCAAAGTCAGGGACAGGCCAAGTCGTACACATATATCAGATGGCAGTGGTACAGATGGGCTAGGCAAGAGTGAGGTCAAGAGGCAGGCAAAAGTACACAGATAATATACAATATTACGATATGATAATATTACAAATATATAATACTACAAATCAATAAGATTGACTGACTAGAGTACATATATATTGCGCTGATGCGCAATATATGAAATGTAGCTCCAATTTCTCACTACATAGGGCCAAGAACCAGCGAACTGATCAGTATCAACGCCAACGATCAAGTGAATACTCTGGCCTTAAGTACCCAGGAGGCAGGGCAAAAGCCCAGCCCCAGAATTGACAGCGCCTGCTGCAAAAATGTGTCAACTGATGACATCACAGCTGACACCCCATCAGACATGCCTTCTCAGCCTATAAAGGCAGCTCTGCGCTGCGCACGTCCTGCCAGAAACAGCACGCCGACCCACATCTACAGGGGAGCCGGGGATGCCATCATGCTGATTCACATCTACAGGGGAGCCGGGGATGCGTTTGACTAAAGAGGAAGAGGAAACGTGCTCCAGCTGCTCCACCCAGAGCCACCATCAGGGGGGACATCAAGCACTTCAGTGAGGGCCCTGTGCTCACAGAGGGCCCTGCCCACCTCCCAGTGTTGTCAACTATCCAGATCTGCGCACCACAGCTACAGAAAGCCTGGTCCTTTTGCCGGCATGCGAGGCAGCTCTGTATGAAGCCCCATACTGCACCAGGCTTTTCTTCCCTACCGCCCTCCAATCAGCAGTGCTCTTTCTGTTGCTTCTGCCTCTCTCCAGCCAATGAGAGAGAGCGAGAGAAGAAGCAGCCATGAGAGCCCGCCCCCCACAACTCCCGTCCAGGAACTGGAAGCAGCAGCTGTATAGAGGATAGAGAGAGCGAGCAGCCAGCATCAGTGTGTTAAGCACTGTCTTCCTCTCCCCCTGTCCCCAGAATATAATGGCAGCCAGAGCCAGGTATGAAGTTGTGAGGCCAGTGTGTGTGACATCTGGGCTGGGGATATATAGTGTGTTCTCCCACAGCAAGCCAGCCACTCTCTGTCCAGTTACAGGGCAAGTCATTCTGTCATACTGGCTGGGAAAATATGCAGAGGGTTGCAGACTGAGCCATAAAAAAAGTTCTTTAGAACTTTATGTCTCAGTCTGCAACCCTCTGCATATTTTTCAGCATGACAGAATTAAAGAACTTTCTTTATGTCATTAGGCCTGGGGGAGGGGGGGGGGTCTGATGATGTGTGAGGGGCCCACAAATTTCTGATGCCGGCCCTGGCTCCACCACACTATCAAAACAGCCTCCAGAGACCATACCAGATAAGTTTGTTACAGGTTCCCTCTGTACTCCTGTCACAATATGAGAAGAAGGCCTACTGCAATAAAGGGGATATATTCACAAAATGTTTTTAAATATAATATGTGCAGACAATGCACGTTAAAGAGGAACTGTCGCAAAAATCTTAAAATTTAAAACACGTACAATTTTTCCAGAGTAAAATGACCTATAAATTACTTTTCTCCTATGTTGCTGTCACTTACAGTAGGCAGTAGAAATCTGACATTACTGAAAAGTTTTGGGCTAGTCCATCTCTTCATGGTGGATTCTCAGCATGGCCTTTATTATTTATAAAGAAATTCCCTGAAAATGATTAAGGGCTGGTTCAGACGGACGCTTGCAGAGCGTTTACTGCCAGCGTTCGGGGCTTGGCGTTAAACGCTCCCATTCAAGTGAATGGGAGCGTTTGTACCAAGCTTTTACACGCGTTTGCACAAATGCGGGGTTCGGGTCCCGATTTTCACTGGCGTTCAAGGAGCCCCTGGAAGCTACATGTTGCTTCCAGGGGCGGTTAACCGCGACGGGTAATGTCCCCCTAGGGGAAGAAAAAATGCGAACGCTGCTGAAAGCCCGAACGCATTGTCGCCGTGACGCCAACAAACGCGACGCCTCCAAACGTCCGTCTGAACCAGCCCTAATACAAAGATGCTGACCAGCCTCCCTGTTCACTGCACACTATTTTGGCAGTTGGACTGAGCAACTGCCATTCACTACGTGCTTTTAAAATTTTAAAAAATCCTGAAAACCACCCTATGAGAAGATAGGCTAATCCAAAATCTGTTGGTAATGTCAGATTTCTACTACTTACTGTAAGTGACAGCAACATAGGAGAAAATAAATGTATGGCTCATTTTACTCTGGGAGAAATGTACTCCTTATTTGTATGTGTTTTATATTTTAAGATTTTTGCTACATTTCCTCTTTAACCACTGGGCACCCCCCCCCCCACCGCCAATGGGCGTGGCCGTGGCGGCAGCCCCAGGACCGCCTAACGCCAATTGGCGTCAAGTCCAGTTTGCAGGATATCACAGCAGGGAAGGGGTTTAGAAAAAAGATAAATAGTAAAAAATATTTTAAACAACCCAACATAAATATTTTTTAGATATCTCCTGCCCTCAGAAGTTGTATTCTGCCAGGTAAACTTTTATGGCTGTAATTTACTTATCATTGAAGTTTACTATATTCCCGACAAGTACCGACAAGACAGAAGCTGTCACTTGCATTCCTAAAAATTTAACTCTTTCAGGCAGCAAAATAAAGAAATCAAAACAGACTAGTTATTAATATGTTTTGCACTGTACATAGACATGTTTCTCTCATCATGTCACATGTCACCTCGGGTACACTTTAAGGGAGTTCAACTAAGATTGTCTGACAGCTTCCACTACTGATTGCTGTATATTTGTACTATCTTGATAATATTTTTTTTTAAATGGAGGTCACTGGGGTTTGATTTACTAGTGGAACAATCTGTGATTAATCCCTGGGATGTAGTTTTTCCTTAGGAACAATTTCCAGAAAGCAAAAGGAAAAATGCTGGGTTCTAATTGGCCTGTGCTCAAATAGAATCAAAAGCTAGTATAGGGCAAATGACATCCTCCTGAGGAAGGGACTGCCAGAGGCTCAGATTGGCTGTGACAACAATGTTGCCTTCAGCAGTAGGAACTAGGCTTAGTTGTGAATGACAGCTGAAATTAAATGTTATATTTGATATCTTTTGACAATGTAGGGGTGCAAATGAAGAAATTAATTTAAAGTATAATTGAATTATGGGGTAAGGTGACCTGGGGATAGAGCACCATGTTAATGCTTTGCACATGCTCCTTGAAGCCCTAGCTGAGGTAGCCAGTGCCATGAGTATCTATTCAAACAGCTACAGTGGTTTGCAAAAGTATTCAGCCCCCTTGAAGTTTTCCACATTTTGTCATATTACTACCACAAACATGAATCAATTTTATTGGAATTCCACGTGAAAGACCAATACAAAGTGGTGTACACGTGAGAAGTGGAACGAAAGTCATGCATGATTCCAAACATTTAAAATAAAAAATAACTGGAAAGGGGGGTGTGCATGATTATTCAGCCCCCTGAGTCAATACTTTGTAGAACCACCTTTTGCTGCAATTACATCTGCCAGTCTTTTATGGTATGTCTCTACCAGCTTTGCACATCTAGAGACTGAAATCCTTGCCCATTCTTCTTTGCAAAACAGCTCCAGCTCAGCCAGATTAGATGAACAGCATTTGTGAACAGCAGTTTTCAGATCTTGCCACAGATTCTCGATTGGATTTAGATCTGGACTTTGACTGGGCTATTCTAGCACATGGATATGTTTTGTTTTAAACCATTCCATTGTTGCCCTGGCTTATGTTTAGGGTCGATGTCCTGCTGGAAGGTGAACCTCCGACCAGGTCTCAAGTCTTTTGCAGACTCCAAAAGGTTTTTTTCCAAGATTGCCCTGTATTTGGCTCCATCCATCTTCCCATCAACTCTGACCAGCTACTCTGTCCCTGCTGAAGAGAAGCACCCCCAGAGCATGATGCTGCCACCACCATATTTGACAGTGGGGATGGTGCGTTCAGAGTGATGCGCAGTGTTGGTTTTCTGCCACACATAGCATATTGCATTTTGGCCAAAAAGTTCCATTTTGGTCTCATCTGACCAGAGCACCTACTTCCACATGTTTGCAGTTTGCCAAAAGCCATGTGGGGACACAGCAAACGGTACGTCTTATGCTTTTCTGTTAACAATGGCTTTCTTCTTGCAACTCTTCCATAAAGGCCAACTTTGTGCAGTGCATGACTAATAGTTGTCCTATGGACAGATTCCCCCACCTGAGCTGTAGATCTCTGCAGCTCATCCAGAGTCACCACGGGCCTCTTGACTGCATTTCTGATCAGCGCTCTCCTTTTTTGGCCTGTGAGTTTTGGTGGACGGCCTTGTCTTGGTAATACTAGCGTACCATAGCCGTTGCTATGGGGCTTGCCTCAGCCCTACGTCACAGGGGAACGCAGCTGGGAGAGGACTTTTTTAATATAATTATAATAAAGCCAGGCCCTGGGCCCCCCCTCCCCTCCGATAATTATAATAAAGCGGCCCCCCGCTAACCAGTATAGCTGCTATTCCAGTATAGAGACGAGGGTGACTACTTCCATGCGGTGGAACATTAATTTACTCCCTGACTGGACCCGACAATTACTTTATAGTTCTGGCCAGTCAGGGAGAAAGTAAGAGTGACGAGACAGGAAGAGGACCGTGGCTTGTACACGCAGAGAGTACTGCGTGACTAGCCGGCGAGGCGTGCCCTGGACTGGAGTAGTCTCTGCGCTGGAGTCTGGATGGTGGACCCGAGCTGCAACCTGACCTGACCCCACACCGCAGAGTGACAGCGGGAGCCGAGGCGAGCTGCCTGCAGGATTTGTAAGTATGTGTGAGTGACTGTGTGACTGAGTGGACTTAGCGAGCGAGAAGCCGGGGGGTGGGGGGGTGTTCGGGTGCATTGGCATCACCATCACCACATCTGGCACCTGGCGGCTACCTATATGCTGGGGGAGGGGGTGCGGGGCTGTTGCACGGTGCACCCATATCAGGCACACCTATATGCTGGGGGGGAGGGGGGGATCCAGCCAGTGGCACCCATATCTCGCTAACCTATTAAGGGAGGGGGGGTAGACAGGGACAATGGCACCCCCCGTATCTGGCAAACATATACGCTGGGGGGCGGGGCAGTGGCAAAGCCTAAACTGGGAAATCTTCCGGCTGCCACCAATCTGATTGCATTTTGTGGGGATATCTGCTGCCAATCT